>NW_010968506.1:140129-144862 GCF_000463585.1 Tarenaya hassleriana | reverse complement strand
GATTTATTTTCTCTTTTATCTCAAGTTGGTCCAAACCGAACCAAGATTCGGCCCGGTGGACCAAAATTCGGTCCGGTCGGACCGGATCGGGTCCGTCCCCTCTTCGTTGGTCAATCGGACCATTTTTGGGCAAAAACAGGCCTGGTCCGCCGGACCAGTTTCTGGTCCGGGGCGGACCAGGCTTCCTCAGCCCTGTCGCCTTGGTCTGGCGGATTAAAAATGATTTTCCGAACTTGGTCCGGAGCTGACCAGTTCCTGGTCCGGCGGACCGGAACTGGGCAGTTCGTCGTTTCGCGTTTTCCAGGTTTTTGGTCCGACTTCGATTGCTCATAACTCCCTCATTTCTTATCCAAATCGTGCACCGTTTGTTTCTAAATGTTCTTTGGGATGTCCTTTTTCATATCCAAGCAATAGATTATTTAAATATTCTGTATACATGAAGAAAAATGATTCGTAATGCCTGTACCTCGAAAAATTGCGATTCTGCAAATTTCAGTTTTTCCATAGTTTTCATTTGTTCATATCTCCTTCGTTTCTCAACCAAATTGAGTACCGTTTGTTTCTAAATCTTCATTGAAATGTCCTCTTTCAAACTCAATCAACGAATCATCGAGATAACACAATCACATCGACGAAAATGAGCTTACACAGACGCAACTCAAGCCACTCACCTTTGCTCAGATTCGGATCTGAGTTTTGGCCGGATTTCTTGTCGTTTTCCGGTGACTCCGATGACGGTGACCCTCCTAGACCCTCTGGGGATGACCCTCTTGGCTCCCACTAGCTCCTTTCTCCTTCCTCCTCTCTCTTTCTCCTCCTTTCTCCCTCTCTTCTCTCTCCTTCATCTCTTTTCCCTCTGCAGCAGAAAATAGCTGCATCCCCTACTTTGCTAGGGTTTTTGGCCACGAAAGAGAGGTCGAATGGGCTCAAACAAAGGCCCAGGTCCAAGCCTACAACCTGCTTAGGGTCGTGGGAGGTCGAATCGCGTCGAGAGGGGCCGAGACAGGTTGGAAAAATTTGCACTGCCGGTCCGCCTGACCAAGAATTTGGTCCGCCGGACCGGATGACCAAAACAGATTTTTGGTCCGCTGATGCCCGGTTTGGTCCGACTGAGCTTCTGGTCCGGCTGACCAAGTTTGGTCAGCTCCGGACCAGACTCCTTTTCTTCTTCCTCGGTCCGCCTGTCGCCTCCGAGTCTGAACTGACTGAGTTGGTCCGGAGTTGACCAAACTTGGTCCGGCGGACCAACTCAGTTTTTACCAATTTTCTTCATTTTCTCGATCTTTCTGCATGTGCCGATCCTCGTGTCTGCTCCCGGCACTGTACTACTTATTTTTGGTGATTTCGCGACCTCTCTATTTAATTATTTTTTTTCAAAAAAAAAATTATTAAATATTCAAATCGGGTTTCGGGGTATTACAAATCCTCCCCCCTTAAAAAGAATTCGTCCTCGAATTTCAAGCCGCGTGATATCGTCAAAAACTCCCCCGCATATCGTATTACAATACAACATAACCACGTTATCCGGATACCCAGTTTGATACACTCGGAACGTCATACAGAAGTTCGTGCAACTCTTAAGTAAATAGATGAGGGTAACTACTACGCATCTCTGTCTCGGGTTTCTAAGTCATGTCTGAGACCCCTTGGCTCCGCCACAAGACCTTCACAAGTGGCACCTCCTTCGTCCGCAGCTTCTTGACCTTTCGGTCCACTATCTGCAGCGGCTCATCCCGAAAGCGCGTAGCCTCCGTGAACTCCAACTTCTGGGGCTGTAGGACATGGGAAGGTCAGCTACGTACCGCCACAACATCGAGACGTGGAACACGTCATGCACGTTGCCCAATTCCGACGGCAATCCAAGACGGTATGCCACGACCCCCACCCTCGCGATCACGGGATAAGGTCTGATGTATCGCGGCTTCAGTTTCCCACTCTGTCCGAACCTCGCATGACCCCGCATTGCCTGCACTCGGAGAAAAGCGTAATCTCCAACCTCGAGTGCGAAGTCTCGCCTCCGCTGATCGGCGACGACTTCTGCCGATCTTGCGTCGTCTTCAGATGGGCGCGAATCCTTCGTATCACCTCCGTGGTCTCTTCCACGATCTCTGGGCCAAATTCTCGGCGCTCCCCAATCTTTGTTCAGCTCAACGGTGTCTTGCACGGTCTCCCGTACAAGGCCTCGTATGGAGATACTCCAATGCTCGAGTGATGGCTGTTGTTGTACGCAAACTCGCACAACGTCATGTACTGGTCCCACGGAGCTCCCCACTCCAGAACACAAGCTCTGAGCATGTCCTCCAGGGTCTGTATAGTCCGCTCCGACTGACCGTCTGTCTGAGGGTGATACGTCGTGCTCATCTTGAGCTTTGTCCCCAGTGCCTCCTGTATCGCCTCCCATAAGCGTGATGTGAATCGGGCGTCCCTATCCGATATGATCTCGTTCGGGACTCCATGTAAACGCACGATCTCATCGATATAAACCTGCACCAACCGCTCTATCGGATACTCTTGACGAATGGGAATGAAATGAGCGGATTTGGTCAGTCGATCCACGACTACCCAGGAAATTGTTTGTCATACTACCCACATGTCTGCTGCAAGATTCTCAATATAGTTTCTTATCTAAACAATCTCTGTAGACCAGGAGTCAGAGTGCTGGTGTGAAGGTACTTCATTTAGTTTGAACTATATGGCACAAAAAGTAGGAATTCAATAATTTAGTTTTAGAGTAACTGAACTATATATGCATTCGTGTTTTTTCCTGATATTTTCGTATTTTCCATTAACTTGTTTGTTTTTGCTGAATGCTGGGTGGGTAATCTTGTAGCACTAAATTGTGGACTTTCAGGTTCGAATGGTTACTAGTGACAACCTCCAACCTGCCAAAGCTATTGCGCTGGAGTGAAGAATATTAACCTATGGTACATAAGCCATTTTTTACCATTTCTGTTATATGCATTAGGGAGAGACATACATCTGGAGGTTCGTACTCTCCATTTTTTACCATTCCTGTTATATGCATTATGTTAATTCCTTTTGTTTACACTTTATAGAGGAGAGTAATGCACAGGGGATAAGAGGTGGTTGACGAATTGAAATTTCAATATATGAAATTGTGGTGGGTGATGTCTTTCTCCCTACATTGGTAATCAGATTAGTGATAGATGCTACTCCTTTTGCTATTTTTTCATGGTGGATACATAATCATTGACATGTCGTCTTGTTTTAATAAGCAACTTGGTCTTGCTTAGATGTATCGATAATAATTCCTTACATTATCCTCACCATGGTACAGTCAGGACTAGCGTTAACCTTGAACCTTGTTACAGTCGGTCGAAACTATTTTCGCCTTGGTGATCCATTCAAGCTTACTGTACTTTTTCCATTTGACTTAGTCTTAGGTCGTCTGTTGCGATTAGTCCTTCCTACAACTCAAAGATAATTGCTGGAGAGTCATAGGATTTTAGTGTTCCATCGTGGAGTTTGGTGGCCATTACCCGATGACAGCTTCGGTCTTTAAAGAGATCCACTTGGAATCCCTGAATAAAAAAACGTGAGTCTTGTGCACAGGCGATCTTCTATCCTCCTCCACGGTGTTCCCCGTAGGTGTTCATCCTGGTACCTTGATCTGATGAGAATATCATTATGGTGATGAACTCATCTTAAAGGAAACCGTTAAAATATGGTTCGTCGTTCAAAGCGAATCCTTCTGCAGACCAGTGACCATTGCGGTTCCCAAGTTCAATAGGCTTGGGCTTTCATCATAGAGATTGGTGACCTCTAATCGATTATCGCTTCGGTCTTTAGAGAGGCCCGCTTAGATTCCATGAGTCCACACCATGCTTCTAGAGCACATCCATATCGTTGTACTCTCTATAAATGTTTCACTTAATGAGTCAATCTGATGAGGGCATTATTTCCTTTGCGATGAACTTATCCAGATAATCCGTTAGAATACGATTCACCTTTCATGAATACTACTGTTGCGTTCGTGAGTCCTCACGACCTTACTTAAACCCAGAATAATCATCTCAAGTCGTGGGCACTTTGTCCTTTGTGCACCTTTCGCCTTGGCAGGTGATGTCTTGTCCATGAGTCGACCTTGTAGAAACGTCGAGTTCTTGGTGGTTGATCTAGTAATCCATCAATCTTCGATAGTGTATATCGATTCATGATGTTCTTTCAGTTTTCTTACTAGTGGTGGGTTTATCAGAACTTCATCGTGGTCGTTCCTTATCACCTTAGATCTTTTAGGTTAGTATGGAGGGGTCATCTGCCAATGTCACTTAGATGTTAGGTGACGCCCCCTTTGTCCTAGACTCCTCACTTGGTAGGGTTGGTACATGTTCCTTCGGGTATTATCCTATGACCTCTTAAGAATTCCAAATTTAACCATTTGATTATGATCCAATGGGTTAAGTATTCGATTTAATTTTGGAAATTGTTATTTTCTAGCTTAGCATATCATGGCGGCATTCCCAATGCGCCATGTTAATTTCACTAAGGTTTCGACGACTGTAGCTCACACCACTTGTACGGTTTTCATAAAACAATTTTTCTATGGACATGGTTTTCGAAAACATTTTTCATTGTAAAACCTTAAGGTAATGAGTCGTTCTTTCCCATGGAACGAACGTTGCTCTGATACCAAAAATTGTGACACCCGTATCCCGCTTCCCGTGAACAGGATGCGCCACATGGACTAAAATCAACTAAAATAATACCAAACC
>NW_010968506.1:137880-138093 GCF_000463585.1 Tarenaya hassleriana | reverse complement strand
ACGACCAACGTCATGGATTTGACGGGCGTGTGATGCGCCCCTAGTCATGCCGACTTGACTAGGGCTATGGTCGGGACCCTATGGTGGACCATACGGGTGTGTTACGATTTTATTGTGTCATGCTGACTTGACACGGCCAACGTCATGGACTTGACGGGCGTGGACTCGCTCCTAGTCATGCTGACTTGACTAGGGTCTATGGCTGGGACCCCC
>NW_010968506.1:134711-137165 GCF_000463585.1 Tarenaya hassleriana | reverse complement strand
TTCACTCGCGATGTTTATCCTCACGTCTCACCATGCGCAATCATTCAGTTTATTCGGATTTATTTTCTCTTTTATCTCAAGTTGGTCCAAACCGAACCAAGATTCGGCCCGGTGGACCAAAATTCGGTCCGGTCGGACCGGATCGGGTCCGTCCCCTCTTCGTTGGTCAATCGGACCATTTTTGGGCAAAAACAGGCCTGGTCCGCCGGACCAGTTTCTGGTCCGGGGTGGACCAGGCTTCCTCAGCCCTGTCGCCTTGGTCTGGCGGACTAAAAATGATTTTCCGAACGTGGTCCGGAGCTGACCAGTTCCTGGTCCGGCGGACCGGAACTGGGCAATTCGACGTTTCACGTTTTTCAGGTTTTTGGTCCGACTTCGATTGCTCATAACTCCCTCATTTCTTATCCAAATCGTGCACCGTTTGTTTCTAAATGTTCTTTGGGATGTCCTTTTTCATATCCAAGCAATAGATTATTTAAATATTCTGTATACATGAAGAAAAATGATTCGTAATGCCTGTACCTCGAAAAATTGCGATTCTGCAAATTTCAGTTTTTCCATAGTTTTCATTTGTTCATATCTCCTTCGTTTCTCAACCAAATTGAGTACCGTTTGTTTCTAAATCTTCATTGAAATGTCCTCTTTCAAACTCAATCAACGAATCATCGAGATAACACAATCACATCGACGAAAATGAGCTTACACAGACGCAACTCAAGCCACTCACCTTTGCTCAGATTCGGATCTGAGTTTTGGCCGGATTTCTTGTCGTTTTCCGGTGACTCCGATGACGGTGACCCTCCTAGACCCTCTGGGGATGACCCTCTTGGCTCCCACTAGCTCCTTTCTCCTTCCTCCTCTCTCTTTCTCCTCCTTTCTCCCTCTCTTCTCTCTCCTTCATCTCTTTTCCCTCTGCAGCAGAAAATGGCTGCATCCCCTACTTTGCTAGGGTTTTTGGCCACGAAAGAGAGGTCGAATGGGCTCAAACAAAGGCCCAGGTCCAAGCCTACAACATGCTTAGGGTCGTGGGAGGTCGAATCGCGTCGAGAGGGGCCGAGACAGGCTGGAAAAATTTGCACTGCCGGTCCGCCTGACCAAGAATTTGGTCCGCCGGACCGGATGACCAAAACAGATTTTTGGTCCGCTGATGCCCGGTTTGGTCCGACTGAGCTTCTGGTCCGGCTGACCAGGGTTGGTCAGCTCCGGACCAGACTCCTTTTCTTCTTCCTCGGTCCGCCTGTCGCCACCGAGTCCGAACTGACTGAGTTGGTCCGGAGCTGACCAAACTTGGTCCGGCGGACCAACTCAGTTTTTACCAATTTTCTTCATTTTCTCGATCTTTCTGCATGTGCCGATCCTCGTGTCTGCTCCCGGCACTGTACTACTTATTTTTGGTGATTTCGCAACCTCTCTATTTAATTATTTTTTTTCAAAAAAAAAATAATTAAATATTCAAATCGGGTTTCGGGGTATTACAGACGTCAAGACCGCATTCCTTAACGGGAATCTGCTCGAGGATGTGTACATGACATAACCCGAGGGCTTTGTCGATCCTAAGAGTCCACGGAAAGTATGCAAACTTCAGAGATCCATTTATGGACTGAAGCAGGCTTCGAGGAGCTAGAATCTTCGATTTGACGAGGCAGTCAAAACGTTTGGCTTCCTGCAAAATGAAGATGAGCCATGTGTTTAAGAGAAGGTCAGTGGGAGCGCAGTAGTCTTCCTTGTACTTTATGTAGATGATATATTGCTCATCGGAAATGACATTCCTACCTTGCAAGGAGTAAAATCCTGGCTAGGATCGGTCTTTTCGATGAAAGACTTAGGAGAAGCCGCCTACATTCTAGGCATCAAGATCTATAGAGATAGATCGAGAAGGCTTCTTGGCCTAAGTCAGAGTACATACATTGACAAGGTCTTGAATCAGTTCAAGATGCAAGACTCCAAGAGGGGTGCCTTGCCAATGGGACATGACATTGCTCTTAGCAAGACTCAGTGTCCAAAGACACAGGATGAGCAAGAGCGCATGAGTAGGATTCCATATGCCTCGGCAATTGGATCCATCATGTATGCCATGTTGTGTACTCGTCCAGATGTATCATATGCATTGAGCATGACTAGTAGATATCAATCTACACCAGGTGAGGCTCACTGGATTGCGGTCAAGAACATCCTTAAGTACTTGAGAAGGACTAAGGATTTATTCTTAGTGTACGGCGGATTGGAAGACGAGCTCGCTATAAATGGTTATACCGATGCTAGTTTCCAAACCGATAGAGATGACTTCAGATCGCAGTCAGGTTATGTTTTCTGCCTGAACGGTGGGGCTATCAGTTGGAAGAGTTCCAAACAGCCAACCGTTGCAGATTCGACTACAGAAGCCGAATACATAGCAGCATCGGATGCAGCTAAAGAAGCTGTTTGGATCAGGAAATTTGTGGGAGACCTGGGCGT
>NW_010968506.1:129757-134623 GCF_000463585.1 Tarenaya hassleriana | reverse complement strand
AGTTATCGACGTTGCAACATGAGTACCTCATCCGGACATCTCCTTTAACGCTCCAAATAGCTCCTTTTCGGTTCCAATCACCTCCGAAACCTGTAACTCTGCAAAACTAGAGCACAACCGGGTTTTGTGTCCTAATACGCCTAGAATGCCTATAAATGCACATGAATACCCCACAAAACCTAGACAAATACTCATCAATATATAGAGAAGAATAGGAGTTATCAAATCCCCCCAGACTTAAACCTTTGCTCGTCCTCGAGTAAAGAACGAAGGAATAAAATCTGCAAAATAGGAAATGACAAACATCAAATAGCATCATCATGAGATTCTAAAGCACTGTTGGTTTTAATGCTCTAGGATACTCCGTGATATGACATTTTGACTATGTGATGACTCGTTGCTTTATGAATGCATTACATTACCGTTATATGATTGGCATGTTTGTTATATTTCGGCATCCTTGAATCATTAGAGAATGATTCTAAACTCCCTAGTCAGTCAACATTGTGGGAACAATGTTGAATTAAGACTAGCATGAGGAGTGATCGATGCATTGGATGCATGTCACAATCATGGGTACTCGTTGTGAATGAGTGACTGGATGACCTGCATGAGATTGTCACATGGACAGAGTCATGACTTGAATCTCATACAGCGGTTCGTTTATGGATCCTCATACCTGAGATGTCTAGAGTATCTTATATGAGGAGTGACGTCCTTGACTGCGTCAAACGTCGTCTTTAACCGGATGATTATAACGGCGTTGATCAGATACGTTCACGAATCATATGGAGATAGTAGACATGCAATATGAGACTTGTCACCTCCTTAACAGGAGAGATATCGCTGGGCCCTCTCGTGGAAGTCGGACTATGAAAACGCGTGGCCACGCTATAGATGAAGTTGCATCTATTTTATTAGTCGATTTGCCAAGACGAGAAAGCAGTTGAACTTGAAAGGTGGCTCAAACCATGCCCTTGTTCAACTGATATCGTGAGACAAAGGATCAGAATTCGAGCTGTTAATACCTTGGTTAGATCACCTCTAACTCAATTCAACGTGGGTGGTCATGGCGTCTTGCTAGAGGCTAACCATGACTTGTAGATCGGGAATGGTTCTCGAGGCTGCTGCCACTGCGAATGGGCCTACAGGGTCACACACCAATAGGGATGGACTTATACGTGAAGAATACGAAGAATGGAAACGAGATTTGACCGAAACAAGCATGAAAAGGAGTTTTCAGTGCGTTGGTCCGGAGCTGACCAAGTTTGGTCAGCCCCGGACCAAGTCTGGTCAGATGGTCCGCGATCATCTGTCCAGGCCTGGTCCGGCTGACCAAGAGTTGGTCAGCCGCTGACCAGATTCTGGGACAAGCGGACCGAGAAATGACAAGTCGGACCGAGCTGACCAAGCCTTCAGGTCAGCCGGTCCGTGGGCCTCGGACTAAGCTTGGTCCGCCGGACCAAGCTCCTGGTCCGGCGGACCGGGATCCAAAAAATTTCCAAATATTCGTTTTTAGGGTTTTCTAATCTTATTTAAGTTTGGGGTTTCGTCCAAACTTAATTAAGGCCGACCTAAAACTCAGAGAAACATCCTAGAACCCTAGAGAAGCTGTTCTCTTCGATTTCTATTGTCCCGGGATTGGATCTCGTCTCTTGAGTTACCCTTTTCTTCACTAATCCTAGCAGATTCGTTCCAAATTGTTTGGAAACCTTCCCGTCGGTGTGGATACGTGTAGAGGGACTGTAACTTCAGTCCTAGGTGATTTAGAACAGGCCCTGGATCGAAATAAACTTCAAGTCTCATCGAGAACGAGATAAGTAACGATTCCCTCGGTGATATACACGATTAAACGGGGTTTTACGGATGATTTTGGTTGCGTGTGACATTTGACTAGGTTTAGATTATTCTTCCGCTGCATGAAACCTAGTAAACCAAACCCTAGATCGATATGATCGCATGCTAGGAATCCGTAGCGAAACCCAACAGATGAATCCTACGCGGGAGAATCAGCCCGAGAGAACGAGACCGAAGCTTCATCCGCCTCTGGTACCAGCAAGGGAAGCAAGAAGACAACACCCTGATTCCATCTTCCCTAGGATAGAATTTTAGATCTTTTTGTTGAACTATGGTTTGATGCCGTTGATCGTATCCACAACTTATGTCCCGTCTTTTGGATTTTTAATCTTTTATATGATGTTTCGGAATATTTGGGATTCATTGATTCTATCGGAACTCGGTTAGCTCAACATTTGCTCGGATTTCGGAAAAAAATTTTGACAGAGAAAGCGGGCGGGCTGCTCGTTACTGTGAGCGGTCGCCCACTTGTCAAGGGAAGGCATTGAGCGACCGCCTGTAGAAACAGACGGGTCACCCGGTTTCTCTGAGCTTGGGAAGAAACGTGTTGGTTTAGTGCTCTATGATGTACTGTTTATGAGCTTTATTTAGATACATTTGATGTATTGATACTTTCTACGGTTTTATGAGAGTATTTGATTCATTACATGTTCTTGTATACTAGATATGTTCTTGTATACTAGATGTGTTATGAAATCCATGTATCATTGTGAATGACTCTATGATGTACTGTTTGCGAGCTTTACTTGGATGCATTTGATGTATTGATACTTTCTATGTGTTTTTATGAGAGTATTTTATTCATTACATGTTCTTGCATGCTAGATCTGTTATGAAATCCATGTATCATTATGAATGATACTAAACTCCCTATTCTTGTGTCATTATGGGAATGATGACATAATAAGACTAGTATGATGTGTGATTGATGATCATATAGATGATCATAGGTATTGGATGCGATCACAGTCATAGGTATTCGTTGGAGAACGGAATACTGGATTGACCTGCATGAGATTGTCACATGGACTAGCGTCATGACTGGAATCTCATATGGCGGTTCCATGATTGGATCCTAAGACCTGAGATGTCTACGGAATCCAACATGAGGAGTTGCGTGCTTTGATTACGTCAAACGTCCTGCGTAATAGGAGGACTATAAAGGCATGTATCAGGTACGAAACGAATCATGTACTGGATTGTAGATAGTCAAGACGGGATTTGTACCTCTCGTAAAAGAGAGAGATATCGCTGGGCCCCTCGTGTGAGCGAGACTGTAGAAATGTGTGGCCGCACTATAGACGAACGTCGTCTATTTCAGACAGTCGAACTCAGTGAACGAGAAAGCAGTCGAATTAGATAAGGTGGCTTGTCCATGCCTTATATTCGCCATATGATATCGTGATACAAAAGGATCATCAACCGGAATCGTCACTGGCGTTCGTAAGATCACGAACAAACTCTATTCGAGATAAGTAGTCATAGTGTCTTGCTAGAGACCGCCTATGACTTGTATATCCGGAATAGAGATTTCGGGTTATACTGCTATATCGAATGAGCCTACAGGGTCACACACGTAGGAAAGGACAAATGCACGAGAAAAACGTCGAGGAATCTGGACAATAGGTCCGGACCGTTCGGTCTAGGAGTGGATCGAACGGACCGGAGCATCTAGTCTGAACAGACCAAATTGTTGGACCGAACGGACTAGAGAGTCCAGTCCGAACGGACCAAGTGTTGGACTGAACGACTAACCCGTCAGACCGAGCGGACCTAGTTATATGACTTGTTCGAACGGACCAAGTGTCCAGACCGAAGTCCGTTCGGTCTAGGTTTCAGATTTAATTTTAAAATCTGGAATTAGGGTTAATCACTTGAAGAAGAGGAGATTGATAACCCTAACACTGATGAGCCAAAACAGAGAACTTCTTCAGACCATTTCGGAGAGTCTAGAGGGTTAAAGAAGTGATCTAAATCTCATTTTTCTACAAAGAAGAAAGCGTTCTTCAGTCCTAGCAGACAAGTTCCAACCGTTGGAATCCATCCCGAGGTGTGGATACGTGTAGAGGGCAAGGTATTCTTCCTGCCTACAGTGATCGGATGAACACATCAATTGATACAAACCCCAGATCGATTGAGGTAAGCGTTCTATCGTTTGTACAAGATCATGCATGATAGGTTTTAGGGTTTTATCAAAAAATTTTATTTACATCTGCTGCGCAAACCCTAGGACTCATCTCTTAGGAATAGGATTCGCTTATGAGATCCCAGGAATCCCAACAGTGGTATCAGAGCCTGGTTACTCTGCATGATTTTGTTAGAACCCGATCACGCACGTTATAGGATTTGAATTGTTTGAATCCGTGTTTGCTTTGATGCTATGCATGATTTGATTTTGGATCTAGAGTAGATTTTCTGTTCATTGTTGCATAATATGCAAGAGGCTTCTGTTCTGAGTTCACAGGCGAAAACCGGGAGGAAATAGGATCTACGTTTCTCTGGACTAGACGATCCAGTCCGTTCAGACCAAGATGTTGGACCGAACGGACTAAGGTGTGTAGACCGAACGAACTGCTTAGCCAGTCCGTCCGATCTAGGTCACTAGTCCGAGAGAGAAGGACCGAAGGGGCAAGAGTCCGGACCATTGGTCTGGACCGAACGGTCTGGAGAGTCAGACCGAACGAACTGAAGAATCAGACCAAACTGACTGACCATTCCAGACCGAACGGACCGAACTTGACCCGAAGACCGAACCGCGTAGACCGATCGGTCTAGGTCCCGACGCTTCACCAAAATTTGATTTTTTGTTTCGGGATCTGGTTTGAGCAATTGTTACTTAAAACCGATCAACTGTGATTCACAATAACATGATTCTTTCTTATGGATGGTCCATAGTGAATGAATGTATGTAACTTAATCAAGATATTATATATGTTTGATTGAGTGGGAGCTTCGGGATTGGGATTGCATAATCGATTGGATTGTCCATTCGGATTATGAACAATCGTT
>NW_010968506.1:129268-129612 GCF_000463585.1 Tarenaya hassleriana | reverse complement strand
CATTTGATGTATTGATACTTTCTATGGGTTTTATGAGAGTATTTGATTCATTACATGTTCTTGCATACTAGATCTGTTATGAAATCCGTGTATCATTATGAATGATACTAAACTCCCTAGTCTTGTGTCGTTATGGGAATAACGACATAATAAGACTAGTATGATGTGTGATTGATGATGTTCTAGGACGTGGCTAGGGCTTTTTTATAACCCTAGGGCGGCTCCCAAGAGTCCTATTCCCATTAAGATGCTGAAAATCGCGAAACAGGGTTTTAGACTGGATCCGGACCGATTCCAGGTGGATCCGGACCGGATCCAGATTCCTGGGGTCAAATTCTGCGTCC
>NW_010968506.1:126107-128429 GCF_000463585.1 Tarenaya hassleriana | reverse complement strand
CAGTCCGTTCGGACCAAGATGTTGGACCGAACGGACTAAGGTGTGTAGACCGAACGAACTGCTTAGCCAGTCCGTCCGATCTAGGTCACTAGTCCGAGAGAGAAGGACCGAAGGGGCAAGAGTCCGGACCATTGGTCTGGACCGAACGGTCTGGAGAGTCAGACCGAACGAACTGAAGAGTCAGACCGAACGGACTGACCATTCCAGACCGAACGGACCGAACTTGACCCGAAGACCGAACCGCGTAGACCGATCGGTCTAGGTCCCGACGCTTCACCAAAATTTGATTTTTTGTTTCGGGATCTGGTTTGAGCAATTGTTACTTAAAACCGATCAACTGTGATTCACAATAACATGATTCTTTCTTATGGATGGTCCATAGTGAATGAATGTATGTAACTTAATCAAGATATTATATATGTTTGATTTGTTGGTTTAGTGCTCTATGATGTACTGTTTATAAGCTTTATTTAGATACATTTGATGTATTGATACTTTCTATGGGTTTTATGAGAGTATTTGATTCATTACATGTTCTTGCATACTAGATCTGTTATGAAATCCGTGTATCATTATGAATGATACTAAACTCCCTAGTCTTGTGTCGTTATGGGAATAACGACATAATAAGACTAGTATGATGTGTGATTGATGATCATAGCGTTGATCATAGGTATTGGATACAATCACAGTCATAGGTATTCGTTGGAGAACGGAATACTGGATTGACCCGCATGAGATTGTCACATGGACTAGCGTCATGACTTGAATCTCATATGGCGGTTCCATGATTGGATCCTAAGACCTGAGATATCTACGGAATCCAACATGAGGAGTTGCGTGCTTTGAATACGTCAAACGTTCTGCGTAACAGGAGAACTATAAAGGCGTGTATCAGGTACGAAACGAATCATGTAATGGATTGTAGATAGTCAAGATGGGATTTGTACCTCTCATAAAAGAGAGAGATATCGCTGGGCCCCTCGTGTGAGCGAGACTGTAGAAATGTGTGGCCGCACTATAGACGAACGTCGTCTATTTCAGACAGTCGAACTCAGTGAACGAGAAAGCAATCGAATCAGATAAGGTGGCTTGTCCATGCCATATGTTCGACATATGATATCGCGATACAAAAGGATCATCAACCGGAACCATCACTGGCGTTCGTAAGATCACGAACAAACTCTATTCGAGATAGGTAGTCATAGTGTCTTGCTAGAGACCGCCTCTCTGATCAAGTGAAATCGCCTGAGTATGTGTTTGGATTAGAGACCGCCTATGACTTGTATATCCGAAATAGAGATTTCGGGTTATACTGCTATATCGAATGAGCCTACAGGGTTACACACGCAGGGAAAGACAAAACGCACGAGAAAAACGACGGAAAAACCAAGACGGAAGAGTCTGGAATGGACGGACCAGAAGTCCAAAACGAACGGTCCGCCGTGCCAGACCCGACGGTCCAGAACGGACTGTTTGTTCCAGAAAGTCTGGAACGGATGGTCCACGTGAGCAGACCGTCCGTTCTACATGCTGGAACGGACTGTCCACGTGCATTTCTGGACCGTCCGTTCCGGGCTCCAAATTTTCCGAAATTAAACCGGATTAGGGTTAAATCACTTTATAAAAGGGAGATTAAAAACCCTAATAAAGGGAGCCGACTTCACAACACTTTTAGCAGTTTTTTGGTGAGATCCAAAAGGTTGAGAGTGTGATCAAAGTCCATTTTTCTCGAAGCACAATTCGAATAGCGGATTCGAGTCCTAGCAGACAAGTTCCAAGCGTTGGAATCCATCCCGAAGTGTGGATACATGTAGAGGGCGAGGTATTCTTCCTGCCTTTCATGATCAGACGTGTTCTTCGATTGATACAGGCCCCGGATCGATTGAGGTAAGTGTTCTAACGTTTCTACGATTCATTAGAAGCATGGTTCTAGGGTTTATTAAATTTTTGTTTTATATCCGCTGCGCAAACCCTAGAATCGATCTCTTAGGAATAGTATTCGCTCTAGAGATCCCAGGAATCCCAACAGTGGTATCAGAGCCTGGTTGCTCTGTTATGATTTCGTAGAACCTGATCACGCACGTTTTAGGATTTGAATTGTTTGAATCCATGTTTGCTTTGATATCTATGCATGTTTGATGATTGAATATAGTGTAGATTGCATGTTTCATGTTGCATAGAGTGCAGGAGTTCGAATTTTGGGTGTACAGAAGAATTCAGATTAGTTTCGGTCTGATCGGGGCTGAAAACGCGGGGAAACGTGATCTGATCACAGAGACCTACCCTAGACCGTCCGTTCTGGTAAGTCGGAACGGACGG
>NW_010968506.1:124548-125679 GCF_000463585.1 Tarenaya hassleriana | reverse complement strand
ATATGTTTGATTGAGTGGGAGCTTCGAGATTGGGATTACATAATCGAATGGATGGTCTATTCGGATTATGTAATACATCTGATCAAGGAATAATTGTTGATCCTTGATATGTACAATCGTTGCACAGAAACCGGTTAGATCTAGGAGCTCTATAAGTAAAGCACTTGTCAAGGCCTCGATCGTACGTGTCATGGGCCATGCCAAAGCTGGGTGTGCCATATTATCTTGGTGAGGCAAGATGGAGAAATGGTGATTCTCATAGCTTGAAAGTAGATGCTTGATCTAGGTGCGGTTTCGAAAATCCCTTGTTTATGTAATGCTAAGTGTGTACCTCCCATTACTAGAGCGCCTGTCAAGGCATCGATCGTCCGTAACACGGGTCATGCCAAAGCTGAGCGTGCCGGATTATCTTTGTGAGGCAGGGTAGGAAATCGTGGTTCCTACAGCTTGAATATGGTTTATCTTGGATTAAGTTGGCAAGTTTTGACTTGAAACTTAATGGTACAGATGAGACAAGTATGCAATGATACTCGATATCATAGTCTCATAAAGGATCTAAGAGTCATATTAGATATGATTGACATTAGATGTCTACCTAAATAGATAGCATGAGGATAGGTGTAACAATTTATTCTTGTGTGAAATACGGATCTTAGTCCCATATAGAAAATTATCGTAGGGTTAATTTTCTTTATGGGAATATAGCTCATCTGTGTTGTCATTGTTTGATGATGAACTAGCTGGTAGTGGATCATAGATAGATTGACACTGATTGATGATGGACTAGCTGGTAGTAGATCATTAATAGAAGCTGCATTTTGTTTT
Source organism: Tarenaya hassleriana (assembly GCF_000463585.1). Taxonomy (NCBI): domain Eukaryota; kingdom Viridiplantae; phylum Streptophyta; class Magnoliopsida; order Brassicales; family Cleomaceae; genus Tarenaya; species Tarenaya hassleriana. The sequence continues at coordinate 124,854 of NW_010968506.1, read as the reverse complement.
GTTTGTTCTGTTTTGTCTCTTTTGTAGGACATGGCGTCAACCGGTAGCGTACCGAGTTTGACGATGCGATCTATCCTTGAGAAGGATAAAATGACTGGGACGAACTTCTTAGACTGGTATCGTAACTTGAGAATAGTTCTCAAACACGATAAGAAGTCATACGTCCTGGAAGGGGCTCTACAACCAGAGCCTGCGGCCAATGCCTCGACCTCAATCGATCCGGGGCCTGTATCAATCGAAGAACACGTCTGATCACGAAAGGCAGGAAGAATACCTCGCCCTCTACACGTATCCACACCACGGGAT
>NW_010968506.1:119771-124126 GCF_000463585.1 Tarenaya hassleriana | reverse complement strand
TTCGCCTCTATAACGAAGATACCAGAAGTCGAAACTTCTGTAAGCTTCTTCTTCCTCTGATCTTCCAGGTAGAGTCTGCAATTTCTATACTAGCGTCATGACTTGAATCTCATATGACGGTTCCATGATCGGATCCTTAGACCTGAGATATCTACGGAATCCAACGTGAGGAGTTGCGTGCTTTGAATACGTCAAACGTCCTGCGTAACAGGAGGACTATAAAGGCGTGTATCAGGTACGAAACGAATCATGTACTGGATTGTAGATAGTCAAGATGGGATTTGTATCTCTCGTAAAAGAGAGAGATATCGTTGGGCCCCTCGTGTGAGCGAGACTGTGGAAATGTGTGGCCGCACTATAGACGAACGTCGTCTATTTCAGACAGTCGAACTCAGTGAACGAGAAAGCAGTCGAATCAGATAAGGTGGCTTGTCCATGTCTTATGTTCGACATATGATATCATGATACAAAAGGATCATCAACCGGAATCATCTCTGGCGTTCGTAAAGATCACGAACAAACTCTATTCGAGATAGGTAGTCATAGTGTCTTGCTAGAGACCGCCCATGCTTATATATCCGAAATAGAGTCTGGAACGGACGGTCCACGTGAGCAGACCGTCCGTTCTACGTGTTGGAACGGACGGTCCACGTGCTTTTCTGGACCGTCCGTTCCGGGCTTCAGTTTTTTCTGAAATTAAACCGAATTAGGGTTAAATCACCTTATAAGAAGGAGATTAAAAACCCTAACTCGGTAGAGGAAAAAGAGAGCCGACTTTTGGCAGAAAAGAGAGAGTTTTTGGAGATCCAAAAACGAGTTCTAAGTCTCGAGATTTCTCGGTGCACATATCGAATAGAGATTCGAGTCCTAGCAGACAAGTTCCAATCGTTGGAATCCATCCCGAGGTGTGGATACGTGTAGAGGGCGAGGTAATCTTCCTGCCTTTCGTGATCAGACGTGTTCTTCGATTGATACAGGCCCCGGATCGATTGAGGTAAGTGTTCTAACGTTTCTACGATTCATTAGAAGCATGGTTCTAGGGTTTATTAAATTTTTGTTTTATATCCGCTGCGCAAACCCTAGAATCGATCTCTTAGGAATAGGATTCGCTCATGAGATCCCAGGAAACCCAACAGTGGTAAGCGTTCTAACGTTTCTATGATTCATTAGAAGCATGGTTCTAGGGTTTATTAAATTTTTGTTTTATATCCGCTGCGCAAACCCTAGAATCGATCTCTTAGGAATAGGATTCGCTCTAGAGATCCCAGGAATCCCAACAGTGGTATCAGAGCCTGGTTGCTCTGTTTTAATTTCGTAGAACCCGATCACGCACGTTTTAGGATTTGAATTGTTTGAATCCATGTTTGCTTCGATATCTATGCATGTTTGATGATTGAATCTAGTGTAGATTGCATGTTTAATGTTACATAGAGTGCAGGAGTTCAAATTTTGGGTCCACAGGTGAATTCTGATCGGTTTCAGGTCTGATCGGGGCTGAGAACGCCGGAAAACGTGATCTGATCACGTGGACAAACCCTAGACCGTCCGTTCTGGGTAAGCTAGACCAGATGGTCTGGGGTGGCGGACTGCACAGATTAGAACAGATGGTCCGCACTGGACCGTCCGTTCCGTCTGCTGCGGACCGTCCGTTCCGGATGGTTGAGACCGTCCGTTCCATGGCTGAGAGTGGACCGTCCGTTATCTTGTCATGGACCGTCTGTTCCACCAACTGCAGACCGTCCGTTCTGTGTTGTTTCAGCGTGGAACGTCCGTTCTGACTTCTGAAGTCGGTCCGCTCGTTCTGCGAAGCATGGAACGTCCGTTCTATGTCTAGAACGGATAGTCCGAGGTCCAGATTCCGAAATTTTTCGTTTTCTAGGTCCGATTACGCAATCGTTGCTTAATCTGATCAACTGTGACTCAAATAGACATGATTCATTCTTATGGATGGTCCATAGTGAATGAATGCATGTAACTTAATCGAGATATTAGATATGCTTGATTGAGTGGGAGCTTCGAGATTGGGATTACATAATTGAATGGATGGTCTATTCAGATTATGTAATACATCTGATCAAGGAATAATTGTTGATCCTTGATATGTACAATCGTTGCACAGAAACCGGTTAGATCTAGGAGCCCTACGAGTAAAGCACTTGTCAAGGCCTCGATCGTACGTGTCATGGGCCATGCCAAAGCTGGGTGTGCCGTATTATCTTGGAGAGGCAAGATGGAGAAATGATGGTTCTCATAGTTGAAAATAGATGCTTGATCTAAGTGTGGTAGTGCGGTTTCGAAAATCCCTTATTTATGTAATGCTAAGTGTGTACCTCCCATTATTAGAGCGCCTGTCAAGGCATCGATCGTCCGTAACACGGGTCATGCCAAAGCTGAGCGTGCCGGATTATCTTTGTGAGGCAGGGTAGGAAATCGTGGTTCCTACAGCTTGAATATGGTTTATCTTGGGTTAAGTTGTCAAGTTTGACTTGAGACTTAATGGTACAGATGAGACGAGTATGCAATGATATTTGATATCATAGTCTCATAAAGGATCTAAGAGTCATATTGGATATGATTGACATTAGATGTCTACCTAAATAGCATAAGGCTGAGTGTAAAAACTTGTTCTTATGTGAAATACGGATCTTAGTCCCATATATAAAATTATTGTAGGGTTAGTTTTCTTTATGGGAATATAGCTTATCTTTGCATCTGTGTTGTCATTGTTTGATGATGGACTAACTGGTGGTAGATCATAGGTATGTAGACACTGATTGATGATGGACTAGCTGGTAGTAGATCATTGATAGAATCTGCATGTAGATGTGTTTTCGTTCTGTTTTGTCTTTTTCTGTAGGACATAGCGTTAACCGGTATTGTATCGAAGTTGACGATGCGATCTATCCTTATGAAGGATAAGCCTCTAACCATGGCTTCTAGATCGATCATTGATGCTTATTGGAAGCATGTGGATGATGATCCGGACAAGTCTAGCTTGACGTTTGGAAACATGATCTCGGAATTGCGTAAGCGATTAGAGGACATTGACGATTCTTTGATAGTTGATCAGTTGAATGCGTCATTCCAAAAGAGAGCTGAGAGCCATGGAAAGAATGAAATGGTAGTTGTTGGAAAGAGTTCCAGCAAAAGGAAGCGTTCCAAGAGCAAGGGCAAGTGGAAAGTGACAAGCGTTGTCATTGAACCTAAGTCTAAAGTCAAAAAAGGAAGAGTGTTATTTCTGTCATGCCGTTGGGCATTGGAACAGAAATTGTAGACTCTACCTGGAAGATCAGGAGAAGAAGAAGCTTAAAGAAGCTTCGACTTCTGGTGTCTTCGTTATAGAGGCTAATTTGTTTACTTCTACGTCGTGGGTATTAGATACCGGAAGCACCTCGCATATTTGTAGAAATATGCAAGGGTTGTGAGGAAGTAGACAATTGGCAAAAGGAGAAGTAGATCTCCGCGTTGGGAATGGAGCAAAAGTTGTTGCATTAGCCGTCGGGACTTATGATCTGACTTTACCTTCTGGACTTGTAATAGAGTTGCATGATTATTATTTTGTTCCTGCTATAAGTAAGAACATTATATCGATTTCATGCTTAGACTCAGATGGTTTTAGATTTGTTATTGAGTACAAATGTCTGTCCATTTATAAAGGTGACTTATTTTATGGTAAAGGTTACCATATTAATGGCCTTTATGTTTTGGATGACGAACCGTTTAGATACAGGTCAATCTATAACGTTTGTGCCAAACGGTTTAAGCCGAATGACTTAAACCCAACCTTCCTCTGGCATTGTCGTCTAGGCCATATAAACGAGAAGCGCATTCAGAAGCTTCATTCTGAAGGTCTTCTGGATTCATTTGACTTTGAGTCTCTTGAATCTTGCGATTCTTGTTTGATGGGCAAAATGACAAAGCATCCTTTCAAAGGGAAAGGACAGAGAGCGACAGAGTTATTGGATCTGATACATAGTGATGTATGTGGACCAATAAGCTATCCTGCTAGAGGAGGTTATCTGTATTTCGTTATGTTCACTGATGATTTCAGTCGATACGGTTATGTCTATTTGATGAGACATAAGTCTGAAACACTTGAAATGTTCAAGGCTTTCAGAAACGAAGTACAGAACCAGATCCGATCGTGGTGGCGAATATATGAGCCAAGAGTTCACTGACTATCTAGTTGATTGTGGTATTGTATCACAATTAACTCCTCCCGGAATGCCACAGTGGAACGGCGTGTCAGAACGGAGGAACCGAACACTGTTAGACATGGTTCAGTCAATGATGAGTCAGACAGATCTTCCGAAGTCCTTCTGGGGCTATGCTTTAGAGACCGCTGCGTACCTGCT
>NW_010968506.1:115955-118541 GCF_000463585.1 Tarenaya hassleriana | reverse complement strand
CTAGAACGGTCGGTCCAGGGTGTGGAACGGTCGTTCCAGGGGTCCCATACTGTCCCGGGGCCTCTCGGGACAATTTTTGGAGTCTGGAACGCAGACCGTCCGTTCTGGGAAGTCAGAACGCCCGTTCTGGACTTCCAGAACGTCCGGTCCAGTAGACCGTCCGTTCCAGCCCCGTTCTCGCGAAAACAGCTTTCTGGTCCGACTTCGTTTGGCCATATCTCCCTCATTTCTCAACCAAATTCAGTTCCGTTTGTTGCTAAATGTTCATTGAAGTGTCCTCTATCTAATCCAAGCAACAAACCATCGAAATAACACAATCACATCGACGAAAACGAGCTCACACAGATGGAACTCGAGCCACTCACCTCTGTTTTACTCAGATCTGGTTTGGCCGGCTTTCGTGGCGTTTTCCGGTATGTTCCTCACCGGAAACCTCTCCTAGACACCCTTGGGCTTGGGATGTCCCTCCTTGCTTCCCCGAGCTTCCCTGGCCCTGGCTCTCCTTCTTTCTCCCCCTTTCCCTCTCTTTTCCTCTCTTTCTCTTTTCTTCTTCTTTTGGCCGAGAATGGCTGTCTCCCAGCTTTTGGGGGTGTTTTTAGCCGCGTGGGGCAGGCGAAATGGGCTCAGGTCCGGGCCTATGGTCAAGCCTGCAACGCCCTGAGCGGATTGGTCGGAGATTTGACGCCGGTGGGCCCCGGGAACGCAGAGAAAAACGCGTCTCAAGGCAGCAAGTTGGCCACTTGCGTGTTCTGTTCAGCAGACCGTCCGTTCTGGTTCTGAACCTTGCCATGCTTTGTACTCGACCGGATGTATCCTACGCGTTGAGCATTACGAGTAGATATCAGTCAGATCCAGGTGAGTCACACTCGATCGCCATCAAGAACATCCTGAAGTATTTGAGAAGGACTAAGGATGTGTTCTTGGAATACGGTGGGTCGGAAGACGAGCTAGCTGTAAGAGGTTACACCGATGCTAGTTTCCAGTCAGACCCGAATGACTACAGATCACAGTCTGGCTATGTTTTCTGCTTGAACGGAGGCACTGTTAGGTGGAAGAGTTCCAAGCAGGCGACCGTTGCAGATTCTACTACAGAAGCTGAGTATATTGCAGCGTCGAACGCAGCAAAGGAAGCTGTTTGGATCAGGAAGTTTGTTGGTGACTTGGGTGTGATCCCTAGTGCAGATAGCCTCATTGCTCTGTATTGTGATAACAATGGAGCAATCGCACAAGCGAAAGAACCCAGATCCCATCAACGATCCAAACACATACTCAGACGATTTCACCTTATCAGGGAGATCATAGACAGAGCAGACGTGCACATTTGTAGAGTGTCGACAGATGACAACATTGCCGATCCGTTGACGAAGCCTCTCCCTTCGTCGAAGCATGAGGGTCATGTTAGGGATATGGGCATTAGATGTTTAGCAGTTCATGATTAGAGCAAGTGGGAGATTGTTGGTTTAGTGCTCTATGATGTACTTACTGTTTATGAGCTTTATTTAGATACATTTGATGTATTGATACTTTCTACGGTTTTATGAGAATATTTGATTTATTACATGTTCTTGTATACTAGATGTGTTATGAAATCCATATATCATTATGAATGATACTAAACTCCCTAGTCTTGTGTCAGATAAGGTGGCTTGTCCATGCCTTATGTTCGACATATGATATCATGATACAAAAGGATCATCAACCGGAATCATCTCTGGCGTTCGTAAAGATCACGAACAAACTCTATTCGAGATAGGTAGTCATAGTGTCTTGCTAGAGACCGCCTATGACTTGTATATCCGGAATAGAGATTTCGGGTTATACTGCTATATCGAATGAGCCTACAAGGTCACACATGCAGGGAAGGACAAATGCACGAGAAAAAACGTCGAGGAATCTGGACAATAGGTCCGGACCGTTCGGTCTAGGAGTGGATCGAACGGACCGGAGCATCTAGTCCGAACGGACCAAATTGTTGGACCGAACGGACTAGATAGTCCAGTCCGAACGGACCAAGTGTTGGACCCGTCAGACTGAATGGACCTAGTTATATGACTATTTTGAACTGTTGGTTGTAATGCTCTAGGATGATCCATGATATGACATTTGACTTTGTATTGATTCATTTATTTATGAATGCATTAATTTTCCGTTATATGATTAGCATGTTTGTTGTATTTCGACATCCTTGAATCATTAGAGAATGATTCTAAACTCCCTAGTCAGTCATCATTGTGGGAACAATGTTGAATCAAGACTAGCATGAAGTGTGATCAATGCATTGGGTGTAGATCACAATCATGGGTACTCGTTTTGAACGAGTGACTGGATGACCCGCATGACTTGAATCTCATACAGCGGTTCGTTTATGGATCCTCATACTTGAGATGTCTAGAGTCTCTGATATGAGGAGTGGCGTGTCTTGACTGCGTCAAACATCGTCTTTAACCGGATGATTATAACGACGTTGATCAGATACGTTCACGAATCATATGGAGATAGTAGACATGCAATATGGGACTTGTCACCTCCTTAACAGGAGAGATATCGTTGGGCCCTCTCGTGGAAGTCGGACTATGAAAACGCGTG
>NW_010968506.1:110687-114049 GCF_000463585.1 Tarenaya hassleriana | reverse complement strand
TGAGATTGTCATATGGACAGAGTCATGACTTGAATCTCATACAGCGGTTCGTTTATGGATCTCATACCTGAGATGTCTAGAGTATCTGATATGAGGAGTGGCGTGTCTTGACTGCGTCAAACGTCGTCTTTAACCGGATGATTATAACGGCGTTGATCAGATACGTTCACGAATCATATGGAGATAGTAGACATGCAATATGGGACTTGTCACCTCCTTAACAGGAGAGATATCGCTGGGCCCCCTCGTGGAAGTCGGACTATGAAAACGCGTGGCCACGCTATAGATGAAGTTGCATCTATTTTATTAGTCGATTTACCAAGACGAGAAAGCGGTTGAACTTGAAGGGTGGCTCAAACCATGCCCTTGTTCAACATATGATATCGTGAGACAAAGGATCAGAATTAGTACTGTTAATGCATTGGTTAGATCACCTCTATCTCAATTCTAAGTGGGTGGTCATGGCGTCTTGCTCATAGGCTAACCATGACTTGTGGTTCGGGAAAGGTTCCTAAAGTCACTACCACTTAGAATGGGCCTACAGGGTCACACACCACTAGGGATGGACTTATACGTGAAGAATCCGAAGAATGGAAATGAGATTTGACCGAAACGAGCATGAAAAGGAGTTTTCAGTATGTTGGTCCGTAGCTGACCAAGTTTGGTCAGCCCCGGACCAAGTTGGTCAGCCCCGGACCAAGTTGGTCAGATCAGGCGGTCCGGAAGCTCAGTCCGAGGTCATCTATCCAGGTCTGGTCCGGCTGACCAAGAGTTGGTCAGCCCCGGACCAGACGCTGGGTCAGGCGGTTCGAGGAGCGAACAGGCGGACCGAAAGAAGACCAGGAGACTTGGTCCGGAGCTGACCAAAACTTGGTCAGCCGGACCAAGGCTCCAGGTCTGACGGTCCGAGGGCGGCTGAGTATGCCTGGTCGTCCAGACCAAGCTCCTGGTCCGACGGACCAGGATCTGGAACTTTCCTAAAAATCGGATTTAGGGTTTTCTAAGCTTAATTAAGTTTGGGATTTCGTCCAAACTTAATTAAGACCGATCTAAAACTCAGAGAAACATCCTAGAACCCTAGAGAACCTGTTCTCTTCGATTTCTATTGTCCCGGGATTGGATCGCGTCTCTTGAGTTACCCTTTTCTTCACTAATCCTAGCAGATTCGTTCCAAATCGTTTGGAATCCTTCCCGTCGGTGTGGATACGTGTAGAGGGACTGTAACTTCAGTCCTAGGTGATTTAGAACAGGTCCCGGATCGAAATAAACTTCAAGTCTCATCGAGAACAAGGTAAGTAACGATTCCCTCGGTGATATACACGATCTTTCGGGTTTTGTAAGTTTGGTTGCGTGTGACGTTTGACTAGATTTAGATCTTTCTTCCGCTGCATGAAACCCAGTAAACCAAACTCTAGATCGATATGATCGCATGCTAGGAACCCGTAGAATTCCCAACAGTGGTATCAGAGCCTGGTTCTCTGTATATCGTCGTGCTTGTTGTATGATTGCATGATTTAATCGTTAAATTGCATGTAATCATTGAATCTATGCATGTTTAATTATATTTGTGATTGTTGAATGATGCATGGATGGTATGGAGTCTGGGACGGGTCAAAGGTGCATCGAAAACGGGACAAAACCCTGATTTTCGAAGCCCGGAAAAATCTGTTCTGAATCTGATCTATCCGCGGTCAGCCGGACCAAGAGTTGGTCAGCCGGACCAGCAGACAGATCAGATTCCGGACCGCGTGTTTGGTCAGGAGGACCAAAGTTCTCGCTGGTCAGTCCCGGACCAAAAGTTGGTCCGGCGGACCAGGCGAGAACAACACAGGTCCGAGACGAGGACTGGCGGACTGACCAAGGAACGGACTGAGTTGGTCCGGAGCTGACCAAGTTTCGTCAGCCCCGGACCAAGCCCAGTTGGTCTGCGCTCCGATTCCTGGTCAGCTCGGAGCTGAAAAGAACGGACCAAGCTCAGTTTTGAACTGCGGTCCGTCTGCCTGGTCAGCTTGGGAAGGAGAAATCGGACTGAGTTGGTCAGGGGCTGACCAAATTTGGTCAGCCCCGGACCAAGCTCAGAATTTCTCCGAAAAATGACAGAACGGCGGACCAGAGAAGCTGACCAAGGTCAGTCCGGCGGACCAGATTCTGGTCAGCTCCGGACTGGACCTCAAGTCCGAAATTTTGTCCTCTTTCTCATGATTAATCTCAAGCTATTACCGCCCATTAGTAGAGCAACTCTCAAGGCCTCGATCGTCATGGTTACGGGTCATGCCCTAGCTGAGCGTGCCTGACTATCTTGGTGAGACAGTATGGAGAAATCGTGATTCTCATAGCTCGAATATGGTTGAGCTTGAATTGGGTTATCAAGTCGGACTTGGACCTGATGGTAAGGATGGGATGAGGAACATGCAGTGATAGCGTATCACTATCCCATACTCATCTAGGAATCACATAGGATGTGATTGACAATGTGTTGTCTACCTAAATAGCATGTTTTTGAGCGTCATACCCTAGCTGACTCAAAAGCATGTGAAATATGGATCCTAGCTCACTTAGAAACTCATTGAGGGTGTTTTTCTTAGTGGGAGCCTGTCATATTGCATCTATTGTCTGTGTTAGTATGTGTACTAAGCGAGTTGCATATTTTCTGTCTGTTTGTCTGTCTTTTTCTGTAGAACATATTTGTTGCAGAAATCTGTTTTATCTCACCATGTGATCTATCCTTATGAAGGATAAGCCTCTGACCACGGCTTCTAGATCGATCATTGATGCTTATTGGAAGCATGAGGATGATGATCTGGATGTGTCCAGCTTGATGCTTGGAAAGATGTCTTCGGAATTGCGTGAGCAATTAGATGACATGGACAATTCATTGATGGTTGATCAGTTGAATGTGTCATTCCAAGAGAAAGCTGGGAGCCAAGAAAAGATAGATATGGTAGTTGTTGGAAAGAGTTCCACCAAAAGGAAACGTTCCAAGGGTAAGGGCAAGAGGAAAGTGGCAAGCGTTGGCATTGAACCTAAGCCAGAGTCCAAGAAGGAAGAGTGTTATTTCTGTCATGCCATCGGGCATTGGTATAGAAATTGCAGACTCTACCTGGAGCTTACGAAGAAGAAGCTTACAGAAGCTTCGACTTCTGGTATTTTCGTTATAGAGGCAAACTTGTTTACTTCTACATCATGGGTATTAGATACCGGATGTGCCTCGCACATTTGTGAAAATGTGCAAGGACTTCGAGGAAGTAGACAATTGACGAAGGGAGAAGTAGATCTCGGCGTCGGGAATGGAGCAAGAGTTGCTGCATTAACCGTCGGCACTTACGATCTCACTTTACCTTCTGGCCTTGTATTGGAGTTGC
>NW_010968506.1:110399-110630 GCF_000463585.1 Tarenaya hassleriana | reverse complement strand
TATATCGATTTCATGTTTAGACTCGGATGGTTTCAGATTTGTTATTGAGAACAAATGTCTGTCCATTTATAGAGGCGATTTATTCTATGGTAAGGGTTACCAATTTAATGGCCTTTATGTTTTGGAAGATGAAACATCTAGATACGGGTCGATCTATAATGTTAATACCAAGCGGTTTAAGCCGAACGACTTAAACCCGACCTATCTCTGACATTGTCGACTTGGCCACAT
>NW_010968506.1:109159-109459 GCF_000463585.1 Tarenaya hassleriana | reverse complement strand
ACCTCGGAGATCTGGTAGAATTCGCCAAGAGCCTACAAGATATGGTTTTCTTGTGACTGGAAACGATGAACTCATGTTGTTAGAACATGACGAGCCTACGTCGTATTAAGAGGCTGTGGCGAGTTCCGATTCTGAGAAATGGCACCAGGCCATGGTGTCTGAGATGCAATCCATGTACGACAACAAAGTATGGACTTTGGTCGATTCGTTCGATGGTATTAAGACCATTGGATGTAAGTGGGTTTTCAAGAAGAAAACCGACATGGATGGCATCGTGCATACCTATAAGGCACGACTCGT
>NW_010968506.1:98097-109031 GCF_000463585.1 Tarenaya hassleriana | reverse complement strand
AGACCGCATTCCTTAACGGGAATTTGCTCGAGGATGTGTACATGACACAACCCGAGGGTTTTGTCGATCCTAAGAGTCCGAGGAAGGTGTGTAAGCTTCAGAGATCCATTTATGGACTGAAGCAGGCTTCGAGGAGCTGGAATCTTCGATTTGACGAGGCAGTCAAAACGTTTGGCTTCCTGCAAAATGAAGATGAGCCATGTGTTTACAAGAAGGTCAGTGGGAGCGTAGTGGTTTTCCTTGTGCTTTATGTAGATGATATATTGCTCATCGGAAATGACATTCCTACCTTGCAAGGAGTAAAATCCTGGCTAGGATCGATCTTTTCGATGAAAGACTTAGGAGAAGCTGCCTACATTCTAGGCATCAAGATCTATAGAGATAGATCGAGAAGGCTTCTTGGCCTAAGTCAGAGTACATACATTGACAAGGTCTTGAATCGGTTCAAGATGCAAGACTCCAAGAGAGGTGCCTTGCCAATGGGACATGACATTACTCTTAGCAAGACTCAATGCAAGGAGTAAAATCCTGGCTAGGATCAGTCTTTTCGATGAAAGACTTAGGAGAAGCCGCCTATATTCTAGGAATCAAGATCTATAGAGATAGATCGAGAAGGCTTCTTGGTCTAAGTCAGAGTACATACATTGACAAGGTCTTGAATCGGTTCAAGATGCAAAACTCCAAGAGGGGTGCCTTGCCAATGGCACATGACGTAGCTCTTAGCAAGACTCAGTGTCCAAAGACACAGAATGAGCAAGCGCATGAGTAGGATTCCATATGCCTCGGCAATTGGATCCATCATGTAGGCCATGTTGTGTACTCATAGAGATGACTTCAGATCACAGTCAGGTTATGTTTTCTGCCTGAACGGTGGGGCTATCAGTTGGAAGAGTTCCAAACAGCCAACCATTGCAGATTCGACTACAGAAACCGAGTACATAGCAACATCGGATGCAGCTAAGGAAGCTGTTTGGATCAGGAAATTCGTGGGAGACCTGGGCGTTATTCCTAGCATTGCAGATCCCATTGAATTGAATTGTACTGTGATAAAAATGGTGCGATTGCGCAAGCTAAGGAACCCCGGTCACACCAGAGATCCAAACACATACTCAGGTGATTTCACTTGATCAGAGAAATCATCGACAGAGGAGACATGAAGATAAGCAGAGTGTCGACAGATGATAATATTGCCGACCCATTGACGAAGCCTTTCCCTTCGTCAAAGCATGATGGTCATGTTAAGGGTATGGGGATTAGATGCTTGTAGGATAGATCATAGAGCATAGTGGGAGATTGTTGGTTGTAATGCTCTGGGATGATCCATGATATGACATTTGACTTTGTATTGATTCATTTATTTATTAATGCTCTAGGATGATCTGTGATATGACATTTGACTTTGTATTGATTCATTGAGTTATGAATGCATTATATTTCCGTTATACGATTAACATGTTTGTTGTATTTCGACATCCTTGAATCATTAGAGAATGATTCTAAACTCCCTAGTCAGTCATCATTGTGGGAACAATGTTGAATCAAGACTAGCATGAAGTGTGATCAATGCATTGGATGTAGATCACAATCATGGGTACTCGTTTTGAACGAGTGACTGGATGACCCGCATGAGATTGTCACATGGATAGAGTCATGACTTGAATCTCATACAGCGGTTCGTTTATGGATCCTCATACCTGAGATGTCTAGAGTATCTGATATGAGGAGTGGCGTGTCTTGACTGCGTCAAATATCGTCTTTAACCGGATGATTATAACGGCGTTGATCAGATACGTTCACGAATCATATGGAGATAGTAGACATGCAATATGGGACTTGTCACCTCCTTAACAGGAGAGATATCGTTGGGTCCCCTCGTGGAAGTCGGACTATGAAAACTCGTGGCCACGCTATAGATGAAGTTGCATCTATTTTATTAGTCGATTTACCAAGACGAGAAAGCGGTTGAACTTGAAGGGTGGCTCAAACCATGCCCTTGTTCAACATATGATATCGTGAGACAAAGGATCAGAATTCGAACTGTTAATGCTTTGGTTAGATCACCTCTAACTCAATTCTAAGTGGGTGGTCATGGCGTCTTGCTAGAGGCTAACCATGACTTGTGGTTCGGGAAAGGTTCCTAAAGTCACTACCACTTAGAATGGGCCTACAGGGTCACACACCACTAGGGATGGACTTATACGTGAAGAATCCGAAGAATGAAAATGAGATTTGACCAAAACGAGCATGAAAAGGAGTTTTCAGTGTGTTGGTTCGGAGCTGACCAAGTTTGGTCAGCCCTGGACCAAGTTGGTCAGATCAGGCGGTCCGGAAGCTCAGTCTGAGGTCATCTGTCCAAGTCGGACCGAGGAGCGAACATGCGGACCGAAAGAAGACCAGGAGACTTCGTCCGGAGCTGACCAAAACTTGGTCAGCCGGACCAAGGCTCCAGGTCAGACGGTCCGAGGGCGGCTGAGTAAGCCTGGTCCGCCGGACCAAGCTCCTGGTCCGGCGGACCGGGATCTGGAACTTTCCTAAAAATCGGATTTAGAGTTTTCTAAGCTTAATTAAGTTTGGGATTTCGTCCAAACTTAATTAAGGCTGACCTAAAACTCAGAGAAACATCCTAGAACCCTAGAGAACCTGTTCTCTTCGATTTCTATTATCCCGGGATTGGATCTCGTCTCTTGAGTTACCATTTTCTTCACTAATCCTAGCAGATTTGTTCCAAATCGTTTGGAATCCTTCCCGACGGTGTGGATATGTGTAGAGGGACTGTAACTTCAGTCCTAGGTGATTTAGAACAGGCCCCGGATCGAAATAAACTTCAAGTCTCATCGAGAACAAGGTAAGTAACGATTCCCTCGGTGATATACACGATCTTTCGGGTTTTGTAAGTTTGGTTGCGTGTGACGTTTGATTAGGTTTAGATCTTTCTTCCGCTGCATGAAACCTAGTAAACCAAACCCTAGATCGATATGATCGCATGCTAGGAACCCGTAGAATTCCCAACACGAACGGACCAAGTGTCCAGACCGAACGGACTACTAAGCAATCCGTTCGGTCTAGGTTTCGGATTTAAATTTAAAATCCGGAATTAGGGTTAATCACTTGAAGAAGATGAGATTGATAACCCTAACACTGATGAGCCGAAATAGAGAACTTCTTCAGACCTTTTTGGAGAGTCTAGAAGGTTGAAGAAGTGATCTAAATCTCGTTTTTCTAAAAGCACATCATCGAATAGAAGATTCGAGTCCTAGCAGACAAATTCCAAAGGTTGGAATCCATCCCGAGGTATGGATACGTGTAGAGGGCAAGGTATTCTTCCTGCCTACAGTGATCGGACGAACACATCAATTGATACAGGCCCCGGATCGATTGAGGTAAGCGTTCTATCGTTTCTACAAGATCATGCATTATAGGTTTTAGGGTTATATCAAAATTTTGGTTTTACATCCGCTGCGCAAACCCTAGAACTGATCTCTTAGGAATAGGATTCGCTTATGAGATCCCAGGAATCCCAACAAAACGGTGCACAAATGAGCGACCTCCCAAACGGTCGCCCGGAACACTTCTTCATACTTTGGCAAAACGAGCGGTCGCCCATGATTTCAGGCGACCCGCTCGTTTTCTCTGACCAATTTTTGATCATTTTTATGTGTTTCAAATGGATTCCGGCTGTCGTTGGGGCAAATCACGAAAGTACATTTCAGACAACATACAACCCTTGCAAGACTTCAAACCACAAAGCACACATTTTTCAAGTCTCGTAGATGCGGCCCCCATCAATGTTGACTTACCTTTTGCAGAACCAACTCCGTTTCAACCTAGATCCGACGAGGAAGCTCTCGCCCTAAACCGAGTCCAGAACAGAGGAATCAAAGCTTCAAAGTTTGTGCATCACAACATCAGACCGAGACAATTCTACGAGTCTATCCAAGGGATCTTTCAATTCGCAAGATGGGGCCGTCTATTTCGTGCAACCCCTCGGACATATCGAACGTTGACGACGGAATTTGCCTGCACATTCAACTACTTCATCCCGAAGAACAGCAACCCTAGAGATGGTTGCTTTGGATTCTGACTAGAGGGGCGACAATTCTATCTCAAGATGGAACAACTTGCTAAGATTCTGGGTGTCCAAATGAGTACCACCGCTGCGATACCGAAGATCACGATCACCAAAGCCCGAACTTTCTGGATGCAAATCGCGGCGAGCACATTCCGACCATGGAATCTTCAACAATTCATGGTCTCAGCACTATTTGCCCGAGAGAACCTGATACACGCATGGAGCCAAGGAAGTCTTGCTCGTTTCCTTCGGTGAAATGCGGGTTGTATGTGCGTGTCTTATGTTGTCTTTTGGACAACGAATACAACAAGATAGAAACCAGGGGACAGACTCATTAAGATATTCCTATGGTTAGATTTCAAAAGTATATCCAGGACAAAGGGCACTCAGAGTCCTTCAAAATCAACCTACAAGTCGGACTAAAACAGAGCACTCGAAAGCACTCGATTTAGGTGATAGATGGAAGGGAAGTTCCAGGCCAAAGGGCACTTGGAAGATTCCCAATTTTTGATGGAAGGTAGGGGTATGAAAGAGGATTCAAAGGAGCTTAACCAACCTTGAATCTACCACGTTTTGACCTTGCACAAGGGTGACACACACACATGCGCAGAAGGCGATACTCTCGGACACACCAAGAAGAAGACGCAAATATGAAAATCGATTTTTATCAATTCAAAGTCTGCTCATTCTTGATATACAAAGGCCTTTAAATAGGCTTGAAACACAGAAGAAAGCCTAGATAATTCGTGCATAAGGAGGAGCTAACAAAACATTAAAGAGAGTTAATGGAAAACAAGACACCATAAAGTAAGGAACAAGTGGAGAGTTGGTGGAAGTGGAAGGCCAACGTCTTGCAATGGCTAGGAGGCTTAAAGAAGGTCTTCATGAGGTTGAAATAATGTAGAAAACTTCCCCAATTCGTGCTTGATAAAGGTGGGCCAAAATTTGGTTCAAAGGTGGCACCATATCCTTTATAATGGGTTGGTATCTTCTTGGACTTGTGTAGAATATTTTTGGGCTCTTTGGGCTTGGATTTTCAGCCCATATATTGAGAATACAATCTTCAAATATCTCTTTGGTAGCCTAGGTGTTAGTCCACGAAATCTTAAGTGTTGGACAACATAAACTCCAAGACATTGCGATGTTTTGTGCTTGTTGCCGCTATCGTGTCCTTTGCATTGTATAGCCCCTTGTCGGATGTTTTGGTCAGCCATTCTTCGACATATGCATTGATCTTTGAACGTAGGCCTCGAGTCCTTTTTCTTGTGAGTGAAGGTATGGGAATGGTTGGCATGGTAAGCTCGGTGTCCACTTCTTCTCCTCCTATAGTGTCTATGGCATCGTCTTGCTTCTTGTTCGGGTTTTGTTCGTCATCGTCCATGTCTTGATTGCCTCCCCCTTTCAAATGTTTTGCCCTCAAAACAGAATCTCTTGCATCAAACGGAAGTAGGTCAGCTACATTGAAAGACGAAGAGACATTATACTTACCCGGTAATTCCAGGCGGTAGGCATTGTCGTTGATCTTCTCTAAGATGCGGAATGGTCCGTCTCCTCTCGTAGATAGCTTTGAACTCCTCGTTTTTGGAAATCTTTCTGGTCTAAGATGCAGCAACGCCCAATCTCCGACTTCAAATGACACCTTCTTACGTCCCTTGTTGGCTTGTCGCGTGTATTGCTCGGTTTTTCTTGCAATGTTGTCACGAACTTTTTCATGTAGCTTTTTGATAGCCTCGGCTTTCTTCTCCCCTTCAAGGCTGATCATGTCTTGGTTCGGAATTGGTGACATATCTAGTGGTGTCAATGGGTTGAAACCATAGACAACTTCAAAAGGCGAATGCTTTGAGGCGGAATGCGTCGCTCGGTTGTATGAAAACTCAACGTGTGGTAGACACTCTAACCAATTCTTGAGGTTGTTTCCCATTGTTGCTCGGAGTAATGCAGCCAATGTTCGATTTACGACTTCGGTTTGGCCATCGGTTTGCGGATGACAAGTTGTTGAGAAAACGAGCTTTGTCCCAAGCTTTCTCCATAATGTCTTCCAAAAATAGCTCAAAAATTTTGAGTCTCGATCAGACACGATGCTTCTTGTCAGCCCATGCAAGCGAAATACTTCCTTGAAGAACAATTCAGCGATGTGTGAAGCATCATTCGCCTTTGTGCATGGAATGAAGTGTGCCATCTTTGAGAACCTATCCACAACAACAAAAATAGAATCTTTGTTCTGGATTTTTGGAAATCCAAGAACAAAGTCCAAAGATAAATCAGTCCAAGGACAAAAGGAATTGGAAGAGGAAGATACAAACCGTGCGAGTGTGTCTTAGATTTTGCTTGATGACATATAATGCATTGAGCGACAACTCTTTCGACATCCCGTTTGAGATATGGCCAAAAGAAGTGTTTCTTGACCATCACAAGTGTCTTCTCGACGCCAAAATTTCCCATGAGAGCTCCTCCATGAGCCTCTTGTAGAATGAGTTCCCGCATCGAACATTTTGGAATGCATAGTCGTCATTCCCGAAAGAGATAATCGTCCTCCTTGTAGAATTGTTTGTGAGATCCCTTAGTGCACTCCTTATAGATATCCCCAATCTCTGAATCATCACGGTACAACTCCTTAATGAGCTCAAAGCCGAGCATTTTTGCCTCCATGATCGAAATCAAGGCATGTCGCCTTAACAATGCATCGGCCACCACATTGTCTTTGTCCTTCTTGTATTTAATCACGTACGGAAACGTCTCGATGTATTCTAGCCATTTAGCATGCCTCCTATTGAGTGTTGATTGACCCTTGAGATGTTTCAATGTCTTGTGGTCGGTATGGATGATGAATTCACGGGCCAACAAATAGTGTTGCCATGTTTGGAGCGCTCGAACCAATGAGTATAATTCCTTGTCATAGGTCGGATAATTAAGGGTGGCTCCATTCTGTTTCTCACTAAAGAACGCCACGGGACGCTTCTCTTGCATAAGCACAGCCCCTATGCCAATTCCAGATGCATCACACTCAAGTTCGAATACTTTTTCAAAGTCTGGGAGGATTAGGACGGGTGCACTCGTGAGCTTATCCTTCAAGGTGTTGAATGCCCTTTCTTGTGCTTCTCCCCATTCAAACGACTTGTCCTTTTTTATGATAGAAGTGAAGGGTGCAGCAAGGCTGCTGAAATCTCCCACAAAATGACGATAAAAACTTGCTAAGCCATAGAAACTTCGAACATGGCCAACGGTAGTCGGTGTGGGCCACTCTCGGATAGCTTTGATCTTTTCTTCGTCCACGCTTAATCCCTGAAAACTCACAACAAATCCTAGAAAAACAACTTCATTAGTGCAGAATGTGCACTTCTTGAAGTTCGAATATAGTTTCTCTCGACGGAGAGTCTCCATCACGAGCTCAAGATGTGTCACATGTTCGGTAAAACATTTGCTATAAACCAAAATATCATCAAAATAAACAACAACAAATTTACGGATGAAAGCACATAAGACATGGTTCATGAGTCTCATGAACATGCTTGGGGAATTGGCATGACGAGCCATTCGTACAACCCTTATTTTGTTTTGAATGCGGTTTTCCACTCGTCTCCTTCACGCATACGTACTTGATGGTAACCACTCTTTAAATCCACCTTTGAGAACATGGTTGCTCCACTCAACTCATCCAACATATCATCTAGTCGTGGAATGGGATGACAGTGCTTGATGGTGATGTTGTTTATCGCTCTGCAATCGACGCACATGCGTCACGTCCCATCCTTCTTCGGTACGAGCAAAACCGGCACTGCACAAGGACTTAACCTTTCACGTATATAACCCTTATATAACAACTCTTGTACCTGCTTTTGGAGTTCTTTGGTTTCCTCAGGATTCATACGATAAGCGGGACGATTCGATAGAGGTGCTCCCGATACGAGATCAATTTGATGCTCGATCCCTCGGGGAAAATGTCTTGGAAACATTCCAAGAGTCTTGTGATCTCCGGAGGATGTACAATCTGTTTCGAGCCTGTACTCAAAGCATCTTTGAACAACATTAGTAAAACCAAGTGATCATTGACTAACGCTTTACTTACCGTACTCGGTTTTTACATAAAAAATTGTCTTTTTGTAGTCGCCTTCCTTTGACAACTTCACTTGCATCTCATGAACCTGCGATGGACTAAGGAGAGCCAACGATATCTTACGTTTGTTATATATGAATAAATAATGGTTAGTCCTACCATCATGTTTCACCTCTCGGTCGAATTGCCAAGGTCGTCCAAGAAGAATGTGTCCGACTTGCATTGGAACCACATCACATAATACTTCATCTTCGTATCTTCCAATGCTAAACGAAAGTTTGACTCTCTCGTTTACCTTAAGTTCACCTTGGTTGTTAAGCCATTGTAATTTGTACGGATGAGGATGCTTCTCGATTTCAAGCCCTAGCTTCTTTACCATGTAGGCACTCGCAACGTTAGTACAAGAACCGCTATCAATAATTACACAACATACCTTGTTCCTCACGGTACAACGACTGTGGAATATGGTCTCTCGTTGTGCGGTTTCTTCCGGATTTGTCATGGCGCTTAAAACGCGTCTCGTGACCAATAACTCACCACTATCCGGGTATTCGATCTCTCCTTCTACTCTCTCCACTTCATCCTCATCCATTGACTCATACTCTCCCACATCTGTGAGGATCATGACTCGATTGTTCGGGCAATCCTTAGCATAATTTTCGCGTCCCCTACACTTGTAGCAAACAATCTCTCGAGTTCGAAGGTTAGTAGTGTTCGATTTACTTACCTTTGCATCCTCCTTATAAGTAGCCACGAATTTTCCCTTGTATTTAACATGAATTTCGTTCAGACTTGGTCGATTCACATCGGTGGAAACGCCCTTGTACTCGGTTCGGTGTGTTGTAGGATTCGGTGCGGTCATTCGAGCTTGGTTTACTCGAGTTTGCTTCTTGTTGATTTGTTGCTCAATTTGTATTGCCATATGAAGTAGTTCTTGCAACTCATCGTAAACTAATCTTTCTACCTTGCGAGAAATTCGTTCTTGCAGTCCATTAACAAATTGTGCCATCACTACTTCCTCGCTTTCGTCCAATTCCAATCGGTTCCGAAGATATTCAAATTCTTCGAAGTAATCTTCAACTGACCTAGATCCTTGCAATAGAGTACGATATTTCTTCTGTAACTCTCGATGAAAATGAGGTGGAACATACATTTTTCTCATCATAAATTTCATCTCACGCCATGTAGAAATTGGTTCGTATCGTGCTCTCCTCCTTTCCGCTACTTCACGATCCCACCATGCTAGTGCATTGTCGGTGAGTTGTCCCGCGACATATTGCACCATCTTGTGCTCCGAATACTCATAACACTCTAAACTATTATCCATTCACCTCTCCCAATCGAGATAGGCATCCGGGTTAACACGACCAGCAAATGTAGGTAATTTTAATTTCATATCGTTACCGTGTTGTCTTGCACGACGTGGTTGTTCTCGATAGAGATCATCGTCCTCATCATCTTCTTCAATTAGGACGTGGTTCCTGCCTTCTCTACGTCTTGGAGGACATTCAACAGGGGTTCTTTCTCGTTCTCATAGAGGTTCTTTGCGTCGGATGTTGAAATGAGGAAACAAATATATATTTAAGAAGATTGAAATTGATTGGAAATAATTATGAGGATGATTGAGAGAAATTAAAGTCAAAAAATCAATTAACAATTAATGATAATTGTGTCAATTATCTCTTAATTTATTTGTTTTCATCATATATTATTTCTTTGTAAATTTCTTTCTTTAATTATTTTATAGTTGTTTCTTATAAATAGATGAGTTATTCTCATTGTAAAATAACAAGAAGAAGAGATGTAGTAATAAAAGTGTTCTTTATTTTATTTTTCTCTTCTTTTCTCTCTTTTTAGTTTCCGCATTTTATTTTTCAATATGGTATCAGAGCCTAATTACGATCTGATCTATATATTTTCTTAGTTTTTATTTTCTACTCTCTTTATTTTTGAGTTCTTAATATTCATATATCCAAGTGGTTTGAAGTGAAGCAAAATCCAGAATCAAACGAGGTGCTATGACAAAAGAAATCAAAGCCACAAAAAGCTCCAAGATCAAGCGAAGTGCTATGACAAAAGGAGATAAAGGTAGAATTCCATGATCAAGCGAACTGATTTGAAGATGGATCAAAACTCTCAAGAACCAGATTGGTATCTATGGATCATTTTATTAACAATGAATTACTCATCGAGTTTTTGAATTATTTCAGGTATTTTCTTCAAGATTGACTTTTTGCATTATCTCTAAGTCAATCTTGAGGGGGAATGTTGAAATGAGGAAACAAATATATATTTAAGAAGATTGAAATTGATTGGAAATGATTATGAAGATGATTGAGAGAAATTAAAGTCACAAAATCAATTAACAAATAATGATAATTGTGTCAATTATCTCTTAATTTATTTGTTTCCATCATATATTATTTCTTTGTAAATTTCTTTCTTTAATAATTTTATAGTTGTTTCTTATAAATAGATGAGTTATTCTCATTGTAAAATAACAAGAAGAAGAGGTAGTAATAAAAGTGTTCTTTGTTTTATTTTTCTCTTCTTTTCTCTCTTTTTAGTTTCCGCATTTTATTTTTCAATAGTTTGGAAAGCGCTCCTGTCTTAGATGTAGCCACACCCAATCTGTTGAGATATATCGGATCTTGAAGAATACTACGAGATATATCAATCTTATCAAATCCGAAAATATATATATTTAGAAATATTTATTATTTTATTTAGTTTACTTACTCAATATAAGACTCTTATCTATTTATATGTTATTCTGATTATGAATAAAGATATCATTCCGCAAATTTCTAC
>NW_010968506.1:93920-98087 GCF_000463585.1 Tarenaya hassleriana | reverse complement strand
ATTGTCACATGGACAGAGTCATGACTTGAATCTCATACAGCAGTTTGTATGTCTTGTAGGATTTGTGCTAATGCAGCATGGCTAGTCTCTCCTTCTCCCGTCATTCTTACTTTTTTTTTATTTTGATTTTCTCAAAGAGTTTTGATTAAAAGAAACACAAAACGAGCACAAACACAAAGCAAAACAAAGGAGGAAGAGATGTAGTGTTACCTCTTCACCGGTGGGACTGTTTTTGTGGTTTTCGGTTTTCTTCAAAGCAAAACGGTGAAATCTAATTAAAATGAATGTAAAACACAAAGAGAGATACTTTACCTTAGTTTGGTCCTTGAACCAAGCTCTAATACCAAAAAATGATACATGCACGGAGCCAAAGAAGTCTCACTCGTTTCTTTCGGTGAAATGTGGGTTGTACGTGCGTGTCTTATGTTGCCTTTTGGACAACGAATACAACAAGATAAAAACCAGGGGACACTTGGAGACTCACTAAGGTATTCCTACGGTTAGATTTCAAGAGGATATCCAGGCCTAAAGGCACTCAAAGTCCTTCAAAATCAACCTACAAGTCGAACTAAAACAGAGCACTCGAAAGCACTAGATTTAGGTGATAGATGGAAGGGAAGTTCCAAGCCAAAGGGCACTCGGATAATTCCCAAATTTTGATGGAAGGTAGGGGTATGAAAGAGGATTCAAAGGAGCTAAACCAACCTTGAATCCACCACGGTTTGACCTTGCACAAGGGTGACACACACACACATGTGCAGAAGGCGATGCTCTCGGATACACCAAGAAGAAGAAGCAAATATTCAACTCGATTTTTATCAATTCAAAGTCTGGTCATTCTTGACATACAAAGGCCTTTAAATAGGCTTGAAACACAGAAGAAAGCCAAGAGAATTCGTGCATAAGAAGGAGCTAACAAAACATTAAAGAAAGTTCATGGAAAACAAGACACCATAAAGTAAGGAACAAGTGGAGAGTTGGTGGAAGTGGAAGGCCAACGTCTTGCAACGGCTAGAAGGCTTAAAGAAGGTCTTCATGAGGTTGAAATAATGTAGAAAACTTCCCCAATTCGTGCTTGATAAAGGTGGGCCGAAATTTGGTTCAAAGGTGGCACCATATCCTCTCCAATGGGTTGGTATCTTCTTGGACTTGTGTAGAATATTTTTGGGTTCTTTGGGCTTGGATCTTCAGCCCATATATTGAGAATACAATCTTCAAATATCTCCTTGGTAGTCCAGGTATTAGTTCACGAAATCTTAAGTGTTGGACAACATAAACACCAAGACATTGCGATATTTTGTGCTTGTTGCCGCTATCTTGTCCTTTGCATTGTATAGCCCCTTGTCGGATGTTTTGATCAGCCATTCTTCGACATATGCATTGATCTTTGAACGTAGGCTTCGAGTCCTTTGTCTTGTGAGTGAAGGTATGGGAATGGTTGGCATGGTAAGCTCGGTGTCTACTTCTTCTCCTCCTATAGCGTTTATGGCATCGTCTTGCTTCTCGTTCGGGATTTGTTCATCATCGTCCCTGTTTGGTCGATGTCCTCATCAGAACCCGAGGGTCGTCTCCATCACAGAGCTCAACCTACTCATGGACCCTCTTCACTTCATGATGTACAATCGGCTTGAGGTCGCCGACATAGCCTCAAGAGTGATCCTCCATATACATTCGGTACTCTCTTCCGACCTTGATTCAATTTGCTTCGGAGGAATAGTTACTTTGATTGCAGAGCGGATAGGAATCAACCTCGGGCCATACATACGCGACTCTATACATGGGGACACAATCAACTTCATCCACCTCATGGAGAACGGCCTAGCCAAAGAACAACAAGGCGGGATATTGTGAAAATTCGTGGGTATCGAAGGCATGTACCGATCATTCAACATGTCTGTCTTTGTGTTACGCCCTCCGACGGCAGACGGCATAAGGTTCGACATCGAACGAGACCTCAGCACAGAAAGCGAAGAAGAGGACGACCACATACATGCCGACTCGAACGACTTCTCTCACGGGTCCTACTGAGGATCCGCTCGGTCCTCTCTCTCTCTCACTCTCTCCCTTTGCATTCCCATCACATAGCATTGTAGTTTTCTCACATTGCGTAGGACTCATTGGATAACGACGCTCGAGAAGGAGAAGTCGGAACAGAACATCACTCCATCGGAAGAGGTAACACACTCACTCTTTTCATTCGACTCATTGTCTATTTCCTCCTTCTACACTCCCCACTAGTCGAGAGTTAACACTGCGGACAGTGTTCAATTCAAGTCTGGGGGGAGGAGTGACTAACATACCTCGTATCCATGAGCCCTGCACGTCATTCACACCATTTACACAGACTTATACATTCCATATTCATTGAAAAAAAAAAGAAAAGAAAAGAGAGTATTACATTCTGTACATACTTGCATGAACTGTTACTAATAGGTTGCATATGTGCATATATGTCTAGGAATGTGATACGTGTGCACCGAGTCTAAAATCTATAACCCGATTCACAACTCACCGCAAGGATACGGATCGTCGTAACACGGGGTCGAACACAAGGACCGGTTGCTAAATCCAAATCTAAATCGAAAACAGATCAAAGCAAGCAAGCAAGTGATTGTAGAAATATGTAAAATCTATGGTAAACGAAATAAGAAAGCAATGAAAACGAGTGACCTATCAAACAAGGATGACTACGGGTATCGGGATCGTATTCGCGTGTATGGGTATTTACTAATCATGCGAGAATAACGACATCGTACTTGTATTCGGGAATCATCAAGCGACAAGAATAGAGAATTCACCTCTCGGTCTACTAACTCACTACCTAGAATAACTCGTCAATCTCTCGATCTATTCAAGTTAACCCTAGATGCATGAAGAACGCTATCATCAACCCTAAATCGATTAAACCATATCTCTATGTGAATAATACGATTCATTCATCAATCTCGATCCGAAACTAAACCCATATCTCTATGTGATTCAGAATCTCAGAATATTAGCCAAGTGATTAGCAAACACCAATAGAAAAGAAAGCATAGATCGATAAACCGAAACAAGCATAACGTCGAAATCCAAGTTAGGGTTCAAACATACCCAATACACATATGAATCCATAACCCATAGCCGTGGATCTACTCACGGTTCATAGAAAACAACAAAAAGCTCATAAAGAAAGAGGTAAAAGAGAGGAAAGAAAGTCTCATGCAGATGTGTAGTCTCCACGATCGAATCTTCCTTCTTCTTCCCGAAATCCCGTGAACTTCTATTCTTCTCTCACCAAAAGCTCTCCAAAAATCTGTATCTAAGTGTTCTCTAAGGGTCTCTGATGTTCTAGGACGTGGCTAGGTGTTTTTTATAACCCTAGGGCGGCTCCCAAGAGTCCTATTCCCATTCTGATGCTGAAAATCGCGAAACAGGGTTTTAGACTGGATCCGTACCGATTCCAGGTGGATCCGGACCGGATCCAGATTCCTGGGCTCGAGCTCAGCTGTCTTGATTCGGACCGGATCCAGTTGGATCCGGCCCTGCACTGGCAGTTTTCTGGTCTTCACGATTTCGCTCATATCTTTCTATTCCGGTTTTGGATTTACGCGATTGTGGTGTCTACGCGAAGCTCTTGAAGTGCTCTTTCCAATGGTATAAGTCTCGCATGATTTGAACGTCTGTAGAGAAAGTTATTGATGTCGCAATATGAGTACCTCATTTGGACTTCTCCTTTAACGTACGCTCCAAATAGCTCCTTTTTGAGTCCAAGTATCTTCGAAACCCGTAACTCTGCAAAACTAAAGCACAACCGGGTTTTTGTGTCCTAACACGCCTAGAATGTCTATGAATGCATGTGATTATCCTGTAAAACCTAGACAAACTCTTATCAAAATATAGAGAAAAATAGGAGTTATCAAATCCCCCCAGACTTAAACCTTTGCTCGTCCTCGAGTAAAGAACGAAGGAATAAAATCTGCAAAATAGGGAATGAGAACATCAAATAGCATCATCGCGAGACTTAAAAGCAGAACATCCATCCAATACCAGTTTCCCGAGAAACGTACCCAAACCGGTCTACTATGATCTTCCTACCTGTTGGTTGTAATGCTCTAGGATAATCCGTAATATGACATTTTGACTTTGTATTGATTCATTGATTTATGAATGCATTACATTCCCGTT
>NW_010968506.1:91907-93236 GCF_000463585.1 Tarenaya hassleriana | reverse complement strand
TAGTCGATTTGCCAAGACGAGAAAGCAGTTGAACTTGAAGGGTGGCTCAAACCATGCCCTTGTTCAACTTATGATATCGTGAGACAAAGGATCGGAATTCGAGCTGTTAATGCCTTGGTTAGATCACCTCTAACTCAATTGTGTGTGGGTGGTCATGGCGTCTTGCTAGAGGCTAACCATTACTTGTGGTTCGGATAAGGTTCCTAAAGTCACTACCACTTAGAATGGGCCTACAGGGTCACACACCAATAGGGATGGACTTATACGTGAAGAATACGAAGAATGGAAACGAGATTTGACCGAAACGAGCATGAAAAAGAGTTTTCAGTGTGTTGGTCCGGAGCTGACCAAGTTTGGTCAGCCCCGGACCACGTTTGGTCAGTCCGGGAGGTCCGGAAGCTCGGTCCGCGGTCATCTGTTCAGACCTGGTCTGGCTGACCAGATTCTGGGACAGGCGGACCGAGAAATGACAAGTCGGACTGAGCTGACCAAGAAGGGTCTTGGTCCGGAGCTGACCACACGTGGTCCGCCGGACCAAGCCTTCAGGCCAGCCGGTCCGTGGGCCTCGGACTAAGCTTGGTCCGCCAGACCAAGCTCCTGGTCCGCCAGACCAAGCTCCTGGTCCGGCGGACCGGGATCCGGAATATTTCCAAAATTCGATTTTAGGGTTTTCTAATCTTATTTTAAGTTTAGGGTTTCGTCTAAACTTAATGAGAGCCGACCTAAAACTCAGAGAAACACCCTAGAACCCTAGAGAAGCTGTTCTCTTGGATTTCTATTGTCCCGGGATTGGATCTCGTCTCTTGAGTTACCCTTTTCTTCACTAATCCTAGCAGATTCGTTCCAAATCGTTTGGAATCCTTCCCGTCGGTGTGGATACGTGTAGAGGGATTGTAACTTCAGTCCTAGGTGGTTTAGAACAGGCCCCGGATCAAAATAAACTTCAAGTCTCATCGAGAACGAGGTACGTAACGATTCCCTCGGTGATATACAAGATCTTTCGGGTTCTGCGAGTTTGGTTGCGTGTGACGTTTGACTAGGTTTAGATTTTTCTTCCGCTGCATGAAACCTAGTAAACCAAACCCTAGATCGATATGATCGCATGCAAGGAACCCGTAGATTCCCCAACAGTGGTATCAGAGCATAGTTCTCTGTATATCGCCGTGCCTGTTGCATGATTGCATAATTTAATTGTTAAATTGCATGTAATCATTAAATCTATGCATGTTTAATAATATTTGTGATTGTTGAATGATGCATGGATGGTATGGAGTTTGGGACGGGTTAACGGTGCGTCGAAACCGGGATAAAACCCTAATTTTCGAAGCC
>NW_010968506.1:90952-91858 GCF_000463585.1 Tarenaya hassleriana | reverse complement strand
AGGACCAAAATTCTCGCTGGTCAGCCCCGGACCAAGAGTTGGTCCGGCGGACCAGGCGAGAACAACACGGGTCCGAGACGAAGACCGGCGGACTGACCAAGGAAAAGCACCGAGTTGGTCCGGAGCTGACCAAGTTGGTCAGCGCCCCGGACCAAAACCAGAAATCTGCGCTCCGATTCCAGGTCAGCCGGACCAGGGAAACGGACCGAGTTGGTCCGGAGCTGACCAAGTTTGGTCAGCCCTGGACCAAGCTCAGTTTTCGAACTGAGTCCGATTTCTTGTCAGCTCGGAGCTGAAAGGAACGGACCGAGTTGGTCCGGAGCTGACCAAGTTTGGTCAGCCCCGGACCAAGCTCAGTTTTGAACTGCGGTCCGTCTGCCTGGTCAGCCTGGGAAGGAGAAACAGACTGAGTTGGTCCGGGGCTGACCAAATTTGGTCAGCTCCGGACCAAGCTCAGAATTTCTCCGAAACGGACAGAACGGCGGACCAGAGAAGCTGACCAAGGTCAGTCCGGCGGACCAGATTATGGTCAGCTCCGGACTGGACCTCAGACACTTCTCAAGTCCGAAATTTTGTCCTCTTCCTCATGATTAATCTCAAGCTATTACCGCCCATTAGTAGAGCAACTGTCAAGGCCTCGATCGTCATGGTTACGGGTCATGCCCTAGCTGAGCGTGCCTGATTATCTTGGTGAGGCAGTATGGAGAAATCGTGATTCTCATAGCTCGAATATGGTTGAGCTTGAATTGGGTTATCAAGTCGGACTTGGACCTGATGGTAAGGATGGGATGAGGAACATGCAGTGATAGCGTATCACTATCCCATACACATCTAGGAATCACATAGGATGTGATTGACAATGTGTTGTCTACCTAAATAGCATGTTTTTGAGCGTCATGCCCTACC
>NW_010968506.1:85122-86391 GCF_000463585.1 Tarenaya hassleriana | reverse complement strand
AGGCTAACCATGACTTGTGGTTCGGGAAAGGTTCCTAAAGTCACTACCACTTAGAATGGGCCTACAGGGTCACACACCAATAGGGATTGACTTATACGTGAAGAATACGAAGAATGGAAACGAGATTTGACCGAAACGAGCATGAAAAGGAGTTTTCAGTGTGTTGGTCCGGAGCTGACCAAGTTTGGTCAGCCCCGGACCAAGTTTGGTCAGTCCAGGAGGTCCGGAGGCTCGGTCCGCGATCATTTGTCCAGGCCTGGTCCGGCTGACCAGGAGTTGGTCAGCCGCTGACCAGATTCCTGGACAGGCGGACCGAGAAATGGCAAGTCGGACCGAATTCCCTTTTCTTCACTAATCCTAGCAGATTCGTTCCAAATCGTTTGGAATCCTTCCCGTCGGTGTGGATACGTGTAGAGGGACTGTAACTTCAGTCCTAGGTGGTTTAGAACAGGCCCCGGATCGAAATAAACTTCAAGTCTCATCGAGAACGAGGTAAGTAACGATTCTCTCGGTGATATACAAGATCTTTCGGGTTCTGCGAGTTTGGTTGCGTGTGACGTTTGACTAGGTTTAGATTTTTCTTCCGCTGCATGAAACCTAGTAAACCAAACCCTAGATCGATATGATCGCATGCTAGGAACCCGTAGATTTCCCAACACTACCAAAGACTAATCTACCTAGCCATGGGATTTTTATTGCCACCTAGAACCCGTTAGAATCCCTACAACTCACCAAGCCTATTTCCGAACCTATCCTTATCTCAACTTAGCCTTTTCGATCTTAGTTCTACTTCTACCTAGATTTTTACCTTTCTGTAGAATTTCTCTATTGAACGCTAGCACCTCGGGTTTCTAGGACGTTGAAGTTGAAGGACATCATTTTTCTCTTCTCTCACTTTTTTTTTTCTTTTCTTCTGTACATTTTTTCTTTTTATGCGATGTCCGACCCACAACTTAGACCTGAACCACCGATCGATGCACTCATGTCCTCGAACGATTTTCGTTGACAAGATTGTGACAGCGGAGTGTCGAGATGCTTTATTTTCCCAAGGCATTTGTTGAACTAAATTTCATCGACCTGCAAGACTCGGAAAAGATTCTAAACGAAACATATAACCTGGATATAGTCGTTTCAATTCCGTAGGTTCCAAACAACAACCTCATCCCACAAACTATATATAGAAAGTCTGGAGAACTATCAATTCGACACGGTTCAACTACGCTCTACAAAGTCACTAGATCATCAAGATATTCCTACTCTATCATCCCA
>NW_010968506.1:82013-84407 GCF_000463585.1 Tarenaya hassleriana | reverse complement strand
TCTATCCAATCGTCGTCTCTCGGAAAATGATACTCATCTCTCGTGTATCGGTATGAACGCTCATAGAAAAATCCAGAGTATACAGAATCCGAATCCCAATAATACATCTGAAAGGCCTACTACATCACTACTAGAACGGAGAAGGGGAAATGCCTACCTGATCAGCGAGCTAAGCGTCCGCCGGTGCATCGTCTCTGTCGTCCTCCATAGGTGCCGGCGGCTGCCCGTCGGGGAATAGCCGGCTGCGGAATCCATGGAACTCCGCGTATAGGGCGTCATGCTGGAGTCTGAGTGCCTGCATCTGGTCGACGAGTTGGGAAGAAGTCCCGCACCATCTGGTGTACATGTTCGTCATCTCTGAGTCGACATGGCTCCGCATATCTGAGACGGCTTTGTCTAAGGCGCCTCTCGTGTCAAGCATCGCCTGATACATGAACCTCTGGAAGTCGTCCTGAGGCTGGAAGGTGTAGCCATAATCATCTAGAGCTCGTGTGGAGGCGGCATGCGATGGAGCTGAATCCGCCGGGGGGAAAGGAGGTGGCGAGTGCGTATGCGAAGGGCCGACTTCTGTGGTGTGAACTGCTGGAGGAGATGGGGGTGATGGCGGGCCATCGTAGGCGCCCTCCTCGAATCCAGCCTGCTGTGCTGCAGAGAACTGGAATCGAAGTCCGTCAATGGAAATCGGTGGTAAGTGAATGTTCGGCAAGGTGAAACGTTGGCTGGTGCTCTGCTGGTCGTAGTACAACCAGAGATGGTTGCCCCGAATGCTCTCCAACGAAAATTTGCTGCGCAGAGCAGCTAAGTCGAGAACTGTGGCGCCCTTGAGGCGGGACCCCTCATAACGTCCGACGTTCACGCCGACTCTTCGCGCAATCATGGTGACGAGGCCGCCGCATCGGACATAGACGCCTGAATCTGAGCGGGCTGTCTGATGCAAATGTAGGGCCACCCGCGATGCTAAGTCGACCTGTCCCATGCCCCAATCGTCCCCACCATAGATAGGGGATAAGGCGTACCTGATGAAGAGCAGCTCGGTCTGGTTAAGCCCTTCAGGCTCTGTCTTGCCGAAGACGACGTGGGCAAGGAGCATGTGGAAGTATCTGACCGTCGGATGTCGGATCCATGTGGACTTGAGGATGCTGAACTTGAAGCGCTTGGACCCGATATCACTCGAGAATGCCTTCAGCCAATCCGGATGTATGGAGGGTAGGGCTGTTGTAACTCCGCGCGGAACGCCCAGGATGTCGGCAAACATTGCCATCGTGAGGCGGTACTGCTGGCCTGCTATCCAGAAAGCCATGTAGGCTCGGTGTGCCTCGCCAGCCGAGGGTATGAATAGTCGGAGTGAGCCAAGAAACTCTGCGGTCAGCTGGCGGTATGTGTCTTCCCGCATGTGTAGTAGGGTCTCCCATTGTATCCCTGCGCATAACTCGTGCACTGAGTCATAGAGCCCGAGCTGACGGATCTCTGTGCTTGCGAATTTCGTGCTCCGGATGATTTGATAGAAACCGCTAGCACGCTCCTACATCTCTGGTGCTGGTTGGAGAAATCGTGGTGTGTTGTCCGGGTCAGGAACGCTGGGGGTGTATGGGCTTAGCTCGGTGATCGTGTTTTGGCCCGTCTCGAATTCCTCTAAAAGCGGCAGATGATCGATGTAGTCCGGGTTATGGCGGTTCCTGGTCTTCCTGGTGGCCATCTTAAACTCAAAGACAAGTAGAGTGAGCGCGGTCGAGACCGCGATGAAAACGCGCAAAAACGCGCAAAGAGCTCAGAGGCTGGATCCGGTCTGTTTCCAGGTGGAATCGTTTCGGATCCAGGTTCGTCTTCTCCCCCCAGAATTGCGTCCCGATCTGGTCCGGATCCAACTGGATCCGGTCCGGGTTCAGTTTCTGCGAACTCAGATCGAAAATCTCCGAAACAAATCTGCAAAATCGGACCAAAATCGAGCATCCAAATGTATGGGCAATGTGAATCTAACTTATTCTCATCATAATCAACCCATAATACCTATCCAAAACCACGAAAACATCTCCACAATCAAATCTCCCTAAACCTCTCATGAACCCTAGCAACCCAAATCTGAAAATTACTCATAATAAAACAATGTTTGAGCCATGAAATAGGTAGGGAAACATACCTGGGCGTCGTATATGTGGAATCGGAGAGAGGAAGAGGTGAGAATGGGAGGGCCGAATCGAGAGAGAAAACCTAAGTGAGAGAGAGAGCTGAGTTCGGCCCTCTTAAATAGACTCGCGAATTTGGATCCAGTCCGTTTCTAGGTAGAATCGGTCCGGATCCAGATGAACTTACCTGGCCCGTGTCTGAAGTGGATCCGGTCCGTTTCCAGGTGGAATCGGTCCGGATCCGGTGTCTGTGAAACTTCACCTTCGTTCC
>NW_010968506.1:77628-81039 GCF_000463585.1 Tarenaya hassleriana | reverse complement strand
TCGTAAACTCGATGGATCTTGAATGGACCGGACCACTTAGACTTCAGCTTACCTGGAAACAATCGCAAACGAGAGTTGAAGAGAAGGACAAGATCACCTGAGTTGAATGATCGCTGAATAATGTGTCGATCGTGCCATTTCTTCGCTCTCTCCTTGTAGATTTTCGCGTTCTCGTACCCGTCAAGTCTGATTTCTTCGAGATGGTGAAGTTGGAGCTCACGTTTCTCTGTAGCGGTCTTCATGTCATAGTTGAGCGCCTTGATTGCCCAATAAGCTTTGTGCTCGAGCTCAACCGGTAGATGACATGCTTTTCCGTAGACTAATTGGAACGGTGTCATACCAATCGGCATTCTGAAGGTCGTTCGGTAAGCCCATACCGCATCGTCTAGCTTCTGTGACCAATCCTTGCGTGATTTAGCGACAGTTTTCTCCAGAATGGACTTGATCTCCCGGTTAGAAATCTCCACCTGTCCACTAGTCTGAGGATGATACGGAGTAGCAATCCGATGATGAACTCCATATTTCTTCAGTAGTGTCTCGATGATCCGGTTGACAAAATGTGTGCCACCATCGCTAATCACAACACGAGGAACACCAAAACGTGGAAAAATAATCTGTCTAAATAGCGTAACCACAGTCTTAGCATCATTCCTCACGCTAGCCAAAACCTCTACCCATTTAGCCACGTAATCAACTGCAACTAAGATGTACACGTTCCCTAAAGACGATGGAAAAGGACCCATAAAGTCTATGCCCCAAACATCAAAAGGTTCCACTTCTAGAATAAAATTCTGAGGCATCTCGTAGCGTCTAGAAATGTTACCTGTGCGCTGGCAAGAATCACATGAGGCGACATACCTATGGACATCCTTGAACATCGTAGGCCAATAGAATCCCGCTTGTAGAATCTTCGCTGTGGTCTTCGAAGCGGCGAAATGACCTGCATAATCAGAAGAGTGGCAATGGAAAATTACCTGTTGCACTTCTTCCTCGGGAATGCATCGTCGGAACATCCCATCGGTACCACGCTTGAACAAGAACGGGTCGTCCCAAAAATAATCTCGTACGTCATGGAGGAACTTCTTCCTTCCGTTATAATTAAGCTCGGACGGGAGTATTCGGGAGACCAGATAGTTCACGTAGTCTGCGTACCATGGGGTCTTCGTGTCGGGTAGTGATTGCTGATACGTGTGTACCGAGTCTAAAATCTATAACCCGATTCACAACTCACCGCAAGGATACGGATCGTCGTAACACGGGGTCGAACATAAGGACCGGTAGCTAAGTCTAAATCCTAATCGAGACTAAATCAAAGCAAGCAAGTAGAAGTGATGGTGGAAGTGTATGGAAAGAATAGAAAATAAGGAAATAAAACAATAAGAGCGTGTAAGCTCGCAATCTAAGATGACCGTGGGTGTCGGGACCGTATTCGCGTGTTTGGTATATGCTAAGCATGCGAGAATCACGATATTGAATCTGTATTCGGGAATCGTCAAGCAACAAAGATAGAGAAATCACCTAAGTGAGAGAGAGAGCTGAGTTCGACCCTCTTAAGTAGATCGCGAATTTGGATCCGGTCCGTTTCCAGGTAGAATCGGTCCGGATCCAGATGAACTTACCTGGCCCGTGTCTGAAGTGGATCCGGTCTGTTTCCAAGTGGAATCGGTCCGGATCCGGTGTCTGTGAAACTTCACCTTCGTTCCCAATTTTCACCGAATGACCTACAACTCGTGATCTAGACATCTACACACTGGGGAAAACACCACGTAGGCTCCCAAATCCAAAAACCTCATGTCTAATGCAACTAAAAGGGTCCAAAAGTCCAAAACTCCTAAAACTATACAAAGACCTAGGGTTGCCTCCCGAGAAGCGCTTCTTTATGGTCGATAGCTAGACCGTGTATGAGCTCAGGCTGATGGTGGTAATTCGAGAGGAAGAAAACCTCTCTCGGCTATAGGATCAGTCGGGTTATACAGCTTCAGACGCTGCGCATTTACCTTGAACGTGCTACCCTTGCTGTCGTATAGTTCCACCGCTCCGTGGTCGAAAACTCGATGGATCTTGAATGGGCCGGACCACTTGGACTTCAGCTTTCCTGGATATAATCGCAACCGAGAGCGTCAAGTCTGATCTCCTCAAGATGGTGTAACTGGCGTACGCGTTTCTCTGCAGCGGTCTTCATGTCATAGTTGAGCGCCTTGATTGCCCAATAAGCTTTGTGCTCGAGCTCAACCGGTAGATGACATGCTTTTCCGTAGACTAATTGGAACGGTGTCATACCAATCAACGTTCTGAAGGCCGTTCGGTAAGCCCATACCGCATCGTCTAGCTTCTGTGACCAATCCTTGCGTGATTTAGCGACGGTTTTCTCCAGAATGGACTTGATCTCCCGGTTAGAAATCTCCACCTCTCCACTAGTCTGAGGATGATACGGAGTAGCAATCCGATGATAAACTCCATATTTCTTCAGTAGTGTCTCGATGATCCGGTTGACAAAATGTGTGCCACCATCGCTAATCACAACACGAAGAACACCAAAACGTGGAAAAATAATCTGTCTAAATAGCCTAACCACAGTCTTAGCATCATTCCTCACGCTAGCCAAAACCTCTACCCATTTAGTCACGTAATCAACTGCAACTAAGATGTACACGTTCCCTAAAGACGATGGAAAAGGACCCATAAAGTCTATGCCCCAAACATCAAAAGGTTCCACTTCTAGAATAAAATTCTGAGGCATCTCGTAGCGTCTAGAAATGTTACCTGTGCGCTGAAAAAACACTGAGCAAAACCAGAAACAGAAATAAAAGAGGGAGAAGAAAGACTCATGTCGACAGCAAGCGATCTTCACGTTCCAACTCTCCTTCTTCTTCCCGAAATCCCGTAAAACTCCTATTTCTCTCACCAAAGCTCTCCAAAGTCTGTATAAAGTATGTCCCCCTCTCTAGGACGTCTGTAGAGTCTTTTTATAAACCCTAGGCGGCGCTCCCGAAATTCTACTCCCGTTCCAACTTTGAAAATACGAATCTGGGCTTTTTCTGGGTTTTGACTCGGATCGAGTCAGTACTCTGACTCGACCGAGTCAAGACGGGACTCTTAAGAATTCGGTCCAGCCCATTCTTCTGACTCGGGGTGTCTGACTCGGGGTGTCTGACTCGGGGTGTCTGACTCGGGGTGTCTGACTCGGGGTGTCTGACTCGGGGTGTCTGGTCGTATGAGATTCAAGTCATGACGCTAGTTCCCGTCTTGCTCCAAAACGCATCCAGGACCTGTAATCCTATGAAAACACAACCAAACCGAGTTTCGTGGCCTAACACGCCTATAATGCCTACAAATGGACATGATCTTCATATAAATCCTATAAAAACGTCCAGGAAATATAGAGAGAATTAGGAGTTATCAAATCCGCCC
>NW_010968506.1:74511-75628 GCF_000463585.1 Tarenaya hassleriana | reverse complement strand
ATTTTCCTAAGTCTATATGCCATGACAAAATGCACCTAAACTAAATGCAATCCTAAGTAGATAGGCCTGAATGGATGAAGGATCTATCCACCCCCCCAGATTTGAACCATACACCGTCCACGGTGTAGACTCTCGCCCGGAAAAGTAGAATCGAAAACAACATATGAAAAGGACCATATAAGAGGGATAGAGAAGGCTTAGCTCTGCGAAATTCGTTCGCTCGCAACGAAGTTAACTCACGTCAAACGCAGGAGCTCTCACACACTCTATGAATTGGAACCTATCCAACGTTGTCTCTCGGAAGTCGATGCTCATCTCTCGTGTGCCGGTGTAAACGCTCATAGAACAACAAACGTTATCCGAACAAAAGCATAATAGCAATGCACTCCGAAAGATCCAGAATACAATCATGGTCTCTACTACCTACGCTACAAAGAAAAAGGAAAAGAAAAGTTACCTAATGCTCGGGTTGCCTCCCGAGAAGCGCTTGTTTAACGTCATTAGCTCGACCTATCTTGCTCAAATGATGGGAGGGTCTGAGAGGCGAAGATAATCAATCTTTCGCCACTCTAGATGTTGAGCATTAAGCGCATCTTTTGGACCTCGTGGATGCTTGAGCCGTCTATCCTCCTTGGGTTTCCAAACTTATGACGGAGGTGATTCATGTGGACGTTTGAGCGATGATTTTGCTCGTTTCGATTCTCTCTTGCTCATTACCCCTACTCGAGAACCTGTAATAGAAGGTTCAAACACGGATATAGGATTATGAGTGGGATATGTACCTCTCTCCAATGATGGTCCTGTGTTCCTATCCGTGTATGTGTGTTCCTTTGTCCTAAGCCTTTGAGGTAGGGGCTTCAATTTCACCTTCGGGGCATTCTCTAAACTCCAATCTGCTTTATTCAGCGTCCCCGTGCTAAATGGTGGCTTTCTGGGCTCTGGAACGTCTTTAATAGTCGTCGTGGAGGGTTCGGAGACGTTCTGGGCTGGCTCGGTGTCGGTGGTAGGGCTCAGAGAATTGATTCGGTTCGAGTCAGAACGAAGGAAGGCCGAGTCAACACTTGACTCGGTCGAGTTAGAACTCTGCGACACCGAGTCTGAAGCTAACAAAGCTTCG
>NW_010968506.1:71817-73778 GCF_000463585.1 Tarenaya hassleriana | reverse complement strand
GTCGTTTTCTCGTGCGTTTCGTCCTTCCCTGCGTGTGTGACTCTGTAGGCTCATTCGATATAGCAGTATAACCCGAAATCTCTATTTCGGGTATACAAGTCATAGGCGGTCTCTAGCAAGACACTATGACTACCTATCTCGAATAGAGTTTGTTTGTGATCATACGAAAGCCAGTGATGATTCCGACTGATGATCCTTTTGTATCGCGATATCATATGTCGAACATAAGGCATGGACAAGCCACCTTATCTGATTCGACTGCTTTCTCGTTCACTGAGTTCGACTGTCTGAAATAGACGACGTTCGTCTATAGTGCGGCCACACATTTCTACAGTCTTGCTCACACGAGGGGTCCAGCGATATCTCTCTCTTTTACGAGAGGTACAAATCCCGTCTTGACTATCTACAATTCAGTACATGATTCGTTTCGTACCTGATACACGCCTTTGTAGTCCTCCTGTTACGCAGGACGTTTGACGTAATCAAAGCACGCAACTCCTCATGTTGGATTCTGTAGATATCTCAGGTCTTAGGATCCAATCATGGAATCGTCGTATGAGATTCAAGTCATGACGCTAGTCCATGTGACAATCTCATGCGGGTCAGTCCAGTATTCCGTTCTGCAACGAATACCTATGATTGTGATCGTATCCAATACCTATGATCATCTATGTGATCATCAATCACACATCCTACTAGTCTTATTATGTCGTTATTCCCATAATGACACAAGACTAGGGAGTTTAGTATCATTCATAATGATACATGGATTTCATAACAGATCTAGCATGCAGGAACATGTAATGAACAAAATACTCTCATAAAAAAAACATATAGAAAGTATCAATACATCGAATGTATCTGAACAAAGCTCATAATCAGTACATCATAGAGCACTAAACCAACACTGAGAGGCGAAGATAATCGATCTTTCGCCACCCTGGATGTTGAGCATTAAGCGCATCTTTTGGACCTCGTGGATGCTTGAGCCGTCTATCCTCCTTGGGTTTCCAAACTTATGACGGAGGTGATTCATGTGGACGTTTGAGCGATGATTTTGCTCGTTTCGATTCTCTCTTGCTCATTACCCCTACTCGAGAACCTGTAATAGAAGGTTCAAACACGGATATAGGATTATGAGTGGGATATGTACCTCTCTCCAATGATGGTCCTGTGTTCCTATCCGTGTATGTGTGTTCCTTTGTCCTAAGCCTTTGAGGTAGGGGCTTCAATTTCACCTTCGGGGCATTCTCTAAACTCCAATCTGCTTTATTCAGCGTCCCTGTGCTGAATGGTGGCTTTCTGGGCTCTGGAACGTCTTTAATAGTCGTCGTGGAGGGTTCGGAGACGTTCTGGGCTGGCTCGGTGTCGGTGGTAGGGCTCAGAGAATTGATTCGGTTCGAGTCAGAACGAAGGAAGGCCGAGTCAACACTTGACTCGGTCGAGTTAGAACTCTGCGACACCGAGTCTGAAGCTAACAAAGCTTCGAAGTGTTCCAGCGACTTGACTCGGTCCGAGTCAAGATTTGACTCGGTCGAGTCAGAATACAGAAGCTCGAATTTCTCCTCGGTTTCATCGTCTAACGCCTGTGTGAGCTCCCGAATATCCTCCCAATTGCTGTATATACTCGCATCTGATGCCAGGAGGGATATTTCAAGTGGATCAATGTCTCGGAACTGATCGAAGACTTCCTAGTCAAGATCTCGTGCACATCGACGTAGCACGCTGAGGCTGTGGTGGATGGATGCTTCATGTCGTGATCTAAGGTGAACTCCACAGTCTCGTCACCTATCTTCATCGTAAGACGACCAGCACGAACATGAACCACCGCATCGGCCGTGTTTAAGAATGGTCGGCCTAATATAATCGGTATCTTCGAGTCTTCGTCCATGTCTAAAACAATAAAATCAACGGGAACATAGTAATCCCCGATCTTCAATGGGACGTCCTCGAGAATACCT
>NW_010968506.1:70118-71643 GCF_000463585.1 Tarenaya hassleriana | reverse complement strand
TCACCTCTGTGCTCAAGGATACTGTCTCCTTCCTAATCACCCTCTTCTTAGTCAAGATATCTTTCAAAATTTTCGCATAAGAAGGGATCTGAAGTATCGTCTCATAGAAAGGCATCTTAACCTCTAACTTCCGAAGCATATCAACAAATCTGGACAACTGTGTATCCTCAGTATGCTTCTTCAATCGAGAAGGGAAAGGAACGGGTGGTACATAAGGTGGGGGAGCTACATATGGCGGTTCGGCTTCCTCTACATGCACCTTAGGTGTCTCGTGAGCTATGGCTTTCCCTTTCTCTTCAGCAGTGTGTCTAGACGTCGTCCCTTTTTCTGTGGTAGTAATAGGGACCATCTCAGGCAGACTTTCTCCACTTATAAGCTGAATGGCATTGACGTGTTCTTGTGGATTCGGTTCGGGCTTTCCAGGAAAGGTGCCCTGCTGTCTAGAGGGTTCTGATGCAAGCTGCGCAATCTGCATATCCACATGCTTCATATGAGCCTCGACTCCATCTAATCTTCTCTCAAAAGTGTCTTGCCTGACTTTTATGCTCTGTATCTCGGTCTTCACCTCGGTAAATGATGTCTTTTGATCGAGCATTAGTTGGGCAAGCATCGTCTTGATGTCCGCTTCATCATTCTTCGCAGGTTGAGGTGCTTGGTAACCCTGATTCTGCTGCCCGTATCCTGGATTCTGCTGCGCATATCCCTGATTCTGCCCCTGAAAACGTGACTGAGTGAAGCCCGGTGGATTCTAAGGGATTCTGGAAATGCCCTGCTGTTGTGCATTCAATGCTCCGCTCGGGTTTCCGTAAGAGAAACCGGGGTGATTCCTAGGCGCGTTCGGGTTGTAGAGATTAGAAGGATTCTGGTACTGATTCCTTCCAATGTAGTTGACGTCCTTAACCAGTTCTTCCTCTGATGTGGCCTGATCAACCAAAAACATGCCAGGCTGGACTCTTGGCGGGTTAGACGTATTCTTGAGTCCCATGTGTTGCTTGATCGCCGATAAATCAGACATGACTGCTTTCAAAGCAGCGGACTCGCCCAAATCTACCCGTCTTGTAGAGCGTCTGATGCTATCTCCTGACATCCCTCTTGCTTTAGCCATTTTCGCAATCTGCATCTCTAGGGTGTCAAAGGGAATGTCGTATAAACTCCCTCCACAAGCTGCGTCCATCCATGCTCTAGTATCGTCTCTCAGTCCGTGGATGAACGTGGAAAGCAACAGCCGCTTATCCATGCCGTGGTGTGGACAAAGGCGTTGGTAGCCTTTGAACCCCTCCCATGCGTCATACAGACTCTCATCACTCTCCTGAGTGAAGCTGTGTATGGCTCTCTGTGCCTCTGGGGAGTAGTATCTCGCCATGAATTGCTCCTCTAACTCCTCTCATGTCGTAATCGAGTTTGGCTCAAAAGTGTAGAGCCAATCTCTTGTCTGGTCCATCAGTGAAAAAGGAAAAGCCTCCAAATATACATCCTCGATGGTCATTCCTCGTGGCTTCCTAACTGATCTGCACAGCATCTTGAA
>NW_010968506.1:68484-69541 GCF_000463585.1 Tarenaya hassleriana | reverse complement strand
AAAAAAAACCCCAAATTCCAACCGGCAAATCCGTTGGAAAGGGTCGAAAATCCGTTGGAATTCAACTTTTCCAACGGATTTCCAACGGATTTATCCGTTGGAATATCGTCGTTAGAAATCGGTGTCTGTTGGAATTCCGTGGCAAATTCCAAACGGAATTCCAACGCCCTCATCCGTTGGAATATTTCAACGGATTTCCAACGGTTTTTCCGTGGTATATTTTCAACGGAATTCCAACGGATTTGTTCGTCGGGATATATCAACGGAACTTCCAACGGAAATCCGTGGCTATTTTCCGACGGGGCCGTTAGAATATCCGTTAGAAATTTTCCAACGGATTTACAACGGTATTTGCCACGGATATCCGTTAGAATATCCGTTGGAAACGCCGTCGAAATGTTACAACGGTATTTACAACGGTAGTCCGTTGGAATTTAAACTTATTTCCAACGGAGTTCCGTTGGAATTGCCGTTGGAATACACAAAAAAATAAATAAAAAAATAAAATAAATATTTAAAAATAAAATAAATAAAATATTTATTTTATTTTTAAATATTTATTTTATTTTTTATTTATATTTATATATATTATATATTAATAAATATATATTAATATATATAAATATATATATATATATATATAAATAATAAAACCAAATATATCCCGACGAACAAATCCGTTGGAATTCCGTTGAAAATATACCACGGAAAAACCGTTGGAAATCCGTTGAAATATTCCAACGGATGAGGGCGTTGGAATTCCGTTTGGAATTTGCCACGGAATTCCAACGGACACCGATTTCTAACGACGATATTCCAACGGATAAATCCGTTGGAAATCCGTTGGAAAAGTTGAATTCCAACGGATTTTCGACCCTTTCCAACGGATTTCTCTTTCTTCCGCTGCATGAAACCTAGTAAACCAAACCGAGGCTGTGGTGGATGGATGCTTCATGTCGTGATCTAAGGTGAACTCCACAGTCTCGTCACCTATCTTCATCGTAAGACGACCAGCACGAACATGAACCACCGCATCGGCCGTGTTTAAGAATGGTCG
>NW_010968506.1:67390-67836 GCF_000463585.1 Tarenaya hassleriana | reverse complement strand
GATGGTACATAAGGTGGAGGAGCTACATATGGCGGTTCGGCTTCCTCTACATGCACCTTAGGTGTCTCGTTAGCTATGGCTTTCCCTTTCTCTTCAGCAGTGTGTCTAGACGTCGTCCCTTTTTCTATGGTAGTAATACTAAAACAAGTCCAGAAGGAAGATGAGACTACGGGAGTGATACGGAGGATCCGCGCCCATCTGAAGACGGCGCAGGACGGACAGAAGTCATATGCCGATTAGTGACGTCGAGACTTCGAGCTTGAGGTCGGGGATTAAGCCTTTCTCCGAGTGCAGGCGATGCGGGGCCATGCGAGGTTCGGGCAGAGCGTGAAGCTGAAGTCGCGCTACGTCGCAGGCAAGTCTTACACATCCTTGTTTATATGATAATAATAATAATAATAATTAATAATGTCTTCGAAAGTAGTTGCTGATGACTTTGGAAGGAC
>NW_010968506.1:58373-66256 GCF_000463585.1 Tarenaya hassleriana | reverse complement strand
CGCAAAGAAAAAGAAGAACTCGAAACCAAGTGAATCCACAAAAACCAAAGAAAACAAAAAAAAGAAAGAGAAAACAAGCAAAGATCTAGAATCAATAAAGACCTAGAAATAGGCTAACCAGTCCCCGGCAACGGCGCCAAAAACTTGATACGTATGTACCGAGTCTAAAATCTATAACCCGATTCACAACTCACCGCAAGGATACGGATCGTCGTAACACGGGGTCGAACACAAGGACCGGTAGCTAAGTCTAAATCCTAATCGAGACTAAATCAAAGCAAGCAAGTAGAAGTGATGGTGGAAGTGTATGGAAAGAATAGAAAATAAGGAAATAAAACAATAAAAGCGTGTAAGCTAGCAATCTAAGATGACCGTGGGTGTCGGGACCGTATTCGCGTGTATGGGTATATGCTAAGCATGCGAGAATCACGCTATTGAATCTGTATTCGGGAATCGTCAAGTAACAAAGATAGAGAAATCACCTCCCGGCATATAACTCACTATCTAAAGTTTTCTAAATCCATATCCCTATGTGATTTATCAAACTAGATGCATGAAGAATATTATCATCAACCCTAGATCGATCAAACCATATTCCTATGAGAATAATACGATCTATTCTATCGATTTCGATCCGAAACTAAACCCATATTTCTATGTAGCTCAGAATCTGAAATAATTGGCCAAGGAGTCAGCAAACACCAATCGAATAAAGCACAAATCGAGAAAACCGAAATAAATCCAAATCGCAACCAAGTTAGGGTTCAAACATACCCAAAACACAAACGAATCCCTAACCCACAGCTGTGGATCTACTCACGGTTCATGGAAAAACACTGAGCAAAACCAGAAACAGAAAGAAAAGAGGGAGAAGAAAGACTCATGTCGACAGCAAGCGATCTTCACGTTCCAACTCTCCTTCTTCTTCCCGAAATCCCGTAAAACCCCTATTTCTCTCACCAAAGCTCTCCAAAGTCTGTATAAAGTCTGTCCCCCTCTCTAGGACGTCTGTAGAGTCTTTTTATAAACCCTAGGCGGCGCTCCCGAAGTTCTACTCCCGTTCCAACTTTGAAAATACGAATCTTGGCTTTCTCTGGGTTTTGACTCGGACCGAGTCAGTACTCTGACTCGACCGAGTCAAGATGGGACTCTTAAGAATTCAACCCAGCCCATTCTTCTGACTCGGGGTGTCTGACTCGGGCCTTCTGACTCGGTGTGGCTGACTCGGGCC
Organism: Tarenaya hassleriana; assembly: GCF_000463585.1. Classification (NCBI taxonomy): domain Eukaryota; kingdom Viridiplantae; phylum Streptophyta; class Magnoliopsida; order Brassicales; family Cleomaceae; genus Tarenaya; species Tarenaya hassleriana. Next base: position 65,025 of record NW_010968506.1, on the reverse strand, counting down.
TTCTGACTCGGGGTGTCTGACTCGGGCAGAGTCAAAGCGGGAAATTCTTGACTCTTTCATCCTTTTAGCTCCAGATTGCTCCCGTCTTGCTCCAAATCGCATTCGAGACCTGTAATCCTATGAAAACACAACCAAACCGAGTTTCGTGGCCTAACACGCCTATAATGCCTACAAATGAACATGATCCTCATATAAATCCTATAAAAACGTCCAGGAAATATAGAGAGAATTAGGAGTTATCAATTGCCATAATTTGTTCCTCTCGCAGAGAATCATCGATCGGGATAGGGTCGGGTATTGCAAGGCGTGAAAGGTGCAACTGTGTTCTCCGTGCCTTTGCGATCCCGAATCTCGACGTCAAACTCTTGTATGAGTAGCATCCATCAAATCAGTCGAGGTTTGGCGTCTTTCTTCGTCAGCAAGTACTTCAAAGCCGCGTGGTCTGAGTATACGATCACTTTCCGTCCCACCAAGTACGACCTGAACTTCTCAAAAGCAAACACCATATCAAGTAACTGATCTTTCTTAGTAGTAGTGTAATTTACCTGCGCATCATCAAGTGTCTGACTCGCATAGTAGATGGCGTGGTGTTTGTGATCCTTCTTCTGCCCCAGCACTGCTCCAACTGCGTAATCGCTAGCATCGCACATCAGCTCAAACGGTAGAGTCCAATCAGGGGGCTGTATGATCGGTGGTGAGATCAGAGCTGCCTTCAAAGTCTAGAAGGCCTTCGAGCATTCTGCAGTAAACCTGAAAGGTACATCCTTCGCCAATAGCTCGGTAAGTGGTCTAGAGATCTTGGAGAAGTCCTTGATGAACCGCCGATAAAATCCCGCATGTCCTAGAAAACTGCAGATGCCTTTGACGTTCACGGGCGGTAGAAGCTTCTCAATAACCTCTATCTTCGCTCTGTCTACCTCGATTCCCCTAGAAGACACCTTATGTCCTAAAACAATCCCTTCTTGCACCATGAAGTGACACTTCTCCCAGTTGAGGACTAAGTTGGCCGCTGCACACCTGTCTAAAACTCGATGCAAATTGGCCAAACAAACGTCAAATGAGGGTCCATGGACAGAGAAATTGTCCATGAACACCTCCATAATGTCCTCAATCACATCAGAAAATACAGCAGTAATGCATCTCTCGACTTACCCTTTTCTTCACTAATCCTAGCAGATATGTTCCAAATCATTTGGAATCCTTCCCGTCAGTATGGATACATGTAGAGGGACTGTAGCTTCAGTCCTAGGTGATTTAGAATAGGCCCCGGATCGAGCTTTGCTTCAAGTTTCATCGAGAACGAGGCAAGTAACGATTTCCTCGGTGATATACACGATCTTTCGGGTTTTGCAAGTTTGGTTGCGTGTGACGTTTGACTAGGTTTAGATCTTTCTTCCGCTGCATGAAACCTAGTAAACCAAACCCTAGATCGATATGATCGCATGCTAGAAACCCGCAGGAAACCCTACAGATTTGGTTGTTGCAATAGGAATATATTGTAGTGAAACTCTCTTATTGAACACATGTGGATGAAAATTTTAATTATTCTAGTGCTTTGAAGTAATTTGAGTAAATGTGTTTAGTAGATGAATCTGATGAAAATAAGTTGAAGATATAATATTGATCTATCATAGCCTGAAAAATAGAATCGAAAATGAGTTTTGTGAGCTGATGTCGTCAATCTAGGTGTAGAAATATAATCATGTAATAATTAACCTAGACTCAACAAATACCGCAAGTGTACGGATCGATTGTAGTTAGGGTCGCACACAGGAACAAATAAACAACGAAATCAAATCCAAATCCAAGTCTAAATGTAGAGAAAATAATATGAGTGTGAGAGTGAAGCAAAGTAAACAATAAAAATGGTTGTAAACTATGAACAATGAACACTGCAGGCTTCGAGATTGTTTTACATGCAAAGATCTTTCAAAAGATACAAACTTAGTGGTTTATCTATCCAATTCAGGGAATTCAAGCTCTAAAGTAGAGATTTACTCTCTATAGTTTAATCCCACTATCCAGACTTTATCCTACTAATCTCTCAATTCAATAGTCTAAAACCCTGGATGCATGAACAAACGCTATCATAATCCCTAGACAAATATCCATCTCTCGATGTAATACCTGTTCTATTTATTGAATTATTTCCAGGTTAGAATCTCATATGTCTATGTGAATTAAAACCCTAAGTTCATTCAATCAAGCGGTTAACAAGATCGAACGCATTAAGAACAATTCAATAAACTGAATAGAATAAATAAATCCAATCTGGAATTAAAAACCAAAGATCTTTACATAGCAAATCTCTAACCTACAGCAAAAGAACTATTCGCTAAATATCGAGACGTCATGGTTCATATCAATAATACAAAACATCGTAAAATAGAATAAAGGAAGAATGCTTAGACGATTTTCCGGCTTTGTAATCTCCGTCTTCTACTCCGATCTCTTGCCTCTTGATAATCTCTCTCTTTTGTGTGCTCTATGGTCTATTTTCTGTCAAAAGTCTGAATGAAATCGACCTTGAAGGCTAACCCTAATTATCTCCTCTTTCTTTTGGACAAATTTGGAAAATTTACGGATTTTAAGTGACCCGATCGTATCTACACAAGTGACACGATTGTGTCACATCGTAGTTTTGATGGGCTTTATAAATTTGCTCATAACTTCCTACACCGACATCGGATTTTGGTGATCTTGACGTCTATGGATAGATATCGAAGAGAGTTTTCCAATGATATAGAGAATGAATGATTTGGACTTGTAGAGTAAAAGTTAATGGACTTGCAAGATTTGACGTTTTCTTAGCTTCGCGTTTTCCCTAGAGACACTATAAATGTTCCCGTTTCGTCCGTGATGTTCCGTAATCCATGTTTTCCACTTCTTTTGCTCATTTTATGCGTGAAAACCTGTTTAAACACCAAATAACACAACCATGCAATATCGAAGCTAAATGTGCCCTAGAATGCCTACAAATATGTAAAACCGGGTGAAATACGCTAGACATCCTATATCAAAACATCACCTGAAATACGTATTATCAAACTCCCCCAGACTTAAACCTTTGCTTGTCCTCGAGCAAATACTCTGTGAAAAATGGTCTGAAAGGAGGGCGAGACAATGACATATCTCAAAATGATAATCGAGAGCGAAACATTTGTCCAACCTAGATCCCCATGAACAATGATCAAGTCTGTCTAGTATGATCTCCCTCTCTAAAGGATAGTCTTTCCTAGCTATGGGATCTATACCGGTACCTAGAACCAATCCAAGAACTTCAATCATCTGCCAAGTATGTTTCTCGAACCTATCACGTCATTCCACCTAATCGTATGCAGTCTATACTTTCGGTATTCATTCTTTTTCTTCTTCTTCTTTTTTCTTTCATCTAGCTAGATTTTTTTTCCTTTTGTTAACATCTCGGGTTCCTAGGACGTTGAAGTTGAAGGGTTCCTAATCAAATTTTTTTTCGATTTTGTTTATTGGATAACCCGACCCACAACTTAGACACGAACCATAAAATCGATGCACTCATGTCTCGAACGATTTTCGTTGACGAAATAATGACAGCGGAGTGCGAGATACTCACTATCTTTTTCTGCACATGAAAAAATAAGAATGCATTTGATAACAGACTTTACCGATTTTAGCAAACATGGGAAAGGTTCATATAGAAACTTTTCTACTTGGCTAGACAACATCAGTCTCATGGGTTCCAACCAATGATTTCTACCCCACGAGTCATTCTAGACAATCCTAAAGGTCAAACAATCAATTCAACAAAACATAACCACGTTCAACGGATCACGATGTTTTCAATTCTACTCTCACGTCATAGATCATCACATCAATGCTCAAAACGGTTTTTATGCACATGATCTTATATGTCCTAAATACTATATGAGAATGCACAATCCTAACAACAAAATATATGATCCTAATGCATCCTATATGCCCATGCAACTAAAATGTAAAAATAAAAGGAAAAAATTCATACAACACTACTCTATATGGATATGGTGTGGCGTTAGACAAATTCTCCCCCAGACTTGAACTGGACACTGTCCTTGGTGTCAATTCTCGTCTAGTAGAGGCAACCAATAAGATGAGTCAAAAGAAAAACAAATCAAAAAGGGAAAAGAATACTTAGCTCGCGATGTTCGTTCACTCGCACTTAAGTTTGCCTACCTCTATCGCATATCTAGCTTCCTTGCCTCCTCAATAGCTCCTCATTAGAACTCAACCTGGTGATAAGAGACACAAACCAATATCCGATGCAAAAAAAACGAAAGGAAAGAAAAACTAACCTAAGAACTCGGGTTGCCTCCCGGAAGCGCTTGTTTAAGGTCCATGGCTCGACTCGTCTTGCTCATGTGGGAGGGGGTTCAGGGGGAATGGTTCTTGGAGGAATGGTTTTAGGTGGAATGAGATTAGATGGGACATACTTACCCGACTTGATATGGCTCGATCGATGAGATGTAGTTCTTCATTTATCTTACCGACCGACCGAATACTGAGAGATAGTAATTGGGAGTCGAGATGGAAGTCTGATGGAAGAGGTGGTGGATCTCCTTGAATATCAGTTTAGGGGACTGCTCGACCCGAGATGGGAAAGGATTAGAACGAGTAAACAACCAGTTCAACCTTATGTGATTTCACCTCAGATTTTCTCTTTTGTGAACATGGTTGATCAAACTGAATGTCTTCTTTGTATTTCTTTATGCGTGAAGGGAACGGAACTGGTGGTGGTCTTGGTGGTGGAGGCATATTTCGGTTCTGTCTCTTTGTAGTTCGTTCTTGAATACTTATCTACGGTAAAAAAAATTAGTCGTATAATCCAAATAAGCATTAGAACACTCACCCTTTTTATGACATGTGGTGGCTCTAACTCAAGTTGTTCCACTGATATGGTGTTAAGATACTCTTTCAGTCCATTTCTGGTCGTTTCATAAAGGTTTCTTGCCACTGAGAGGCGATTTTAGCAGTTCTGTTGGACTGGGACTCGCGTAGTGATTGCATATAATTCAATAAGTCCTTTTGTCCCTGCAAAAACCAAACAAGTAAGGATTTTATCTCAGAATCTATCTCCAACTTAGCTGCGGACGATGGGGAGGCATATGCTTCGGGGAGTGATCCTTCAAAATGATAATATGTCTCATTGCCCTAATCGTAGTGATACGAAGGTATAGACTGATAAGTCTGGAACTGATATGATCTCTGATTCTGGAGGTGGTTGAAATCCCACTACGAAACATCCGAAGTGTATGCATCGCAAGAGAGATCGGGATAGTCCATCCAACCCGGATCATAAGGTTTGGCGTATGGGTCATTCATAAAATAGCTCATATCCACGATTCTCTATTCATACTCTGGAAAAGGACGTGTATGCACACACAAGAGAAAACAAAAGAGACAGGAGACGTAGAGAGAAAAAAATACAAAAGAAAAGAAAAAAAATAGGCCCAGACTAGATAGGATCTAATCCTGTTGCCTAATTTATCCCCAGAAACAGCGCCAAAAACTTGATGTCATCAATCTAGGTGTAGAAATATGAATCAAGTGATAATTAACATAGACTCAACAAATACCGCAAGTGTACAGATCGAGTGTAGTAGTTAGGGTCAAACACAGGGACAGATAAACAACGGAATCAAATCCAAATCCAAGTCTAAATGTAGAGAAAATAATAAGAGTGTGAGAGTGTAGCAAAGCAAACAATAAAAATGGTTGTAAACTATGAACAATGAACACTGCAGGCTTCGAGATTGTTTTACATGCAATGATCTTTCAAAAGATAAAACTTAGTGGTTTATCTATCCAATTCAGGGAATTCAAGCTCTAAAGTAGAGATTTACTCTCTTAAGTCTAATCTCACTATCCAGGCTTTATCCTACTAATCTCTCAATTCAATAGTCTAAAACCCTGGATGCATGAAAGGACGCTATCATAATCCCTAGGCAAATATCCATCTCTCGATGTAATACCTATTCTATTTATTGAATTATTTCCATGTTAGAATCTCATATGTCTATGTGAATTAAAACCCTAAGTTCATTCAATCAAGCGATTAACAAGATCGAACGCATTAAGAACAATTCAATAAACCAAATAGAATAAATAAATCCACATAGTCTGGAATTAAAAACCAAAGATCATTACATTGCAAATCCCTAACCTACAGCAAAAGTGTTGGTTTTCCTGGGATCTCAAGAGCGAATCTAATTCCTAAGAGATCGGTTCTAGGGTTTGCGCAGCGGATGAAAAACAAAAATTTTGATGAAACCCTAAAACCTATCATGCATGATCTTGTAGAAACGTTAGAACGCTTACCTCAATCGATCCGGGGCCTGTATCAATTGATGTGTTCGTCCGATCACTGTAGGCAGGAAGAATACCTTGCCCTCTACATGTATCCACACGGCGGAAAGGATTCCAATGGTTTGAACTTGTCTGCTAGGACTGAAGAACGTGTTCTTCCTTGCGCAAGGGTTTCAAGGATCTTTCTCTTAGCTTTCACACTCTCCAAACATCTCCCTAGGGTCTGAAAATCGTCTGAGAGTGTTGGGTGGTGTTCACTAAAGTTTCCCCACATTAAAACCCTTATTAGAGCGAGTTTAGTAATTCCCGACGTCTGGACCGATCGGTCCAG
>NW_010968506.1:57259-57460 GCF_000463585.1 Tarenaya hassleriana | reverse complement strand
GAACATGTAATGAATCAAATACTCTCATAAACCATAGAAAGTATCAATACATCAAATGTATCTAAATAAAGCTCATAACAGTACATCATAGATCACTAAACCAACGCCTCATTCCCAGTCACGAGAAATCCATATCTCGCTGGCTCTTGGCGAATCCTGCCTGATCTCCGAGGTTCACTCGTCAAAGGTTGAGTCACAACC
>NW_010968506.1:54865-56183 GCF_000463585.1 Tarenaya hassleriana | reverse complement strand
AAACCATTAACTAGATAACCATTACCATAGTAAATATCGTCTCGATAAATCATCAAACTCGAGTTCTCAATCACAAATCGAAAACCATCTAAATCCAGACATGAAATAGAAATGATGTTTCTGCTAATCGCAGGAACATAGTAACAATTATTAAGCTCTAAAACAAGTCCAGAAAGAAGATGCAAATCGTAAACGCCAACACACAATGCAGCAACTCTTGCTCCATTTCCGACTCGTAGATCCACTTCTCCCTTAGCTAGCATCCTACTTCTTCTTAGTCCCTGCACATTTCCACAAATGTGTGAGGCACTTCCGGTATCTAATACCCATGAAGATATAGTACAGATGTTAGCCTCTATAACGTGGATACCTGAGGCAGAAGCTTCGCCAAGCTTCTTGTCCTTTAGATCCTCCTAGAGGCTAATTTGTTTACTTCTACATCATGGGTATTAGATACCGGATGTGCCTCACACATTTGTGAAAATGTGCAGGGCCTGAGAAGAAGTAGGCATCTAGCGAAGGGAGAAGTGGATTTCCGCATCGGGAATGGAGCAAGAGTTGCTGCGTTGACCGTCGGGACTTATGATCTTACTTTACCTTCTAGACTTGTGTTAGAATTACATGATTGTTATTTTGTACTTGCCATTAGCAGGAATATTATTTCGATATCATGTTTGGATTCTGATGGTTTTCGTTTTGTCATTGAGAACAAAACTTTATCTATTTATAGTGTTGGGTTTCCTGGGATCTCTAGAGCGAATCCTATTCCTAAGAGATCGATTCTAGGGTTTGCGCAGCGGATATAAAACAAAATTTAATAAACCCTAGAACCATGCTTCTATGAGTCGTAGAAACGTTAGAACGCTTACCTCAATCGATCCGGGGCCTGTATCAATTGAAGAACACGTCTGATCACGAAAGGCAGGAAGAATACCTCGCCCTCTACACGTATCCACACTTCGGGATGGATTCCAACGGTTGGAACTTGTCTGCTAGGACTCGAATCTCTATTCGATATGTGCTTCGAGAAAACGAGACTCTTCGGTTTTCAAACTCTTTGGATCTCACCCAAAAGCTCTCTCAAACCTCTGAAAGTCGGCACCAAAAAGTCTCATCTGAATTAGGGTTCTAATCTCTTTCTTATAAAGTGATTTAACTCTAATTTCGGTTTAATTTTCGGAAAACCGGAACCTGAAACGGACGGTCCGGAATTGCACATGGACCGTCCGTTCCAGTAAGGCAGAACGGACGGTCTACGTTTAGTGCGGAACGTTCGTTCTATCATCATAGAACGGACGGTCTGCGTGTTGTCGTGGAT
>NW_010968506.1:50145-51175 GCF_000463585.1 Tarenaya hassleriana | reverse complement strand
GTCATCTTGCCAATCAAACAAGACTCGCATGATTCAAGAGACTCAAAGTCAAATGAATCCAGAAGACCTTCAGAATGAAGCTTCTGAATGCGCTTCTCGTTTATATGGCCTAGACGACAATGCCAGAGAAAGGTCGGGTTTAAGTCTTTCAGCTTAAACCATTTGGTACAAACGTTATAGATTGACCTGTATCTTGACGGTTCGTCATCCAAAACATAAAGGCTATTAAACTGGTAACCTTTACCATAGAATAAATCACCTCTATGAATGGACAGACGTTTGTTCTCAATAACAAATCTGAAACCGTCCGAGTCTAAGTATGAAATCGTTATAATGTTCTTGCTCATATCAGGAATAAAATAACAATCATGCAACTCAAATACAAGGCCTAGAAGGTAAAGTCAGATCGTAAGTCCCGATGGCTAATGCAGTAACCTTTGCTTCATTCCCAACGTGGAGATCTACTTCTCCTTTTGCCAGTTGCCTACTTCTTCGCAGTCCTTGCACATTTCCACAAATGTGCGAGGCACTTCCGGTATCTAATACCCACGACGTAGAAGTAAACAAATTAGCCTCTATAACGAAGACACCAGAAGTCGAAGCTTCTTTAAGCTTCTTCTTCTCCTGATCTTCCAGGTAGAGTCTACAATTTCTGTTCCAATGCCCAACGGCATGACAGAAATAACTCTCTTCTTCTTTGGACTTAGACATAGGTTTAATGACAACACTTGTCACTTTTCTTTTGCCCTTGCTCTTGGAACGCTTCCGTTTGTTGAAACTCTTTCCAACAATTACCATATTACTCTTTCCGTGACTCTCAGCTTTCCTTTTGGAATGATGCATTCTACTGATCAACTATCAAAGAATCGTCCATGTCCTCTAATCGCTTACGCAATTCCGAGGTCATGTTTCCAAACGTCAAGCTAGACTTGTCTGGATCATCATCCATATGCTTCGAATAAGCATCAATGATTGATCTAGAAGCCGTGGTAAGAGATTTATCCTTCATAAGGACAGATCGCATCGTCAA
>NW_010968506.1:45557-49112 GCF_000463585.1 Tarenaya hassleriana | reverse complement strand
CCATAAGAATAAATCATGTTTATTTGAGTTACAGTTGATCAGATTGAGCAACGATTGCGTAATCGGACTTCGAAAACGAAATTTTTTCAGAATCTGGTCTTTGGACCGTCCGTTCCAGGTGTGGAACGGACGGACCAGCCTTGAGAACTGTCGGAACGGACAGTCCACAAGATGAGAACGGACGGTCCACAAAGCATCACGGAAAGGACGTTCCAGATGCTGGAACGGACGGTCTGACACTCAGACTGTCCGGTCCGGGTTCGCAGTCCGTTACCCCTGGACCGTCCGTTCCGGAATACCCAGAACGGACGGTCTAGGGTAGATTTCTGTGATCAGATCACGTTTCCCCGCGTTCTCAACCCCGATCAGACCCGAAACCGATCTGAATTCTTCTGTACACCCAAAATTTGAACTCCTGCACTCTATGCAACATGAAACATGCAATCTACACTAGATTCAATCATCAAACATGCATAGATATCAAAGCAAACATGGATTCAAACAATTCAAATCCTAAAACATGCGTGATCGGGTTCTACGAAATCAAAACAGAGCAATCAGGCTCTGATACTACTGTTGGATTTTCTGGGATCTCTAGAGCGAATCCTATTCCTAAGAGATCGATTCTAGGGTTTGCGCAGCGGATATAAAACAAAATTTAATAAACCCTAGAACCATGCTTCTATGAATCGTAGAAACGTTAGAATGCTTACCTCAATCGATCCGGGGCCTGTATCAATTGAAGAACACGTCTGATCACGAAAGGCAGGAAGAATACCTCGCCCTCTACACGTATCCACACTTCGGGATGGATTCCAACAGTTGAAACTTGTTTAATTAGAATCACTGTAATCGTAAGTGTGATTATCATTCGGTAAAAAAATTATCATCGTGCAGACCAAAAGCTCTCTCAAACCTCTGAAAGTCGGCACCAAAAAGTCTCATCTGAATTAGGGTTCTAATCTCTTTCTTATAAAGTGATTTAACCCTAATTTCGGTTTAATTTTCGGAAAACCGGAACCTGGAACGGACGGTCCGGAATTGCACGTGGACCGTTCGTTCCAGTAAGGCAGAACGGACGGTCTACGTTTAGTGCGGACCGTCCGTTCTATCATCATAGAACGGACAGTCTACGTGTTATCGTGGACCGTCTGTTCTGCTTCCCAGAACGGACGGACCACGCATCCGGACCGTTGGGTCTCGACCCGTCCGACTCGGTTTTCCGTCATTTTCTCTCGTGCATTTTTCCTTCCCTGCGTGTGTGACCCTGTGGGCTCATTCGATATAGCAGTATAATCTGAAATCTCTATTTCGGATATACAAGTCATAGGCGGTCTCTAGCAAGACACTATGACTACCTATCTCGAATAGAGTTTGTTCGTGATTTTTACGAACGCCAGAGATGATTCTGGTTGATGATCCTTTTGTATCACGATATCATATGTCGAACATAAGGCATGGACAAACCACCTTATCTGATTCGACTGCTTTCTCGTTCACTGAGTTCGACTGTCTGAAATAGACGACGTTCGTCTATAGTGCGGCCACACATTTCTACAGTCTCGCTCACACGAGGGGCCCAGCGATATCTCTCTCTTTTACGAGAGGTACAAATCCCATCTTGACTATCTACAATCCATTACATGATTCGTTTCGTACCTGATACACGCCTTTATAGTTCTCCTGTTACGCAGAACGTTTGACGTATTCAAAGCACGCAACTCCTCATGTTGGATTCCGTAGATATCTCAGGTCTCAGGATCCAATCATGGAACCGCCATATGAGATTCAAGTCATGACACTAGTCCATGTGACAATCTCATGCGGGTCAATTCAGTATTCCGTTCTCCAATGAATACCTATGATTGTGATCGTATCCAATACACTACTAGAAAACAACAAAAGAGTGACGCAACTTTTGCGTCACCCTTTTATATTTTTGCGTCACCTTTTTCAAAAGGTGACGCAATAGTGACGCAACCAAAAGATTCATACCGTCACCAATTCAGATTTCGTCACCAAGCGTCACCAAAGGGTGACGCAATAGTGACTCAATTTTTGCGTCACTAAATAGTGACGCAATTGCGTCACCTTTTAGCGTCACCTTTTGGTGACACAATTGCGTCACTATTTAGTGACTCAAAAAGGTGACGCAATTATTGCGTCACTAAAACGTATTTTGGATCCAAAAATAATTTTTTTAATCCCGAATCTAATCCTATACCCTATTCCAGACGTCTAACCTCCAACCGCGATCTTAAGCCAAATCGGAAACTCGGAGATTGAATCCTCGAAATCCACTTCCCAGGAGGTCACCCATCCTTCCACTGCTCCAGCTCAAGCACGCTTAACTTTAAAGTTCCAATTGACAACCAACCAACTGATCCAAGTTAAACTTCTGATATATTACTACATTAATACATATACATATACAAATATTTATACTTACAAATATATATATACATACATAAAATATATATTTATATACATAACATATGTTTGTATGTATAAATATATGTAAAATACACATTTATATATAAAATACTCGTATATTTATATATACAAATACACATATATATAATATATACGTATACATAAAATTTATGTTTTATATATATTCGTATATTTATACATACAAATACATATATATATATATATATATAATATACGTATATATAAAATTTATATTTATATGGAAATATTTGTATATTTATACGTACAAATACACATATATATATACGTATATATAAAATATATACTTATATATAAATATTTATATGTTTATACGTATAAATAATAAAATACAGATATAGTGACGCAATTGCGTCAATAAAAGGTGACTAAATTGTGTCACCAAAGGGTGACGCAACTATTTGCGTCACTCTTGCGTCACCTTTGTTCGTGACGCAAATTTTGCGTTATTTTTTGCGTCACCGTTTAGTGACGCAACTATTTGCGTCACTATTTAGTGACGTTTTAGTGACGAAAATATTGCGTCACTATTTGCGTCACTTTTGCGTCACCATTTTAGTGACGCAAATTTTGCGTCACCTTTTGCGTCACCTTTTCCGTGTTTTCTAGTAGTGATACCTATGATCATCTATATGATCATCAATCACACATCATACTAGTCTTATTATGTCGTTATTCCCATAACGACACAAGACTAGGGAGTTTAGTATCATTCATAATGATACACGGATTTCATAACAGATCTAGTATGCTAGAACAGTTAATGAATCAAATACTCTCATATAAACCATAGAAAGTATCAATACATCGAATGTATCTGAACAAACCTCATAAACAGTACATCATAGAGCACTAAACCAACAATTTCAGCATCCCATGCAGTTCGGCTAAGCTCTTAGTCATCCCATGCATATGATACTGCATCACGAACTGATTATAGTCCTCAGGTAATGACATAAGGATCAAGTCTGCAACCAAGTCAGCATCGAGTGTCACTCCCATGCGCTCAAGTTCCTCAACATGAGCTCGCATGTTGAGGACGTGGGTGTTGACAGAGCTGTCTCTCGGCATCTCCGTCTTCAC
>NW_010968506.1:44822-45236 GCF_000463585.1 Tarenaya hassleriana | reverse complement strand
ATCCCCCAAGTAAAGGTGACAATTACGCTTCCAGTGTCCAGACACTCCGCAGTAATGACAGTCACCCTTATCGGGCTTAGACTTGGGCGTAGTGGCAACTTTTGCCTTTTTCGCCACTTTCTTTTTGGCTTTACCCCGCCGCTTCTTGCCGTTGTTGTTCTCAACAGCAAGCACAGTCTTGGGCACCACAATATCCTGCTCGGCCGATTTTAGCATCCCATGCAGTTCGGCTAAGCTCTTAGTCATCCCATGCATATGATACTACATCACGAACTGGTTATAGTCCTCGGGTAATGACATCAGGATCAAGTCTGCAACCAAGTCACCATCGAAGTTCACTCTCATACGCTCAAGTTCCTCAACATGAGCTCGCATGTTGAGGACGTGGGTGTTGACAGAGCTGCCTCTCGGCAT
>NW_010968506.1:43611-44177 GCF_000463585.1 Tarenaya hassleriana | reverse complement strand
GCGTTTCAACGACGATTTCCGTTGAAATTCCGTTGAAAATTTTCAACGGGTATCCGTTGGAAACACCCGTTGGAAATTTTTAACGGAATTTTCAACGTATTCAATTGAAAAATTGGGTTGAAAATTTCCAACGGTATTTCCAACGGATATCCGTTGGAAAGTTTCAACGGATTAACGTTGGAAAAATCGGTTGCAAATTTTTAACGGAGTTCCAACGGATGTTTGTTAGAAAACAATTCCAACGGAATTCCAACGGATGCCGGTTGGAAATTTTTTTGAAAATTTTTAAAAAAAATTCCAACGGAATTCCAACGGATGCCAGTTGGAATTTTTTTTAGAAATTTTTTTAAAAAAAATTCCAACCGAATTCCAACGGATGCCGGTTGGAAATTTTTTTGAAAATTTTAAAAAAAAATTCCAACGGACATCGAATGAAAATTTGGATTTTAATTGAAAAATCAATTGAAATATATATATATATATTTGAATTCATATATATGTATGTATAATATATATTTGTTATGTATATATAAAATATATATACACAAAATATACATGTATTTATA
>NW_010968506.1:42302-43104 GCF_000463585.1 Tarenaya hassleriana | reverse complement strand
TGGAATTTTCCAACCGAAATTGCGGTTAGAAATCCGTTGGAAAATTCCAACGGATGCCGGTTGGAAATCCGTTGGAAATTTCCAACGGAAAAATTCGTTGCAATTCCGTTGAAAATTCCAACGGTTTTCCAACGGACACCGATTTCTAACGACGAAATTCCAACGGATAAATCCGTTGGAAATCCGTTGGAAACGTTATTTGGCCATTTCCAACGGATTTACCCGTTGGAAATGACCATTTTTTTTGTAGTGCTGGTGGTAGAGCCCCTTCCAGGACGTAAGACTTCTTATCGTGCTTGAGAACAATTCTCAAGTTCCGATACCAGTCTAAGAAGTTCGTCCCGGTCAGTTTATCCTTCTCAAGGATAGATCGCATTGTCAAACTCGGTACGCTACCGGTTGACGCCATGTCCTACAAAAAAAACAAATAGAATGTACAAAACAAATGCAGATTCTATTACCACACCCAGCTTTGGCATGGCCCATGACACGTACGATCGAGGCCTTGACAAGTGCTTTACTCGTAGAGCTCCTAGATCTAACCGGTTTCTGTGCAACGATTGTTCATAATCCGAATGGACCATCCAGTTGATTATGCAATCCCAATCCCGAAACTCCCACTCAATCAAACATATCTAATATCTTGATTAAGTTACATGCATCCATTCACTATGGACCATCCATAAGAGAGAATCATGTTATTCTGAATCACAGTTGATCGGTTTTAAGCAACGATTGCTCAAACCAGATCCCGAAACGCAAAATCTAATTTTGGTGAAGCGTCGGGTCCTAGACCGATCGG
>NW_010968506.1:29106-41435 GCF_000463585.1 Tarenaya hassleriana | reverse complement strand
CATTCACTATGGACCATCCATAAGAGAGAATCATGTTATTCTGAATCACAGTTGATCGGTTTTAAGCAACGATTGCTCAAACCAGATCCCGAAACGCAAAATCACGTTTTGGTGAAGCGTCGGGTCCTAGACCGATCGGTCTAGGCGGTTCGGTCTTCGGGTGACGTTCGGTCCAGACCGTTCGCTACGGATTTGTCCAGACCGATCGGTCTACGCACGCAGACCGTTCAGTCCGGACCTGTCGGTCCAACCGACTTGCGAAACCCTAGACCGATCGGTCCAGAGGACCAGACCGATCAGTCCAGGCGAAACGTGATCAGATCTCGTTTTCGTCGTTTCTGCCCCGTTTCAGACCCGAATTCGACCCCGTTTTCGCCTGCGAACTCAGAATTCGAAGCTCTTGCAACTATGCAACAATGAACAGAAAATCTACTCTAGATCCATAATACAATCATGCATAGCATCAAAGCAAACACGGATTCAAACAATTCAAATCCTATAACGTGCGTGATCGGGTTCTAACAAAAATCATGCAGAGCAACCATACTCTGATACCACTGTTGGTTTTCCTGGGATCTCAAGAGCGAATCTAATTCCTAAGAGATCAATTCTAGGGTTTGCACAGCGGATGAAAAACAAAAATTTTGATGAAACTCTAAAACCTATCATGCATGATCTTGTAGAAACGTTAGAACGCTTACCTCAATCGATCCGGGGCCTGTATCAATCGAAGAACGCGTCTGATCACTGTAGGCAGGAAGAATACCTTGCCCTCTACACGTATCCACACAGCGGAAAGGATTCCAACGGTTGGAACTTGTCTGCTACGACTGAAGAACGCTTTCTTCTTTGCACAAAGGATTCAGGGATCTTTCTCTTAGGTTTTTCACTCTCCAAACCTCTCCCTAGGGTCTGAAATTCGTGCCAAAAGAGTTGGATGGCGTTTTCCTAAGTTTTCTCACATTAAAACCCTAATTAGAGCGAGTTTAGTAAATCCCGACGTCTGGACCGATCGGTCCATGTCTGGATCGATCGGTCTGGAACAATTTCCGGACCTGAATTAGGAATCTCAATCCAATTAGGATTCCTAATCGGGATAATTTAGCACACGTACTTGTCCATCCCTATTGTGTGTGACCCTGTAGGCTCATCCGATATAGCAGTATAATACGAAATCTCTTATTTCGGTTATTCAAGTCATAGGCGGTCTCTAGCAAGACACTATGACTACCTCTGTCGAATAGAGTTTGTTCGTGATCTTACGACTGCCAGTGATGATTCCGGTTGATGATCTTTTTGTATCACGATATCATATGTTGAATATAAGGCATGGACAAGCCACCTTATCTGATTCGACTGCTTTCTCGTTCACTGAGTTCGACTGTCTGAAATAGACGACGTTCGTCTATAGTGCGGCCACACATTTCTACAGTCTCGCTCACACGATGGGCCCAGCGATATCTCTCTCTTTTACGAGAGGTACAAATCCCGTCTTGACTATCTACAATCCAGCACATGATTCGTTTCGTACCTGATACACGCCTTTATAGTCCTCCTGTTACGCAGGACGTTTGACGTAATCAAAGTACGCAACTCCTCATGTTGGATTCCGTAGATATCTCAGGTCTTAGGATCCAATCATGGAACCGTCATATGAGATTCAAGTCATGACGCTAGTCCATGTGACAATCTCATGCGGGTCAATCCAGTATTTCGTTCTCCAACGAATACCTATGATTGTGATCGTATCCAAATACCTATGATCATCTATATGATCATCAATCACACACATCATACTAGTCTTATTATGTCATCATTCCCATAATGACACAAGACTAGGGAGTTAAGTATCATTCATAATGATACATGGATTTCATAACACATCTAGTATGCAAGAACATGTAATGAATCAAATACTCTCATAAACCATAGAAAGTATCAATACATCAAATGTATCTAAATAAAACTCATAAACAGTACATCATAGAGCACTAAACCAACAAAAAGAACTACTCGCTAAACATCGAGACGTCAGAGTTCATATCAATAATACAAAACATCATAAAATAGAATAAAGAAAGAATGCTTAGTCGATTTCCCGGCTTCGTAATCTCTGTTTTCTACTCCGATCTCTTGCCTCTTGATAACCTCCCTCTTTTGCGTGCTCTAGGGTCTATTTTCTATCAAAAGTCTGAATGAATTCGATCTTGGAGGCTAATCCTAATTATCTCCTCTTTCTTTTGGGCAAATTTGGAAAATTTACGGATTTTAAGTGACCCGATCGTGTATACACAAGTAACACGATCGTGTCACATCGTAGTTTTGACGGGCTCCAACATCGGATTTTGGTGATCTTGACGTCTATGTGTAGATATCGAAGAGAGTTTCCAATGATGTAGAGAATGCATGATTTGGACTTGTAGAGTGAAAGTTTTTGGACTTGCAAGATGTGACATTTTCTGAGCTTCACATTTTTCCTCGAGACACTATAAATGTTTCCGTTTTTTCCGTGATGTTCCATAGCCCATGTTTTCCACTCCTTTGCTCTTTTTATGCGTGAAAACCTGTTTAAACACCAAATAGCACAGTCATGCAATATCGAAGCCAAGTGGCCCTAGAATGCCTACAAATATATAAAACCGAGTGAAATATGTGTTATCATGAGCGAGATGAACTCGAATGTGAGTTAAATTTGGAGAAAAAATGGATGACAAGTCAAGTGAAGGTTTTCCATCAATGTCAGTGTGGGGGAAGGAGTGACGTTTTAAGATACACTTCAAAATATTGAAAAATCCGGGATATATATTTTTCAGATGCGTTTTATAAAAGGTAAAGAGTTGAGATTTTATGAATATAAAGAAAACTTGAGGTATATTAAAACACAAACAAACAAAAATTTTCAATATATTTGTACAATCTCAACTTAACATATCAAGTTATAAAATGTCAATTCTCAGACAAAAAATTGGATGGATGATTACAAAGCCAAAACTCACAAATTGGAGGTCTTCTTCATAATTATAGCCTCGTCATTTATATATTAATCTCGGTTAAGATGTGGTAAGTAGTTTTATTACTATAATAGTAAGTTAGAGATGTCAAAATGGGTCAAATTATACAGGTCGACAATCGAACCCATCTATAAACCCAAACAGGTTAGCCCATTTGACTAACTTTTTAAAATGGGTTAAATGGGTTTTGGCCCATTAAACCTATGGGTTGAATGGTTAATCCATTAAACCCATTATATACTTAGTTAAAATTAAACTCATTGATACCACAAATCTAGGTGTATAAATAAGCTCGTGATAAAAATCTAAACACGGCGAATACCGCAAAGATACGGATCGACTATAGTACCAGGGTCGAACATAGAGAATATTTAACGCAAGGAGCAAAACTCAACTAAGAACTAGATCAGAAAATATCATATGAGGTATATGAATATCCAAAACAAAAGGAAAATAGCATATAAATATCTAAACTTTTATGAAAATCTCATATAAATACCGAAACTATAAAATTTCAATATAAATACCTGAACTTTTAAAAATCCTATATAAATACCTAGACTTTTGAAAAATTTCCACATAAATACAAATTTCAAGTATTTTTCAAATAAAAATAGGTGATATCATTAACAGATTTTGAGTTTATTTAGAAGTTTTTCAGAAGTCTAGCTAGGTATTTATGTAGGATTTTAGAAAAGTTCAGGTATTTATATAGAAATTTTATAATTCAGGTATTTATGTGGGATTTTTGTAAAAGTTTAGGTATTTGTATGCGATTTTCTCAAAACAAAACAGTAAACAAACTAAATAAAATCGAATAACTAAACCACCATAACTTTAGGATCACCTTAACGTGCAGGGGTTATTTCTAAGGATAGAGAATCTACAAATATCGAACTCTAATTGGGGACCTCAAGTTCTACTATCGAATCTAGCTCTTTCAAGTCCTAAATTCACTATCTAATAATTCAACCTATTGATCTCTCAACCTAATTGATTAAAATATCAAACGCATTAATGATCACTGTCACAGTTCCTAAATCGATTAACCTATCTTTCAATAGTCTTAATCAATTTATTCAATCAATTTATTCCGAATCTAATCCCAATTTTCATTACAAATCAGAATCTAAGATCAATCAATCAACATGTCAAGAAGATTAAAAGCAATAAACTCAATTCAATTAAACCGACGAATATCGATAGCGTAGTCTCGGAGAATAAAAACCAAATAAATCCCTACAAAGTTAAATCTCTAGCCACAGTGAAACGACTACTTACTACCCATAACAACAAATGAGTTCAAATCAATAAGAAAAAACATAGAAACAGATAGAGAAGAAACTCGCAGCGATCTCTCGAACGATTCTTCAATCTTTGCTCCTAGGAAACTTCGTCTTGATTCTCTCTCGAGTTCTCTGGCTTCTCCTGTGATCTCTCAACAATTTCTGAAGTCCAAGAAGTCGTCTATTTATTTTCCTGACGGCTAGGATTTTTAACTTTTCGAAAATGGCAATTCGGAACTCAAAATAGGAAGTAAGCAACACGGTCGTGTCGAGTAACGACACAGACCAAGTCAATTGCATGATCAGGATTCTACACTTCGAACATGGTCTAGACAAGGGTGAGTTTGAATCAACATGGCCGTGTCGAACGACGCCACGTTCCAAACCAATTCTCTGAGCAAATATCTTCGTTTCCTCCACTATGACACAACCGTGCTACAACTTGATATGGTCGTGTTCAGATGTAGCATGAGCTAGATGTGTTCTTCTCATCCTGTTCCGATCCAAATTGCTCGGAGTCCCTTGTTTATGCTCCTCTGTCATCCAAAATGCATCTATGACATGTTCAATCACCAAAGGATGCAAAGGGAACAAAACCTAGACCTAAAATGATCCTAATTGTCTAATAATGTACAAAACTTATGCGAAAGTGGTAGATAATGCGTCCTAAAATAGAGAAGAAAATCGAGTTCTCACTCATTTTGTAACTAATTAAAATTGTTATATTTAGATATATAAAAATTAACATATATATATATATATATATTTGTATATATACATATGTATATGAATTGAATCGAAATATTTGGTGTCATTTTTTAATCAAATCGTACCGAAAAAATCGGTATCATTTTCGAATTGAATCGTACCAAAAAATTCGGTGTCATTTTCGAATTGAATTATATCGAAAAATTTGAATCGTATCGAAAAACTCGATACTACTCCGAATCGAATCGTACCGAATAACTCGGTGTCGTTTTTGAATGAATTGTATAAAAAATTCAATATCGTTCCGAATCGAATTGTACCAAAACAATTGCTATCATTTCCGAATTGAATAGTGTCCAAAAATTTGAATTGTATCGAAAAACTTGATAACGCTCTGAATTGAATCGTACCAAAAAAATTCGTTGTCGTTTCTGAATTGAATCGTGATGAAAATTTTGAATCGTATAAAAAATTTGATACCATTCCGAATCGAATCGTACCAAAAAACTGGACACCATTTCCGAATCAGATCGTATTGAAAGAATCAGTATCATTTACGAACCGAACCGTTCAAAAAATCTAAACGATAATATTTCTAAAATATCGAATCGAATTTTAAAAAAATAAAAAAAATGATTTTTTAAGAAAATGTATAATTTTTTTTATAAACTATCGAATATAAAATAATATCTGATTTTGTACATATTTTTATTGAATCGAATATTAAAATGACAATTCCTAGTTTATATGAGTATACATATTAATAGATATATATATATATATATATATATATATATAAGTAGTTTGTGAATATATAAATGGGTTTAAATGGTTTACACGGGTTTAATGCATCGATCCAATTCAATCCATTGTTATTAACGGGTCTACCCAACCCACCCGTTTATCCTTCAAATCCAAATGGGTTAGACCCAAATAGATTGGACCAACCCAATTGACATCTCTAGCGGATGATATAACTTGATATTTTCACTAACAAGATGGTAGTCCAATGCAATATGCTTTGTTCGTTCGTGAAACATCAAACTGTAGTAAGATTGTAATGATCCAAAACCGATATAACAGACCGATTGAATAAAACCTAATTAATTCAAGGTCAAATCATATCATCTCATGTCTAGAACGGAAGTCTCAAACAATGAAATTGAATAGCACAAGTCTGAAGTACTAAACTCAAAAATTGGAAAAAAAATTAATTCATCGTGTTTCTCGCAACTATTAAGTCCAACATAAATAATCAAACATGAAACTACTACAATTAACACTCAAACCAAATAAGATTCATTTTTTCTTAACTTCTTGACTAACCCTGCCTTTTCACCTTTTACTAAGTAAGTTGATGAATATGTTCTAATAAGATGTATTATCAGTCTTTATATTATGTGTGTTTGTTCGTGACTAACTCTACCTTGACTAACTCTACATAGACAATCAAACATGAAACTACTACAGTAGCTATGTATTGTGTGTTTTGAACTACTTGACTAACTCTACCTTTTCACATTTTACTGGATAAGTTTTTTACTATTGATACATAGAAATGGAGAAGTGAATTATAACAATCATTACTACCATTTGATTTTTTCCAAAACATCCTAAAACAAACTTGTCAGAGTACTTGTTTTTTAGGATAAAATGACAAAGACAAACAATAATACCAAAGTTTACAGAATTGTGCCTTCAACTGAATATATTGGTAGTGGATAGTACCTTCAACTCAACGTTGTTATGGTGGTGCGATTGAACTTGATTCTTCGATAACCTAGTCGCAAAAAAGGAATAGGATTAAGATGATATCTATTTGCATTAACCAAACAGGATTTGACACTAGACCTTCAATTTTTTCGGTTTTCCCCTACCGCGCTTAGGACCATAATATTGAACGGGTTCATTCGTATATATGCATGTTTTTACATTATGCACAACCTATTTTTATTGACTACACATCATTTATCTTCCATGTCGTGTAAGGTGTCTAAGCTTTGATGAAGACTCATGAACTGATTTTTGTTAGGTTAACCTTCGTAGGTCGATCAAGCATCCTTCTGATTTGGAGACGCCTATTGGATCTTTTAGCATTTTTATCCAAAATGATTCTTCGTTTACAGGAAATATATTTCGTTCATATGCATCAATTTCAATCTTCTACTCGAGAAATAGTCGGACACAAACTTTACAACATCTTCTCTCCGGTTGTTGATAATATATGGTCCATACTGATAAGTCAAATCTTCTACACAAATAACTTACCCCTGATTTCATCACCTCATATTTATCGTATCCGCTCGATATCATTATGCAATAACGTGTGTTGTTCTGATTTTTTTCTAACTCTTTCATAGCATATGAAGTGAAGTATGTGTTACATACCTTGACCTCTCAAGACCTTTTGTGTTATCCATTGCATAGTTTGCCTTCGAATTGTTTCGACCATGTCAATCAAGGGACATAGTCGAGCAATTTTTATTCGACATTATATCAAAACTACCTTACCTTGATATATGTATTTCACATCATACTTTTCTTAACTCTTTTTTTTGTGATCAGTGTACCCGTTATAATCAGTGTGATCCACATATAAGTTTTGAACGGTGTGTCCACCGTGAATAGTTTGACCACCACATAATTTTAACAGTATGATCAATGAGACTCTCAAATAGATCACATTGGTTACACTGGTGATACAAAAATTTATATAAAAAAGTATGATTTGAAGTTCATATATCAAAGTAAGGGTATTTTTATAATGATCCTTTTTTATTGGCATATTGAAGCTCTTCGAAAAATTATTGTTAACATCTTTGCAATGTAACTCTGTTCGGAAAAATGCCTTATACCATGGTCTTGGGTCATTGGCACTTAATTAACGCTTCATATGCAGCTAGGTTTATATCTTTTATCTCGATATATCGATCGTAATAATCATCATGGCAATGAAAAATGTACAACTGTTAGTAGAATAAAAAAATGTACAAATGACAAAGAAAAAGATTTGTAAATAAATTTTGCTAAATTTTTTAATAACTATTTACAGCACCCCAAAATAGGTTCTTCAAATCAATATGTTTTAAAATATTTCTTCCAGTTAGCACAAGTCTGACACACATGCGATGCTCACGTAGAGACAATTTATTTGAAACAACATTAATCAATTTTTTTGCTTACCGGATATTATGGATGAATATAACTTAAATTTCAATTCCCTGACAATTTTTTTCATTTTCAGAAATGATTATTATAAATTTTATGTCTCGGTATTAGCCAATGATAAATACTTTCAAATATGATTGCAGTCAAAGAACGTGAGTTGCACTAGCAATTTTACATTCAAAATCTCTACCAGCGCATTCTTTATAAAAGGTGTTGTAATAAAAGGAGCAAAGTTTTTTTTATAAAAAAAAGTTCCTAATTTGACTCAAATATAAAATATAAACTATTTTTTATAAACTATTTTGATATGTTTAGAAAATATTATCTAATAAAATTTTACTAAAATAAAAAAATCTACTGCAAAGGAACATTTTTTTTAAAACTACGAATTTTGTGTCTTATCAGTTAACATCTTGCACATCTTGCACCATATCAAATTTGGGTAGCTCAATCAATGAAATGTGAATGCAAAGCGTCTGTTCCGTCCCGAATTTAAATCTTAAATTGGGGAAGAGAGTGTCATTCCAATCACATAACTTGTTTTCCACCCTAGAATTAGTCTGGATTTCGGTCCAATATACTCGATTATCCAGGAAAAAAAACACATCTTGCACTATATTTTCTAAATAACATCGAATATGAAAAATATTGCTTAAAATTTAGTCGAGCTTTCAAAATGTCTAATAGGTTTGTTAGATCAAAATGATATCATTGTTTTTAATTGCTGTATTTTTCTTTGTAATTGGATCCAATTGATCTTGTTATAATTCTTGTGATAATCCATTTTTTCATTATCAATTTAGTTTTGCAATAAGATTGTAACCATTAGTCCATGAGCCTCTAACAAATCATCTGTTTTGTTTGGATTTTTAAGCCGTAATTCATTTTATCATATTGAATTAAGAGCAAATTAATTAAATCATCTAAAAAATAAAAATATAAATATAGCGCCTAAAGAAGAAATATTTCTGTTAGGTGTTAATTAGGTAAATAATCTAAAAAGATTTGTTTATTATATTTTATTAAGAGTTAATTAGGTAAATAATCTGAAAATAATAAAATATCAATATAGTATTTAAAAATCTTTTTCAATTAACCGTTTTTATGTATTATAATACGAAACTACCTTTAACGTAAACTTTAGATCAAAATCTAAACCCAAATAAGAAAACAAAGCAAGTAAACTTTTCAAACTAAATGATGTTGTACAAAAAGTTTAAAATATTTACTAATTTACTAATTTCAATTATTTTTTACAGTTTCTAAGCAAAATCCCGTCACCTAATAACGACAGCAACTTTTTTTATTATGACATTGTCATTGATAAGAAAAAAAAATTAATTTCTATTTCCGGTGTCTGGCAAGTCTTCGAAATCACGAAAATAGCCTTTAATCTGTAAGAATAACGGTCAAACGCTAAACCCGTTCATCGTACTCGTCTACGGTAACAATTTATTTACCCGTTTACCATTTCTTTCTTTTGTTTTTTTTTCCATTTTTTAGGTAAGATTTAAAAAAAACTTAGCCATTTTTACCAAAATTAGATATTCACGTATCGATAAATAGACATACCCTTTCATTCTTCCCTTGCTTTCTCTTGGAGTTTCACGTTTTTTCAGTTCTTTGGGAGAAACAGGAGACATTCTCCCATCGAGGTTTGCATATATATATATATATGTGTGTGTGTGTGTGTGTGTATATATAATTTCTGATTTTTTTTTCAATAATTTGATTTTTTTTTTTTTCAATAATTTGATTTTGTTTCAACGGATTTCTTATGCAGTTTGGTTCTTCTGTTTTCTTCCAAAAAAAAATTCCTCCATTTGTTCAATTCAACGGGATCGAGAGATCTTCGTGGCGTCTCTGTCTCCGTCTTCAAACAGGTTCACATTTCCCCGTTTCTTATTTTTGTTCGTCGTTGATTATTATTCTTCATTAAACATTGGAATCGATCAACTTTGTGTAATGTTCTTTTTTTTTCTTGGTATGAATATAGGAACTGTTGTGATCGGCTTTGTTCCAAGATGTTGGGAGAATTCCTCACGAGATTCCTTTTGTATGTCCTAAAATCACACAAACTTTGTTCTATTTTTTTTGTTTTTGCCTGTTTTTCATATATATATATATGTATGTATATATATGCGTGTGTATATGCACATTATTGATGTGAATTTGATCTGAAAAATGACAGATTGGTTCTTGGATACACATATCCGGCGTTCGAGTGCTACAAAACGGTGGAGAAAAACAGAGTGGACATAGAGGAAATAAGATTTTGGTGTCAATATTGGTAACAAACAATCAAATCATAGCTTTTTAAAACGAAAACCAATGCATAATTACACACATATTATATATATATATATATATATATTGCATAAATTTGGAATTCAGATTCGATTTCGTTTCCTTTCCGAATGTGTGTAGGATCCTTGTGGCCCTTATCACATCGTTTGAGAGGGTAGGCGACATATTCATCTCATGGTAAAGAGCCACTTATATTTATAAAAAAAATCTTGCATTTAATTTCATGAATAACACATTTTTTTTATTTTGTTTTAAATTTGATTTTCTTGTTTATTTATTTGTAAAGGTTGCCACTGTACGGGGAAATGAAGGTGATCTTTTTCGTATATCTATGGTACCCGAAGACGAAGGTACGTATATATATATGCACTCTTTTGTCATAAAACTTTGATTTTGTTTAATTCAAATTCTAAATCAAAATTCAAATGGGCGTCACATTTTTGTTGTTTCCTCGTCTTTTATTGGGCTTTTAAAGCCTTTGTGTAGTGGAACCCTAATGTGGAAAATTAGAAGAACCAATATATACAATGTAAAAGATGATTTACATATAGATGATTGAGTTCTTAGAGATTGGTTATTTGATAATCATGATGAAAACATTTAAGGGCGTGAATTTTTTTTTCTTTTTGTTATAACCTATGGTTCTAAAGATTTAGATTTTGGCACGTGTGGTGAAACGCAGGGGACGAAACACGTGTACGGGGCGTTGTTGAGGCCATACATAGCCCAGCACGAGACAGAGATCGATAGGAAGATAATGGAGATGAAAGCAAGGGCTTGGGATTTCATCATCTTCTATTGGCAGAACTTCGCCCAAGCCGGCCAGTCTACTCTCGTCCAAGCTTTCCAATACGTCCTCGCCCAATCGGTTCGGTTCTCCACCCAACAAAACACCACTACTCCACAGGTAAAATATTGATCTATATAACTCGCGCAAATTTAAAATCCTTTTATGATTTAAATAGAAGTGAATGTTTGCGATATATTGATACGATTGAATTATAAACATCTATATATAACTAAAATTTGGATAGTTCAACCGATAATAGATGGTAAAATTCTTTTACAATTCAAGTTGAGTCTCTATTTAATTTGAAAAGGGATATTCCCAAGAATTTTTTCGATTCTTTAAAAGATGTAGTTAGTCCAAAGCCCACTAAACTTTTGAATTATAAAAAAAACATCTATAGATATACGTGTTTATATAAAAACCTATTTGCAGTATTTTGTTCATATTAAAACGATATGAATAATGTTGTTATATGTTAAATGCTAACATTTTTGTTTGGTGAATATTTGGACCAACATGACGTGGAAAACATATCCATATTGAAAATGTCAAATTGGGAACATTAATGATACCTTGGATAAGAATAAATGATTTGTTTAAGTTTTCTTATGAGATGAATTATTAAATCAATTTCTACAAATCTAATTTTATTTTGGTATCTTGTACTTAACATAGTCATAACTTGAAAAAAAAAATGTTCTTGCGATGCGACCGTTCCTTTTGCCCTTTCTTTACCCTTTTTGTCCTGCGTGCCTTTCCACCTTTGTTGACAAAGTCTTCCGAAACGTGTCCACTTTCTTCTCCTTGCAGCGATCACTAGACGCAAACGCAAACGCAAGATCGCCGTCGCAGTCGCCACCAGACACAGACACGGAACCGCAGTCGCCGCCGCCGCAGCAGCAGCGGGAGCCACGGCCGCTGAACAAAACGCTGTCCGCTCTGCGATCGCTGGAGAAGCAAACGAGCAGAGGCAAGAAGTGGCCGCCGCCTACGCCGCCGCAGACCCCCGGCCGAGACTCGCCGCGAACCTCCGCTGTCGACAGCCAATTATAAGGGGGG
>NW_010968506.1:771-28976 GCF_000463585.1 Tarenaya hassleriana | reverse complement strand
TGACGCCGGAGTAAACATCCCCGACACGATTCCGGGATCCCCCGTCACGGAGGCTCGCGCCAAGCTCCGTCGCTCAACCTCTAGACCTCAGGCCGCAGCATAGTATATACATATGCAAAGTATGTATTTATATATATGTATTTATGTGACACTCAAAAACCTTCACAGCAGGAAAAAAACAAGAGAAAACACATGAAAGTTTTGAGGAAAGGGTCAGTGGAACAGAGGATGACAGAGATTTGTATTTGTGAGATTCAAAGAGTGAATTCTTTTTCTTTTCTTTTTGGAGTTTTGTATATTGGAAGCAGAATTAATACAGCGAGAAAGTTTGCAACTTGGTGTAGTTTATCTGCTCTCCTGCTTCTCTATGTTTTCTTTTTTTTTTCACAATTTGAAAAAAAAAAGAAGGAATAAAAAAAGTTCTCTTTTTTCTTTGGGTATTTGTAAATTCGAATCGTAATTAACAGTACATCGAGAAAGTTCGTAACTTTGAATAAAAAAAAGTTCACAGCTCTTCCTCTGATTCTTATGTTCAAGATCTGAAGATCTTCCGGGGATATGGGAAGAGGCTGAGGAAGGAGTCCAAGACAGCGGAGAAGATGCGTAGGACGGCGGAGGAGAAGCGGCGGAATAGGGAAGGTGCGGCGGAGGGATTAGGAGTGGAAGGGGTGAGGTATGCGGCGGCGGCTTGCTTTACGAGGCGGTTGCGTATGGATATTCCGACGGCGGAGGGAAAGTTGACGGCGGCGGAGGAGGAGGGAGAGTTGACGGAGGCGGCGGTGGAGAAGGGGAGGACGTCTTTGAGGGAGGTGTAAGAGGGCAGAGGAGGAGGAGATGTTTTGCTGTTTGTGATGATGGAGATGAGCTCCAAGTCCAAGGGTTGTGAAACGACGCCGTTTCGGCGGTGGAGAATTGAAGCCTTTGGTGGTTCCTTCTCCTCCATAAGAGAGAGAGAGAGATCTATTTTGAGGTTTTATAGAAAATTTCTGGACTCTTTTGATGAGTGTGGTGCCTTATACGGTGGTGGAGTGAAGGCAATTCCAATTTCTTTTCTCAGAGAGAGAGAGAGAGAGAGAGAGAGAGAGAGAGAGAGAGAGAGAGAGAGTATTTGGCTTTGCATTGGGGGATTTGGTTTAGAAATGGTACAGAGTTATATATGTGATGTTTATTATGCCATATACTTTTTTCTATTGAAAAAGTCAAATAAGGACTCTATGGTCAAAAAATTTCTTTTTGGTTTGTTGTAAATTGAATACAAAGGCTATTATATGGTAAAGCATTGTTGTCTTGCTTGTTGTCATATTATTAAATTTGGTATTCTCGAGGGATTTTCCGTGGTTTATATTTTATTTAGCTTTATAAAATCAAATCAAATATAATACCATTTATTTATTTACGAATTATACATACTTTTTATTAAATAAATATAAATTAAGCAAAAATTATATTACAACGAAAATATTTTTTAATTTAATAAATATTACTGTAATAAAGTTAGATTCGAATAAAATTCGAAAGTATAAAAAAAAAACAAATGCATTCCATGTTTATTACTAAAATGAAGAAAAACGGTGTGCTTTTATTTGATACTTGTGACATTTTCTTTAAATTGAAAAGTCAATTTAGGATTGTATGATTAAAAGTATTGTTGTGCATTTAATTTATAAGGTTGTTATGTCGCACAATATTTGGTACGTCATTATTAAATTTGTAAAATATGAAATATACAAAATTATACTATAATGAATGATATTATTATGAGGTGTGTGTATGCTCAGTGGTTGGCAACTTACGCTCCAATATATTAAATATATGGGAAAATGAAAAAGCCAACACTAAGTTGTACTAATGTACCAAAATCTTATATATATATATATATATATATATATATATATTAATTTGACAAAAAAAACTACATTCAAATTCAAAATATATATGAGAAATTTAACGATTTTCATACTCGATTCGGAAATTACAAACGATTTTGAGATGTGGTCTATATACATGACACATTTTGAATTTGAGTGTAGTTTTTGTCAAATTATTTTTTTTATAGGATATTTGAATATTTAAATAAATTTGTCTTTGGTTTTTATTATATTCTTCTGTGAGCATATCGTGGTGAAAAAAAATATATATATGGCGTATAAGAAACTTTTTATGTTTAATAATATTATTTCATGCCTAAACATTTTGCTCCACGGAATTCGAATTTTATGATTTAATATTGAAAAGATGCTAGTTTGAACATATGAATTTTAATATATTCTCCACTCCACTATCTATCTAGGTTTTTTATTTGAATCTTTCTGTGTAAACTGAACGTAATTGTTAAGTGTTATTGTTGTAAATAATGATTATATTTGAAATATGAAAAAAATTGAAGCATCAAATTGCATGTCTTTTCTTATTATATTGAATCGAAATTATAGAAATCGCTTTCTATATATTAAACACGTTAAACATTTTGTGTAGCCCTTAAATTAAATATGTAGTTTGACAACAAGAAGTTTCAAACTAAAATGTAGAGGAAAAAAAATGCTAACTCAAGATTTTTGAAAATAGAAAGCATTTTAAAAAGAACAATGAGAATGGTTTAATAAAATAATATTATTGGTTCATAATATTTGGGTTATCGATTTCGTTTCGATCAACTATTTGTGAATACAAGTTTTTAAATTTCACAAACAATTATTCATTTGATTTTTATATCAGATTCATGACTAATTTATTTAAAATATTTATTGTACAAAAAGATTTTCAATTTTTTTTATATCAAATTTGAGTTATCCTTATATTCCTTTAATTTAGTTTTAAAAAATTGTATCATAAATGGAATTTAATTCATATATACTTAATTGAATCAAAATGTTTGACTCTAATAACAACTAATTAGCCACTCCATGCAATCACAGGTTCTATTTAAACCTTAGAAAGGTTATAGGAGAAAATGAATAAACTCATATTACAACACAGACACAGAGATTTATAAAAATCAAATGGAAAAAGGAAAAGAAAGGTCAAATAGGAGCGGCTTTGAGGTGGGCCCAATCTTCTTGTACTTTTTGGGCACTTTGAGGTTGGCTCATTTATCTCTAAATAAATAAATCATTGTCACATGATTCAAGATTACTCACTTCCATCTTTTATCGTTTCTTTTATTGGTTTTGGTTAGATTCTCATTCAATTTTCATATTAAGGGTGAGTATTCGGGTATTTGGGTTTTTTGAGGTATTCGGTCATGGTCTCTGTCTTTACAGGTTTTAGAAAAGTATTCCCCTTCTCATTTTCATGAAACCCAACGCGATCTAAATATCTACCGTTAAGTTCGAGTACCGAGTATCTAAATCCGTCAAAATTTTTAAAAAATGTTAAATTGTATTGACTTCAGGAAGAATATTGTAGTAATTTAATATGAAAATATATTTAGGTATTATTTTAAATACATAAAAATATTTAGAATATAAACATCATCTTGATATCGAAGATAATTTGATATCATTAAAAAACCTGAATCCGAACTCGCGATTCTAATCCTTGGCATTATCACACCCGTTTTTGCCTTCACTGATGATTGAGTACCCACATCCCAGATATCTACAAAATCGGATATTCAAAAATCCACAATTCTCAAGTATCCACGTCCAATCCTTGTTGGAGGAATATGAATCATATGACAATGTCACAAGTAGGGATATCTGGCGATGTGTGAGCAGTTTTCTCATGGGCACTCATCTAGCGGAAATTTGACCGTCGATGAGGACGAGGTCACGTTATCGCCATTGAAAATCCGAAGTTTGGGATCAAGATCAGGATTCTTCGAATGATTCACTGCATCTACGGATAATTCGAACCGAGAAAGAGGGGGAAGAGAGAGACAAAACGACGACAAGGCAAGCGTTGTACGACAAGTTAGGGATTTAGGTTTTTACAAAATTGGAATCAACCGTGAAGGTAAAGATATAAAATCACTGGAAAAATCAAAATCTCTAAAAAGGATTGGGGTTCTCTCTTTCGCCTTTGCTTTAACTGCATGAGGTTGATTCAGATTCTGAGGAACGATGGTGTATCCGAGAATGCCACGGCCGTCGGCCGAGATGGTGTATCCTAAAAACAAAATTAGGCACCTAACCCGCACCTAGGCTTAATTTAATTACAATTATATATTATTCAATTTTTATGATTTGAACATAAATTGCTATCCCTAATAAGTGTAACACAAAGTTAATTATGGTTTAGTTTTGTTAATATATCTGTAAAAAGCTAAATATTTTCTCGGCTAGGAATTTAGTTTGAATTATAACACATTACACACATTGAATATCTTCTCAAATGGTTTAGAGATTTTTCCTCTCCAATAACAATATACTCAATATCAATCCCCTTACGAATTTCGTCTAATTTTAACATTCTTTCTAATTATATCAGTTAAACAATAAAATTGTATTATTAACGATTTCGATAAGTTGTTCATCGTAGTCACAATTCGATAAGTTGACCTAAAATCTATTTCATATATCCTAAACAAATTAACCACAAACTGATCCATACCATAAATTCTACAACAAATGAGCGTAAAAAAAAAACAGCAGTAAAACCATTTTTCGTCACCGTTATAGCTTAAAATAAGTGATTTTCTTAAATAAAACCAATAACCTGTTTGAAAAAATTGGGCATTGAACCCAAATCAACAGTCTTTGGGTTCAAACACAAGAAGCCGATGATAAATCTCTATATCTTACATTCCTCTTCAATCCAACTCTAAGTTCCCTCAATCCTCTACAACAAGTTCACTCAAAGATTAAAAAAAAAACGATATGACTTCAGGATACAATAAACGAACCTGAGAAACGTCGTTAGATGAGTATTGATCTCCTCGTTCCTCGGGCTCTAACTCTTTGCCATTCCTCCATTGCCAGTCTAAAGACCCGATAGGGAATGGCATAGCAGCGGTTTCAGTCACGGGTTAATAAGTTTACACCATTTTTGAGCCATTACCTCCTCAGGAACTGATGCAACGTACAGTTCGGATCAGATACTGAGGTGTTTCCTTTTTCCTTTTCTTTTTTTTTACGGTTTCTGTACCATGTGTACAGCCATGCTTGGTTACCTCTGAGTGGTGGACGGTATCTCACCCGTTATAGACGGTGTTTCAGCCCGTGGTGTACTGACATCGGCTATTCCGAAATCCCAATCGATACCAGCTGTAGCTAAAAAGTGAAGGACTTTCCATGTTTTGGTTGTGAACATGAGGATTTTGCCAGTGGCTTGATAGGTAAAATACGAGAGAGATACAATAGATGTATGTATAGAAAGGATACAGTCGGTTTTCCAATACTCTGTCATGCTAAGCTCATTTCCAGAGAGAAGCCAGTAGTCATCATTCTGCAAAACAAACAAGATCACAGGACAGAGATTTTTAGTAAACCGGGAGATTGTTGTGCTTGTTGGGTGAATTTCGTTCGATATCCAGAGAGTCCCAAGTGATGCAACTCCAAGATTTTTAGTAAATCTGTGACTTCAACACAAACATGCACCTAAAAGGAAGTTAAAAAATTATCTAAAAGTTCCTTATGTTAATGTTTCTAGAATTTCATAAAGCAAAGTCTAATTTTTCTTTCATAAGCTGACAATCTCTTAGTTGATTTTGGGACTTGGGTTATCAATATCCCAAACAGAAGAAAATTTACTCCTAGAAGAATTAATCCCGAAAAATAATTCTAATCGGCCTAATATGTCGTCTTGACAGAACTACCAAGGTTAGGCTGCACTATTTCATGGTGCATCTATTGAGTTTGCGTCAGATAGCAAAACGTCACTGAATGCGTATTGTAAATCAGTCTTTTTTCTTTTTGTTTTAGGATTGTTTATAGCCCTTACTCTCTATCCGAGCTCCATTCAATAGCATTCAAGATATTTTCATATAAGCTAAGACGGCTTACATCGACATCAGAGGGCGTAATTTTGAGCATTCCTCCAACTTGGTCCTGTAAAGAATCAAGATCTGAGGTACTGGGTTGAGCATGAGCCACCTGAGGCTGAATCTCACTTCTTGTGTTGCCAATGGTAAAAGTTTCCATGTCATGGTTTTCATTGGACCCCGAGCCAGACGCAATTGGCAATATTGCTTGTGGATCGGCTCCATTTGCATCTTCAGACTTCTCTTCAAATTGGCTGAAGATGCAGTCCGAGAAAACACGTGAAACGGGGAAATGGTAAGTCTACTGAAAGTAAAAGAAAAAAATGAAACAAACTAGGTTGTTGCTTGACCACTGATGAAGTACCTCACAAGATATACATCGATAGGACCCATTGTGCTTCTGAGAATTATCCTGTATCTCCTTTGTGGATAGTCAGCAGCCTGTCATGTAAAGTAGCAATGTCATCTCAAAATGTGTCATCAGATCAATAAATACAAACATTCCTGTGAGACTCACTTCATCTGGATCAGGGACTTCCAAAGTTGTCCCATGAGGAGCTTTGATGGCTATCAGAGTTTCATTCTGTGGGAGCGGCAAAAAGAGAGTTGATGTAAAACTGAACATGGAAGTCTCGGGAATTGATGTATGCTCATTAGATGAATAAAAAACTCCAACGAACTAAAACAAATGAAAGAAGAGACAAACCTGAAAACACGGTAAGCTCTTGATGTCTTCCTCCGTTACAAAAAGCCATCTGAATATGTGTAGGAAATTAGGAATAGGTAAAAGCCCATCATAACAAGACTCTACAAAATCATACGTATAGGGGGGACGGAGTTTCTTACTTCTGATTGTTTTCATTCTCACTCAAATCTCTCAATCTTTCCTGCATTTCCCTGGAAAATTGTTAAACATCAAGATTGGTTGTGTAAATTGATCTGAACAAAAAGAATTTTTCTAAAAAAACACAATAAAACCTGATTTGATTATCTAGTGTTTGCTCTTCGATAGTAAGGTTTTCAATTTCTGCCTGCGAAGAGAAAACAAGATCAAATATTATACAGAGCTGGAATTTAAGATTCAAAAGCCCTACCAAAGTATCATGGCCACCTAAGTGCACAATAACTTTACCCCATGTTTTATCTGGGCGTACCTGTAAGACAATAACATTGGCATCCATATCTCCAGGCCTTGATGCATCAACCCCCCTGAAAAAATTCGCCAATCCTCAAATAAGTTTAGATGTACTCGGGCAATCAAGAGAATATCTCGATAATAAAGAAAAGAATTGAAGATAGTCCATTTATAGCAAGTGCTTTATATCATAAAAATCTCACTTCCACTGTATTCTGTTCTTCAACTTCTTTTCAATGAGACCAATTCCCTCCAAAACGTTTGTGATATCATAAATACGCCGTTTCTGCACCTCCAGCGTCTCTGCAGCTTTGTTCAAATCCAACATTCCATCTTCCGCTTGCTTAATTAATGTGATGAACTTCTTTGTCAGAAGACCTGAAGGCTTTAGCGTAAGCATCCGTATGTCCATATTCCTTTATAAGATTTATTGAATATGGGAGATGTAAGCAATTATTCATAAATTACCTAACGAACTGTCGTATCGACAACTGCCAGTAGGCGTAAGCGTAGCAGGAGAAGCTGCAAGTTTAACATAACAATCAGCTCTCTATCCTATAGAGAGAATTTTGAACTGAAATGTACCCATATAGCACATAGTAAATTTGGCAGAGTGCTAGACGGGCTACTCCATGGATTTGAACTTCACAAATACGATAAGGATAATATGTGATTGTTCTAACCAGCATTTGATATGGGTGTTTGTGGAGTTGATCTGTTGCCTTTGGAGGCCTTCGACCTGTTGTTGATTCTCCCTCCTTTTGCAGAAACAGGGGTTTGACAGGTACTGTTGGATATGCCATTGAAACCAGAACTAATGAAACCATTGTTAGATTGAATATCACCCGCATCCACTGAAGGCTTTCTCTTTAATGCCTGCAAAGTACAATATAGTTAACTTTAACTTGACAAGAATCAGCTTATCCTAGTAACGCAAAACACTAAAAACGGTAAAAAAAGATACTACCAACAATGTTCCTAAGAGGGGAACCAAAGTCCCCCTATGTGCTTTCAACAGAACCATTTACAATGACTTCATCTACTGAAGAAACATATGCATGCCAAACATTATTTGCTTCCTACACCATAACCCCTATAATAGTCAGCATATGCTGTAAGTTGTTCATTGTTTCAGAGCAGTGGAATCAGCAAACGCACTAGTGACACTATGTGGAGAAGCAACTGGAAAATATACTTCTAGGATACAGATACGAGATGGGTAAAGTTTATTTGCTCTTTGAGCAACCGTGCAATGTAGTAAATGTAAACATGAAACCCAAAAGCTCGATTGGCAATGTAGAGAACAACATGGATAAGCTGATTTCTCTCCTTCCTCCAAGCAGTTGATTACATTTAGACAAACGTACTTCATCAATACACAACCCAAACATATTGTATTATGAAAACCTGTAGCCTGAAACTCCAGAATCTCGTCAATTGGGTAGATCGGAACACGCAGAAACTAGCACCAGACGATTTGTCAAATGTACTATCATCAAGATAAAAGGGTACAAAATACAGATGAATCCGCAAAAATCTGACCCTTGAGTCCCTTGACAAGTAGAATCCAAGAGTGATAATTATTTCAAAGCAAAAACCAAGCAGCAATGAAGCAAGGAAACCCCAAAACCTTTCCGAATTTTCTCACAATTTCAACAAAAAAAAAAAATCGAGCAATCAAAAACACCAAAAGCGAAGCGAACTCACAGGAGATCTAACTACAATGGCGTCCTCCTCCTGATCGGCGATTCTACAGCCATTAACAACAACGCTACTATCGCTAGTATTACTAGCAGAAGGGGCAAATCGGTGGTAGTGGTCAGGCGGATGGAACGGCGGCTTTGTGGATGCGAATGCTAAGTTCCGGCGAATGGGTGGAACTACCGGAGCAGATGTCGCCGAAGACGACGTTGCATACTGCGCCGGCGCCGGCGACGGAGGCGGAGCTGCCAAGGAAGAAGATCGCGCGTCGCCGGACATGGATTATAGTGGGAGAAGTCCGATGGAGGATCCAGCAAGAGGGAGACGCCGAATCTAGGGAGAGACTCAGCGAGAGAGAGAGAGAGAGAGAGAGCAGAAAACGAGGGTTTTGACAGAGAGAGAGAGAGCAGAAAACGAGGGAAAGAAGGAATTTTATGTTGGGATAGATGTGGAGGGAAGCCTACTGCGAGAAATAAAAATAAATATTTACCAAAAAAACGTTTTTTTATTTATTTTGTGTTCTGTACGTTCTACTTTTACCCCGTACTTTTACAATTATTTTCAGATTGACCAGTTGTACTTTGCATTGTTACCTTTTGCTCCCTATTATTATTATTATTATAGATAGAAAATGTATATAGCATTAAAAATCTGTAGATTTTAGTTTTAAAATACGGATGTAATTAAGTAATGTTTGAATCCAACAACGATTCTTACCACAGACAATTCTTAGTTACAAAAAATTAAGAAACTTTTATTTAAAAATTTTGAAGAATGAATTTGATTATAATGTGTGCATGTGTTTATCTTTTGCCTATTCAAAATAGTTAACTGGTAGGATTTTCTCGTAGATGATTATTTATTACTGGGTGGTATGTACTGTCATGAATTGATCATATAAAAGTTGTGTTACCACAATGTTACCCACATTTCAAAAAAAAACCATAGGGTGTAGAAATCAACATTTGACAAGGTATGGGGAGGAAAATAGAATTCAAATATAAAATTTTTGTATCCATTTTAAGAAAAGGGAAAAAAGAGCATAATTGTTAAGATAGTATTGATATGTAACGATACAAATTTTAATGTAACTTTATCAGATAATAAAATTAAATGGATTTGTCAAGTCATATTGGAAAAGAAAAATAAGCACTCGAGATATTGGAAAAGAACAATAAAGAAAATAAGCAGTTTTATACATTTTTAAAGAAATTTTATTTCTCTTTTTATACTTTTAGGATTGTGATAATAATCTCATATAGTTCCTAGACTCCCTATTCTATAATGGTTGCACAAAAAAAAAACAGGGAAAACTATTGAATTTTAACAACAAAGAAAGGTGTTATTAAGTTGACAAAAGATCATGACCAAAAAAGTGATAGCGTACATATAATTATTTGAGTGCTTTAGACTTTTAGTATACGGAATTTAATGTTGGGGAAATGGGGAAATGCAATATCAATTGTAAAAAAATCCATGGAAAAAGACTAGAATTTTTCGAATTTTTATTATAAATATTTGATTTGTATTTCTTTCTATTATTTACATATTCAATTCGACTTGTGTAAAAAAATCCCATCAAATTAATGTTTTAATCGGATTTGGCTCATATATAATTTTTTATGTTCATTTCAATTTTATTTATGCGGAAAAGATCTATGCAGGCCGAAATATATAACAATCCTACAAAAAATTTAAAAAAAATGGAGAATACCACTTTAGTGTATGAAAAAGAGAATTAATTGGAAGAAGCGTGTTATAACTCTAGATATATATATACCTTAACAAATACTTAAGGTAGTTAACCTTAGAATAAAAAAGCAAAGAAACAAATTCAAACAGTGTAACGATTTAAATCCGAAGACCAATTGAATCGTTATTTAGGTTTCAAAGTAAAATCAAGTTTATTAAAATAAGTATGAAATATTAAATGTTGGTTGTGATTTTTTAAGATAATCCGAGATATGACATTTGTAATTTATATTGATTTATTTATATGAATATATTATATTTTTCGTTATATGATTTGGATGTTTGTTATGTATCGGTATCTTTAAATCATCCAATGATGATTCTAAATTCTCTATTCGGTTGTTCTTTGGGAACGATGATAAATTAAAACTAGCATGAATTGTGCACAGAGATAATCATGTGTATTGTATGCGAATCACAATTATGGATATTCATTTGGAACGAGTTAATGAATGTAACTTATGAGATTATGATCGTGTCAATCTAAATGATTGGATGGTCAAGTGATAAAACCTACACTAAGCTGATTCCACAAGGGTATAGATTCGATGTAGTATCAGGATCGAATACATGGACCGAGAGGTGATGGTGTCGAAGGTGATCCTAGCGAAGGTCGAAAGTAGATTGGTTGGTTGGTTGAAAAAACTATAATTTAAAACATTGTAGGTTCGGGGGTTCACTGATTCTACGGAACATCTAAATAGATATGGTTGGTTTGCAATCCAAGGTTGATTCAGGAAACTCTAGTCTCTATTCTAGAACGCGTCCGGTCAGGGATCATCGCTCTCTAACTAACGCTTTCCTATTAGCTTCCTGATAACATGTATTTTGGTGATATTTTGGTATAAGATGTCTAGTGCATTTTACTCGGTTTTGCATATTTACAGGCATTCTAGAGTACATTTGGTCTCGATATTGCTTGGTTACTTTCTTTGGTGTCGAAACAGGTATTCATGCATAAAAGAGAGCAAAAGGAGTGGAAAACATGGACTACGGAACATCACAGACAAAATGGGGACATTTGGAGTTGTTCATGGGAAAAACACGAATCCTAAAAAGTCAGATCTTGCAAGTCCAATAACTTCTACTTTACAAGTCCAATTTATGTGTTCTCTACCTCATTGGAAAGCTCTCTTCTATATCTACGCATAGACACTAAGATCGTACAAATCCGACATTGGAGCAGAAAGTTATGAGCAAATCTGTCAAGCATGTTCGAGTTGAAGAATCGACACGGACCGTGTTGCATTCGACACGGCCGTGTTGTGTCCGTGCTGAAAAAAGTGAAGTTTTGCTTAGAGAATTGACACGGACCGTGTTGATTCAAACTCGCCCTAATCAGCCCATGTCTAAAGTGCAGATTTTTAACAGAGAATTGACACGGACCGTGTTGCATTCAACATGGTCGTGACACCCGTAACCCGTGTACAGTATATCGACTGTGCCACATGGACGATATACATTAAAATAATAAATTTGCGGAAGCGAAATTACGAAATCCAAAAACATTTTAATTCAAATCCGAGTAAGCAATGGAAAATACAACGTGATCAGTCGAAAAATAACACATGTCCGAATAGTCTTAATATAACCGTACAAAATGCGGGAATACAAGTCCCATAGTCTAGAGTACAAATCCTGTACATGATGCTGCTTCTCTCAGGTCGTCGTCGTCCGATGCGCTAGGCGTAATCCTCGTGATCTGAAAAATATAAACCACGAGGGCTAAGCACAACCGCTTAGTGAGTAGCCCGGGTTGAACCCGGAAATCCCGTTCCCACTGAGAACGGTACAGTCGACATTTCCATAACATACATGCAATAAGCAAAACACAGTAAATACGTAAATGACAATCACAATCACTCCCGTATGGAGTCCACCATAGGGTTTAACCATATACCCTAGTCAAATCCATGACTAGAGGCGAATCCAGGCCCGTCACTTGCATGACGTTGGCCGTCGTGTCGCACACGACTAGAAGACATCTCAACACCCGTCAAGTCCATGACGGTGATGGTTGAGTCCACAACCATCCACAACCACAATCACGCTTAACTCGTACGAACGAGCCAGCTACACACATGGCACACAACGTGCAATTCCCCATAGTACAATCACGCGTATCACGGTATCCAATCCCTACCGAGCTACCGTTTAACGCCATGCAATTCTACCCACAACAATCACGCAACGGTCACTCGTATTTTTAATACCGCACAACTCACTACGCTACGCAACGTTCTGGCGAAAACTTGGCTCGATTGATCCCAATCGCGAAGCTTTGTCCTTTGGTGGGGGTTTGGTTCAGCCACGGTCAAGTCTGGTCAGACCCGGGTCAACCCCGTTGTTCGTTTTCTCTTTCCCGGTTGAAATTAAATTTTCTCCAATTTTTCTCTCAGCCTGGTCCGTCGGACCAAATTCTGGTCAGCCGGATCAGTTCTCTTTCTCTCCTAGTCCGCCTCGTCTCTTGGTCAGTCGATCCGAAAGAGAAAACAAGTCTGGTCCGGCGGACCAAGATTGGTCAGCCCCGGACCAGCCTGCTTCTCCTCTCTCGGTCCGTCTCTTCTGGTCAGACGGAGTGCCCCTCACTACGACACATCTAGTCCGGCGGACAAGGACTGGTCAGCCCGGACCAGGCGTGTTATTTTCTTGGTCCGGTCCGTCTCTCTTCTGGTCAGACAGTGTGCGTCTCCTCGGAACACGTCTGGTCTGGCGGACCAGTTCTGGTCCGACGGACCAGGCCGTGTTTTTTTTTGGTCCGGTCTGTTTCCTTGGTCCGTCTGAGTTCACGTGTTTTGTCTCAGTCTCGGTCCGGAGCTGACCACGGTGTGGTCCGACGGACCGAGACTGGAACTCTCTCTCAACTTCGCCATTTCCGAGATCTGTATCGATTTTTCTCACTCTAATCAATTCGGGGTTGCTTCCAAATGCTACTAAAACATAGATTTACATTCCTAGACAGGTTCTAAGCCTTAAACACACAAGGAAATCTCGATTTGCACCATCACACATTGAAAATGAGATCTCACAAATCCAACTCAAGCCACTCACCTTGTTCTTGAGTTTGTCCGAGCTTGTGTGCATTCCTCGTGGCTCCACACGATGTGAGAAGCTTCGGGACACGTCTGGGCACGTCCCTCTTGGTCTCCCCGAGCTCCTTTCTCTCTGGTTCATCTCCTTTCTCTCCCTTTCTCCCTCTTTCTCTTCCTCCTCTATTTTGCTCTAGAATGGTTGTGGCAGAGGATTGAGGGGTGTTTATGGTGGGGGAGAGAGGACGAATGGGCTCAAGTCCAGGCCCATAGGCGAGCCTGCAACGCCCTCGAGGCGTGGGAGGTGGCAGCACGGCAGGTAGGCCCCGGAATCCGGCGAAATCCGCATCCCAAGACCGCAAGTTGGCAAGTTGCAGAGTCTGTCGAGTCCCGGTCCGACGGACCATCCGCTGGACCAACCTCCTGGTCCGTTGGACCGGCACCTTATATTTTTTTTTTGAAATCTTTCTCCAGTTCGCGCTGTCCAGTCTGAGTCCGGCTGAGCAGGTTGGTCCGCCACAGACCAAATTCTGGTCCGGCGGACCAACCCTGTTTTTTTTTCTTTTCATTTTTTTATTATTTCCGCACGTGACGATGCTGTGCCTCTCCCCGACATTGTACTATTCACTTTTGGTGATTTCGTGACATCTCTATTTAATTATTCATTTCTAAATAATTAAATATTCGAATCGAGTTTCGGGGTATTACAAATTTTTCCCCTTAAAAAGAATTCGTCCTCGAATTCGGAATCGCATAATATCATCAATACTTCCTCGTACTCGATATCATCACCAAAACACAATCCATATCGCCACGTCATCCGAAGCATAAGTCTGATACAAACCGAACGTCATATAAAGGAGTTCGTACAACGCTCAAGTAAATAAATGCGGATAACTACTACGTATCTCTGCCTCGGGTTCCCAAGTCATGTCAGAGATCCCTTGGCTTCGCCACAAGACCTTCACGAGTGGCACCTCCTTCATCCGTAGTTTCTTGATCTTTCGATCCACGATCTGCAGCGGCTCATCGCGGAAACGTGTAGCCTCCGTAAACTCCAACTCCTGGGGTTGTAGCACGTGAGAAGGATCCGCTACGTACCTCCGCAACATTGACACGTGGAACACGTCATGGATGTTTGATACGTGTGTATCGAGTCTAGAATTTATAACCCGATTCATAACTCACCGCAAGGATACGGATCGTCGTAACACGGGGTCGAACGCAAGGACCGGTAGCTAAGTCTAAATCCTAATCGAAACTAAATCGAAGCAAGCAAGTGAAAGTGATGGTGGAAGTATATGGAATCTAAAATAACTAAAATAAGAAAGCAAATAAAAACGTGTAACTATCAAGCAAAGATGACCGTGGATGTCGGGACCGTATTCGCGTGTATGGGTATATGTTAAGCATGCAAGAATCACGATATTGAATCTGTATTCGGGAATCGTCAAGCAACAAAGATAGAGAAATCACCTCTCGGCATATAACTCACTATCTAAAGTTCTCTAAATCCATATCCCTATGTGATTTATCAAACTAGATGCATGAAGAACTCTATCATCAACCCTAGATCGATCAAACCATATAACTATGTGAATAATGTTGGGTTTTTCTGGGATCTCAAGAGCGAATCTAATTCCTAAGAGATCAGTTCTAGGGTTTGCGCAGCGGATGTAAAACAAAATTTTTGATGAAACCCTAAAACCTATCATGCATGATCTTGTAGAAACGTTAGAACGCTTACCTCAATCGATCCGGGGCCTGTATCAATTGATGTGTTCGTCCGATCACTGTAGGCAGAAAGAATACCTTGCCCTCTACACGTATCCACACGGCAGAAAGGATTCCAACGGTTGGAACTTGTCTGCTAGGACTGAAGAACGTTTTCTTCTTTGCGCAAGGGTTTCAGGGATCTTTCTCTTAGTTTTTCACTCTCAAAACCTCTCAATAGAGTCTGAAAATCGTGCCAAGAGAGTTAGGAGGTGTTCTCCAAAGTTAATCTCACTTAAAACCCTAATTAGAGCGAGTTTAGGAAATCCCGACGTCTGGACCGATCAGTTCCAACCGTTGGAATCCTTTCTGCCGTGTGGATACGTGTAGAGGGCAAGGTATTCTTTCTGCCTACAGTGATCGGACGAACACATCAATTGATACAGGCCCCGGATCGATTGAGGTAAGCGTTCTAACGTTTCTACAAGATCATGCATGATAGGTTTTAGGGTTTCATCAAAAATTTTGTTTTACATCCGCTGCGCAAACCCTAGAACTGATCTCTTAGGAATTAGATTCGCTCTTGAGATCCCAGAAAAACCCAACATTATTCACATAGTTATATGGTTTGATCGATCTAGGGTTGATGATAGAGTTCTTCATGCATCTAGTTTGATAAATCACATAGGGATATGGATTTAGAGAACTTTAGATAGTGAGTTATATGCCGAGAGTCGCTCACACGAGGGGCCCAGCGATATCTCTCTCTTTTACGAGAGGTACAAATCCCGTCTTGACTATCTACAATCCAGCACATGATTCGTTTCGTACCTGATACACGCCTTTATAGTCCTCCTGTTACGCAGGACGTTTGACGTATTCAAAGCACGCAACTCCTCATGTTGGATTCCGTAGATATCTCAGGTCTTAGGATCCAATCATGGAACCGCCATATGAGATTCAAGTCATGACGCTAGTCCATGTGACAATCTCATGCGGGTCATCCAGTATTCCGTTCTCCAACGAATACATATGACTGTGATCGTATCCAATACCTATGATCATCTATATGATCATCAATCACACATCATACTAGTCTTGTTATATCATTATTCCCACAATGATACATGACTAGGGAGTTTAGTATTGTTCATAACAATACATGGATTTCATAACATATTAAAGCATGCACAATACGTAATGAATCGAACACTCATCCATAAACTATAGAAAGTGTCAATACATCAAATGTATCTAAGTAAAGCTCGCATAACAGTACATCATGGAGCACTAAACCAACAAATAATACGATCTATTCTATCGATTTTGATCCGAAACTTAACCCATATTCCTATGTAGTTCAGAATCTAAAACAATTGGCCAAGGGGTAAGCAAACACCAATTGAATAAAGCACAAATCGATAAAACCGAAACAAATCCAAATCGCAACCAAGTTAGGGTTCAAACATACCCAAAACACAAACGAATCCCTAGACCCACAGCCGTGGATCTACTCAC
This sequence comes from Tarenaya hassleriana, assembly GCF_000463585.1. Lineage (NCBI taxonomy): Eukaryota > Viridiplantae > Streptophyta > Magnoliopsida > Brassicales > Cleomaceae > Tarenaya > Tarenaya hassleriana. The sequence goes on along the minus strand of NW_010968506.1, from coordinate 12,208 downwards.
GGTTCATGGAAAAACACTGAGCAAAACTGGAAACAGAAACAAAAGAGGGAGAAGAAAGACTCATGTCGACAACAAGCGATCTTCACGTTCCAACTCTCCTTCTTCTTCCCGAAATCTCGTAAAACTCCTCTTTCTCTCACCAAAGCTCCCCAAAGTCTGTCTAAAGTCTGTCTGTTCTTCTTGGACGTCTGTAGGCACTTTTTATAAACCCTAGGCGGCGCTCCCGAAGTCCTACTCCCGTTCAAATTCTGAAAATTCGAATCTGGGTTTTTTCTGGGTTTTAACTCGGACCGAGTCAGTACTCTGACTCGACCGAGTCAAAACGAGACTCTTTAAAATTCGGCCCAGTCCAATCTTCTGACTCGAGCTTTCTGACTCGGGCATGTTGACTCGGGGTGTTCTGACTCGGACGTTCTGACTCGGTCTCTTCGTAACAGGCTTGAATTGGGCCATTTTCAGCATGTTGACTCGGCCCAATTTCTGTGTTTGACTCTGGCCAAGTCAAGACAGGAAGTTCTTGACGTATTTCATCCTTTTAGCTCCAGATTGCTCCCGCTTTGGTCCAAATCGCGTTCGAGACCTGTAATCTTATAAAAACACAACCAAACCGAGTTTCGTGGTCTAACACGCCTATAATGCCTACAAATGAATATGATCCTCGTCTAAATCCTATAAAGATGTTCTGGAAATATAGAGAGAATTAGGAGTTATCAAATCCCCCCAGATCTAAACCTTTGCTCGTCCTCGAGTAAAGAACGAAGGAATAAAATCTGCAAAACGGAGAATGACGAACATCAAATAGCATCATCTGAGACTCAAAAGCAAAACATCCATCCAATACTAGTTTTCCGATAATCGTACCCAAACCGGTCTACTATGATCTTCCTACCAAAGACTAATCTCCCTCGCCATGGGATTTTTTTATTGCCACCTAGAACCCGTTAGAATCTCTACAACTCACCAAGCCTATTTCCAAACCTATCCTTATCTCAACTTTAGCCTTTTCGATCTTAGTTCTACTTCGTACCTACAACTCACCAAGCCTATTTCCAAACCTATCCTATTGAACGCTAGCACCTCAGGTTTCTAGGACGTTGAAGTTGAAGGACATCGATTTTCTCATCTCTCTTTTCTTTTCTTTCTTTTCTCCTTTTTTTTCTTTTGATGCGATGTTCGACCCACAACTTAGGCCCGAACCATCAATCGATGCACTCATGTCCTCGAACGATTTTCGTTGACGAGATTTTGACAGCGGAGTGTCGAGATGCTTTATTTTCCCAAGGCATTTGTTGAACTAGATTTCATCAATCTGCAAGACTCGAAAAAAGGTTCTATAAGAAACATATAGCCTGGATATAGTCGTTTCAACTTCGTAGGTTCCAAACAACGATCTCATCCCACAAACTATATATAGAAAGTCTGGAGAACTATCAATTCGACACGGTTCAACCACGTTCTACAAGGTCACTAGCTCATTAAGATGTTCCTACTCTATCATCCCAAAAATCCTCCAAATGATGTTCAATACGGGTGTCCGAGGTATGCACGTGAACCTATATGGACCTATATCTATATGTCATATGCAATCATGCAAACCTAACAAAAATCATCTATATGGAATAAATGAAAAAGAAAACGTGAATGCAACTAATGCTAAGTGATATGCAAAAGTGAAAAATTTTCCTAAGTCTATATGCCATGATAAAATGAACTTAAACTAAATGCAATCCTAAGTAGATAGGTCTGAATGGATGAAGGGTCTATCCACCCCCAGACTTGAACCATACACCGTCCACGGTGTAGACTCTCACCCGGAAGAATAGAATCGAAAATAACGTATGAAAAGAACCAGTAAAAGGGTAGAGAAGGCTTAGCTCTGCGAAGTTAACTCACGTCAAACGCCAGAACTCTCACACACTCTGTGAACTGGAATCTATCCAATCGTCGTCTCTCGAAAACTGATACTCATCTCTCATGTGTCGGTATGAACGCTCATAGAACAATAAACGTTACCTGAAAAAAAAATAGCTCTCACACACTCTGTGAATTGGAACCTATCCAACGTTGTCTCTCGGAAGTCGATGTTAATCTCTCTTGTGCCGGTATAAACGCTCATAGAACAACAAACGTTATCCGAACAAAAGCATAATAGCAATGCACTCCGAAAGATCCAAAATACAATCAGGGTATCTACTACCTATGCTACAAAGAAAAAGAAAAAGAAAAGTTACCTAATGCTCGGGTTGCCTCCCGAGAAGCGCTTGTTTAACGTCATTAGCTCGACCTATCTTGCTCAAATGATGGGAGGGTCTGAGAGGCAAAGATAATCGATCTTCCGCCACCCTGGATGTTGAGCATTAAGCGCATCTTTTGGACCTCGTGGATGCTTGAGCCTTCTATCCTCCTTGGGTATCCAAACTTGTAAAGGAGGTGGATCTTGTGGACGTTTGAGCGATGATTTTGCTCGTTTCGATCCTCTCTTGCTCATTACCCCTACTCGACAATCTGTAATAGAAGGTTCAAACACGGATATAGGATTATGAGCGGGATATATACCTCTCTCTAATGATGGTCTTGTGTTCCTATCCGTGTATGTGTGTTCCTTTGTCCTAAGCCTTTGAGGTAGGGGCTTCAATTTCACCTTCGGGGCATTCTCTAGACTCCAATCTGCTTTATTCAGCGTCCCCGTGCTAAATGGTGGCTCTCTGGGCTCTGGAACATCTAGGGTGATCGTCATGGAGGGTTCGGAGACGTTCCGGACTGGCTCGGTTTCGACGGTAAGAAGTGGCTCGACTTCGCTCAGAGACCTGACTCGGTCCGAGTCAGAATACAGAGAGGTCGAGTCAACATGGGTGCACACCGAGTCAGAAGCTAATAGAGCTTCTAAAACTTCCAGAGAGTTGACTCGGTCTGAGTCAATACTTGACTCGGTCGAGTCAGAACGCATAAACTCAAATTTTTCCTCAAATCCGTCCTCTAATGCCTGCGTAAGCTCTTCAATATCCTTCCAATTGTTGTATATACTCTCATTCGATGCCAAGAGGGATATTTCAAGTGGACCAACATCTCGGAACTGATCGAAGTCTTCCTGAGTCAAGATCTCGTGAACATCGACGTAGCATGCTGAGTCGGTGGTGGATGGTTGTTTCATGTTGTGATCTAGGGTGAAATCAACAGTTTTGTCACCTATTTTCATCGTAAGACGACCAACACGAACATGAACCACTGCATCGGCCGTGTTTAAGAACGGTCGGCCTAATATAATCGGTGTCTTCGAGTCCTCGTCCATGTTTAAAACAATAAAATCTACGGGAACATAGTAATCCCCGACCTTCAATGGGACGTCCTCGAGAATACCTGTAGGATACTTGACGGATCTATCCGCAAGCTGTAGTGCCATCCTCGTCGTCTTGAGATGTCCAATGTTGAGTTTCTTATAGATAGACAATGGAAGCAAACTCACACTGGCACCCAAATCGCACAATGCACGGTCAATCTCAATGTTCCCGATTTTGCAAGGAATCGAGAAACTACCTGGATCCGATCTCTTCCGTGGCAACTCCTGCTGTAGAATCGCAGCGCTCACCTCTGTGCTCAAGGATACTGTCTCCTTCCCAATCACTCTCTTCTTAGCCAAGATATCTTTCAAAAATTTTGCATAAGAAGGTATCTGGAGTATCGTCTCATAGAAATGCATCTTAACCTCTAACTTCTGAAGCATATTAACAAATCTAGACAACTGTGTATCCTCAGTATGCTTCTTCAATCGTGAAGGGAACGGAACGGGTGGTACATAAGGGGGAGGAGCTACATATAGCGGTTTGGCTTCCTCTACATGCACCTTAAGTGTCTCGTGAGCTATGGCTTTCCCTTTCTCCTCAGTAGTGTATCGAGACGTCGTTCCTTTTTTTGTGGTAGTAATAGGGACCGTCTCAGGCAGACTCTCTCCACTTATAAGTTGAATGGCATTGACATGTTCTCGTGGATTCGGTTTGGGCTTTCCAGGAAATGTGCCCTGCTGTCTAGAGGGTTCTGATGCAAGCTGCACAATCTGCATGCCCACATGCTTCATATGAGCCTCGACTCCATCTAATCTCCTCTCAAAAGTGTCTTGCCTGACTTTTATACTCTGTATCTCGGTCCTCAACTCAGTAAATGATGTCTTCTGATCGAGCATTAGCTGGACAAGCATCGTCTTGATGTCCGCTTCATCAGTCTTCGCAGGTTGAGGCGCTCGGTAACCCTAGTTCTGCTGTCCATCCTAGATTCTACTGCGCATATCCCTGATTCTGCCCCTGAAAAACGTGACTGAGTGAAGCCCGGGGGATTCTGAGGGATTCTAGGAACGCCCTGTTGTTGTGCATTCAATGCTCCGCTCGGGTTTCCGTAAGAGAAACCGGGGTGATTCCTAGGCGTGTTCGGGTTGTAGAGATTAGAAGGATTCTGGTACTGATTCCTTCCAATGTAGTTGACATCCTCAACCGGTTTTTCCTCTGATGCTGCCTGATCAACCAGAAACATACCAGGCTGGACTTTCTGCGGGTTAAACATATTTTTGAGTCCCATGTGCTGTTTGATTGCCGATAAATCAGACATGACCGCTTCCAAAGCAGCGGACTCACCCAAATCTACCCGTCCTGTAGAGCGTCTGATGCTATCTCCTGACATCCCTCTTGCTTTAGCCATCTTCGCAATCTACATCTCTAGGGTGTCAAAGGGAATGTCGTATACACTCCCTCCACAGGCTGCGTCCGTCCATGCTCTAGTATCGTCTCTCAGTCCGTGAATAAACGTGGAACAAAACAGTCGCTTATCCATGCCGTGGTGTGGACAAAGGCGCTGATAGCCTTTGAATCTCTCCCATGCATCGTATAGACTCTCATCACTCTCCTGAGTGAAGCTGTGTATGGCTCTCTGTGCAGCTCGGGTCTTCTTTGGGGAGTAGTATTTCGCCATGAATTGCTCCTCTAGCTCCTCCCATGTCGTAATCGAGTTTGGCTCAAGAGTGTAGAGCCAATCTCTTGCCCGGTCCATCAGTGAAAAAGGAAAGGCCTCCAAGTATACATTTTCATTAGTCATCCCTCGTGCCTTCTTAACTGATCTGCACAACATCTTGAACTGAGTCAAGTGAGCAATGGGATCCTCTGTAGGCCGTCCTCTGAAACTCGCCTGACTAAACATCGTGATGCACTGTGGCGGTAGCTCAAAACTGTCTATGGGCGGTCTGTTAATGCATGATAGGAGTTGGGTGTGCTTCGGTGCAATGTAAGAACCCAAAGTCTCCTCTGCAACGTAGGTAGCTTCGCCCTCGGTCTGCTGATCATAGAGCGGATTCATGTGCTCTTGATTCTCTTGATGCTCCTCATCATGAACTGCACGGTCGTGCGAACTACTTGACCTCGACATAGCTTCTCTTCTCTACTGATTTCGGATGTCCCTCAAGATACGCTCAATCTCCGGATCGTAGACTAGGTCTTCTCTCCGAGTAGAGCTCTGTGTCATGCACTAGAATCTTGCAAATCGCAAAGAAAAAGAAGAACTCGAGACCAAGTGAATCCATAAAAAGGAAAGAAAAAGAAAAAGAAAAAGAAAAACAAGCAAAGGTCTAGAATCGATAAAGACCTAGAAATAGGCTAACCAGTCCCCGACAACGGCACCAAAAACTTGATACGTGTATACCGAGTCTAGAATTTATAACCCGATTCACAACTCACCGCAAGGATACGGATCGTCGTAACACGGGGTCGAACGCAAGGACCGGTAGCTAAGTCTAAATCCTAATCGAAACTAAATCGAAGCAAATAAAAACGTGTAACTATCAAGCAAAGATGACCGTGGGTGTCGGGACCGTATTCGTGTGTATGGGTATATGCTAAGCATGCGAGAATCACGATATTGAATCTGTATTCGGGAATCGTCAAGCAACAAAGATAGAGAAATCACCTCCCGGCATATAACTCACTATCTAAAGTTCTCTAAATCCATATCCCTATGTGATTTATCAAACTAGATGCATGAAGAACGCTATCATCAACCCTAGATCGATCAAACCATATTCCTATGTGAATAATATGATCTATTCTATCGATTTTGATCCGAAACTAAACCCGTATTCCTATGTAGTTCAGAATCTAAAACAATTGGCCAAGGGGTCAGCAAACACCAATTGAATAAAGCACAAATCGATAAAACCGAAACAAATCCAAATCGCAACCAAGTTAGGGTTCAAACATACCCAAAACACAAACGAATCCCTAGACCCACAGCCGTGGATCTACTCACGGTTCATGGAAAAACATTGAGCAAAACTGGAAACAGAAACAAAAGAGGGAGAAGAAAGACTCATGTCGACAGCAAGCGATCTTCACGTTCCAACTCTCCTTCATCTTCCCGAAATCCCGTAAAACTCCTCTTTCTCTCACCAAAGCTCTCCAAATCTGTCTAAATCTGTCTGTTCTTCTTGGACGTCTGTAGGCACTTTTTATAAACCCTAGGCGGTGCTCCCGAAGTCCTACTCCCGTTCAAATTCTGAAAATTCGAATCTGGGCTTTTTCTGGGTTTTGACTCGGACCGAGTCAGTACTCTGACTCGACCGAGTCAAAACGAGACTCTTTAAAATTCGACCCTGCCAAATCTTCTGACTCGGGTTTTCTGACTCGGGCATGTTGACTCGGGATGTTCTGACTCGGACGTTCTGACTCGGTCTCTTCGTAACAGGCTTGAATTGGGTCATTTTCAGCATGTTGACTCGGCCTAATTTCCGTATTTGACTCTGGCTGAGTCAAGACGGGAAGTTCTTGACGTATTTCATCCTTTTAGCTCCAGATTGCTCCCGCTTTGGTCCAAATCGCGTTCGAGACCTGTAATCCTAAAAAAACACAACCAAACCGAGTTTTGTGGCCTAACACACATATAATGCCTACAAATGAATATGATCCTCGTCTAAATCCTATAAAGACGTCCTGGAAATATAGAGAGAATTAGGAGTTATCAATGTTGCCCAGCTCTGGCAGCAATCCAAGACGGTATGCAACAGCTCCCACTCTTGCGATCACGGGATAAGGTCCGATGTAGCGCGGCTTCAGCTTCCCGCTCTGCCCGAACCTCGCATGACCTCGCATCGCCTGTACTCGAAGAAAGGCATAATTCCCGACCTCAAGCTCGAAGTCTTGACGTTGCTGATCGACGTATGACTTTTGTCGGTCTTGTGCCGTCTTCAGATGGGCGCGAATTCTCCGTATCACCTCCGTGGTCTCCTCTAGAATCTCCGGCCCAAACTCGCGACGCTCCCCGATCTCGGTCCAGCACAACGGCGTCTTGCAGGACCTCCCGTACAAGGCCTCGTATGGAAACACTCCGATGCTCGTGTGATGGCTATTGTTGTACGCGAACTCGCACAACGTCAAGTACCGATCCCACGGAGCTCCCCACTCCATGATACAAGCTCGGAGCATGTCCTCCAGAGTCTGTATCGTCTGCTCTTACTGACTGTCTGTCTGAGGATGGTATGCCGTGCTCATCTTGAGCTTCGTCCCCAGAGCTTCCTGTATCGCCTTCCACAGGCGTGATGTGAATCGGGCATCTCGGTCTGAGATGATCTCGTTCGGAACCCCATGTAGACGCACGATCTCATCGATGTAAATCTGCGCCAACCGCTCAATCGGATACTCCTGTCGGATGGGGATGAAATGAGCGGATTTGGTTAGTCGGTCACGACTACCCAAATGGCGTTCTTCTTGCTTGGCGTGAGCGATAATCCGACCACGAAGTCCATGGCGATCGAATCCCACTTCCACTCGGATATCTCCAGCGGTTGTAGCTTCCCTCCAGGTATCTGTCGCTCTGCCTTCACTTGCTGGCAAGTGAGGCATCTCGCTACGTAGTCCGCCACATCCCTCTTGACCCTTGGCCAAGTATACCACTGTCATAGACCCTGATACATCTTGCTCGCCCCTGGATGTATCGCCAATCTCGACTGATATGCCTCTGACAAAATCTCCTGTCTCAGCTCTGGATCGTCGGGCACACATAGTCGGTTCCCAAGACGCAACGCTCCCTGCTCGTCAATGCGGTAGCCTTTGAGGCTATATTCCTCGATGTGATCCATGCATCGAGCGAGTAAAGGGTCACCGCGCTGTCCCCTAACCACGCACTCTATCAAAGTCGGCGTCGACTCCTCGGTCGCCGACGAGAGATGTCCCAACATCGCAGTCAACTCAGCGGCGTTGCTGCGAGATGAGGTGACAACGCGTATGGCCGCTAAAATCTTCTTCCTGCTAAGAGCGTCAACCACTACATTAGCCTTTCCCGGATGGTAGGCTATCTCTAGATCGTAATCTGCAATCAACTCTAACCATCTTCGCTGTCTCAGATTCAGATCTTTCTGTGATATCACATAAGTCAAGCTCTTGTGATCCGTGTTGAGCTTAACCTTCTCCCCGTACAGATACGATCTCCAAATCTTCAGCGCGTGAACTACCGCTGCTAACTCCATATCATGTGTCGGGTAGTTGTCCTCGTGTTTCTTCAGCTGCCTTGACGCGTAAGCGATCACGTGTCCCTCCTGCATCAACACGCAATCGAGTCCGTGCTTGGATGCGTCAGTGTATACCTCGTATAGCATTCCCGGCCGTGGTAATGCCAGGATCGGTGCTGACGTCAATCTCCGCTTCAGCTCCGCGAAGCTCTCCTCGCATTCTTCCATCCACTCGAACCTGACGTTCTTCCTTGTCAGCTTCGTCAGGGGTCGAGCGATCTTGGTGAATCCCTCGACGAATCATCGGTAATAACCGGCTAGTCCCAAGAAGCTCCTGACTTCCGTCGCAGAAGTCGGGGACTCCCACTCCATGACGACCTTGATCTTGGCCAGGTCGACCTGAATGCCCTGGGCCGACACCACATGTCCCAGGAATCCAATCTCCTATAACCAGAAACTGCACTTACTGAACTTCGGATACAGCCGGTTCTCTCTCAGCCTCCACAATATCTTCCATAGGTGTTCCTCGTGTGTCTGCGGATCCGGCGAATAGATAAGGAGGTCATCGATGAATATGATGACGAACTCATCCAGATAGTCCATGAACACGCGGTTCATCAGTTGCATGAACACCGCAGGTGCGTTCGTGAGCCCGAAAGGCATGACCACGAACTCGAAGTGTCCATATCTCGTCCGGAATGCCGTCTTCTGTATGTCATCATCCTTGACCCGAATCTGATGATATTCGGATCGTAGATTGATCTTCGAAAACTACTGGGCCCCCTGTAGTTGGTCCAGCAACTCATCAATCCTCGGTAGCGGGTACCGATTCTTGATAGTCACTTGGTTGAGCCCTCGGTAATCGATGCACAATCGCATACTCCCGTCCTTCTTCTTCACGAAGAGTACCGGTGCTCCCCACGGTGAAACGCTAGGGCGAATGAAACCCTGCTCCACCAACTCGTTCAGCTGTTTCTTCAGCTCGACCATCTCCGTAGGTGCCATCCGATACGGAGCCTTGGAAATTGGCTCGGTACCCGGTAGCACATCTATGCTGAAGTCAACTTCCCGACTAGGTGGTAACCCCGGCAGATCATCGGGAAACACATCTGGAAACTTCTGGGCAACGGGTGTATCCTCCAGTCTCCCTCCGATTCCTGAGTAGCTGTAATAACTACCAGGAATGTTTCGTTGCCCTTCCTGATCATCTTCTCGGCTTTCAGTGCCGAGATGATCGGGTCCGCTTCTGGCGCTCCTCGGCCTCGGAACTCGAACCCTCCGAATTCATCTGTAAATCAGATTGTCCTCTTAGGACAATCGATGTAGGCGTGGTACCTCATCAACCAATCCATGCCCAGAATGATGTCGAAAACTCCGATGGGTACCACAATGACATCTGCGGCTAATAGGCGACCGCAAACCTCAAGGGGTACGCCTCTCAGGATCCCGTGCACTGCTAATGTCTCTCCGGTTGGAATGCGCACAGTGAAATCACTCCTCAGCTCGATCTCTTCTGTCTCAAGCCTCTCCACCACTCCCGCACTCAGGAAACTATGGGTCGCCCCGGTATCAAACAACGTATAACAGTCAACTCCACAGAGATATAGGGTATCTGAGATCGCGGCAGCCTCGGCTCCATCAGGGTGAGCCTCCTCCTCCTCTTCCTCCTGGATCTCCTGCTCGGCACCAAGAGCATAAAATCTCGGGGCTGCTCCGGTCCTTGCTAGCGGTCGGAGTGGTCTGTTCGCCCGGCCTGGTGGTCGTAGTGGTGCCAGAGCCGGTGGTCCCGTAGTCCTCGTCGGACAACATGATGCAATGTGTCCCGGCTGGTCGCAATGATAACAGATCAGTGATCCCCTCGTCGCCAGTGGTGGTGGGGCATAAACAGCGGGCACCTTGCCCTTGTCGCATGGGTCGCTGCTCCGGACGTTCTTCGCAGAGGAACACATACTAAAGCACTTCCTGAAGGGGCTCCGCTCACGAGTCTTCCCTTCCTTCTTCTCCCGCTCCCCATGCTCCACCTTCTCCAGCTGCGAGATATACCGACTCAGCGTCGGGTACTCCTGAATCTCGATCTTCCTCCGCAGGTAAGGTCGGAGTCCAGTAATGAACTTCTGGATCTTCGACGCCTCGGTGGGCACCAGATGCCCTCCATACATCAGTAGGCGGATGAACTCCGCCTCGTACTCGCTGACAGTCATGTCCCCCTGCTGCATCATGAGGAACTCTGTCACACGGTACTCACGGTCCTGTCGTCGGAAGTACCTCGCCTCGAACTTCTGTCGGAACTCCTCCCATGTGAAGCGATGTCCCGCTGGTGCCTCCTGCACCACCTTCGCCCACCAATGTCGGACCTGGCCCGACAGATGATGGCTCGCAATCATAGCCAGGTACTGGTACGGGCACTGCAGATACTCCAAGTCCTGAGAGATCTGGGTGAGCCACTCCTCCGCAGCTTCCGGTCTCACCGATCCCTCGAATCGAGGGGTATGCATCGCTCGCAACTCCTTGACGATGGTGTTGGGGTTATCTACGGGTTCCTAGCATGCGATCATATCGATCTAGGGTTTGGTTTACTAGGTTTCATGCAGCGGAAGAAAGATCTAAACCTAGTCAAACGTCACACGCAACCAAACTCGCAAAACCCAAAAGATCGTATATATCACCGAGGGAATCGTTACTTACCTCGTTCTCGATGAGACTTGAAGTTTATTTCGATCCGAGGCCTGTTCTAAATCACCTAGGACTGAAGTTCCTCTACACGTATCCACACCGATGGGAAGGATTCCAAACGATTTGGAACGAATATGCTAGGATTAGTGAAGAAAAGGGTAACTCAAGAGACGAGATCCAATCCCGGGACAATAGAAATCGAAGAGAACAGGTTCTCTAGGGTTCTAGGATGTTTCTCTGAGTTTTAGGTCGGCCTTAATTAAGGTTGGACGAAACCCCAAACTTAAA
>NW_010968506.1:0-736 GCF_000463585.1 Tarenaya hassleriana | reverse complement strand
TCGAATCAGTCGAGGTTTGGCGTCTTTCTTCGTCAGCAAGTACTTCAAAGCTGCGTGGTCTGAGTATACGATCACTTTCCGTCCCACCAAGTACGGAAGGTGATCTGACTTGCCATTTCTCGGTCCACCTGTCCAGGAATCTGACGTGTGGTCAGCTCCAGACCAAGACCCTTCTTGGTCAACTCAGTCCGAGACGTCTTTTCTCGGTCCGCCTGTCCCAGAGTCTGGTCCGGGGCTGACCAACTCTTGGTCAGCCGGACCAGACCAGGACAGAGGACCGCGGACTGAACTTCCGGACCTCCTGGACTGACCAAACTTGGTCCGGGACTGACCAAACTTGGTCAGCTCTGGACCAACGCACTGAAAACTCCTTTTCATGCTCGTTTCGGTCAAATCTCGTTCTTCACGCATAAGTCCATCCCTATTGGTGTGTGACCCTGTAGGCCCATTCTAAGTAGTAGTGACTTTAGGAACTTTTCCCGAACCACAAGTCATGGTTAGCCTCTAGCAAGACGCCATGACCACCCATTTAGAATTGAGTTAGAGGTGATCTAACCAAGGCATTAATAGCTCGAATTCTGATCTTTTGTCTCACGATATCATAAGTTGAACAAGGGCATGGTTTGCGCCACCCTTCAAGTTCAACTGCTTTCTCGTCTTGGCAAATCGACTAGTAAAATAGATGTAACTTCATCTATAGCGTGACCACGCGTTTTCATAGTCCGACTTCCACGAG
>NW_010968505.1:5162403-5175100 GCF_000463585.1 Tarenaya hassleriana | reverse complement strand
ATAATAAGAATAAATTCGAGTAATTCAACCCTCCTGTTTTTTTTTTTTTTTTGGTATATCTTACATATCTGTAGAAATGCTGTCACATGATAGAAGTCAGTCGTCTTTATCACGTTACGTTTCTTGTCACCTATAATTCAACCTGCTCTCCCATCGATTTCCCATGAGATGTGTCATATTTCAGATCCTTGTCATCATTTCGATTAATATACCAAAAAAGATAGATTTTTGTGCAAATTCAAAATTTTCATTAGTATAATTCACTATTAAAAAGTTCTAAAACCTATCATATACAGTATCAAAATTTCGTTCCCCTATGCAAGATTAAAAAAATTGTTTTTTATAAAAAATATTAAATTTGAAATTTTAAAATATTTCAATATATTTTATTATAAACGATATTAAAATATTGAAATAAATAATTGTAATTTTAAAATATAAATATATAAAAATAACATAATCATACCAATATTCACTTAAATAATATCGTACTTGTAACATTATTTGAAACAATACTTAAAAATTATTTTTTAAAAGTTATAACGGGCCCGCCTAATTTTTTATCCAGTAAAAGATATTTATGCATTAAAATAAATGAACAACAATTAAAAAATGTACTTAAAAATTTATTTATTTTAAAAAATTATGGGCCCCGCCTAATTTATTCTGTCGGGTGGCGGCTCAGGGCAAATTGCCATAATCTCGAAATGTTAAGTTTTTTTGGAAATCAAAGTTGGAGACAAAGTGGAACAGACGAATGTGAAAATGTGTGATTCTGGGAGGCGAACATGTTGATTTTTGGAGTAAATATTTTGGTTTGTCTAAACAAATTAAAATACATACATTTTGTTAGAGTATAGTTTAAAAATTACCTTTTGTTTAATCAGTGAAACAAAAACGTAAAATGTTTGTTCTGTTCCGAATTCTAGTCTCAAGTTGGAGAATGAGTTTATATTCTAATTACATGGTTTGCTTACATCTTCGTATTAGTTTGAGCCTCGATCTAAAAGATCGGATTATCAAAACAATTACCTTTTGTCGCACTTTACAAAGATTTCGAATAATTAAATCGGTCCCTCAAACTATTTAAAAGTTAATATTTAAAAAAATATAGTTCATGCAAATATTATCGAAGTTTAAATCTACAAACATTTTGGGTCCATGAGTACGTTCTTGTGACAGTCCAGGATACCGTAGAAGGGCAGAAAATGATCGTCGATACGAGAGGCATGGACAAGGAGCAACTCCTGACGAGTTTCTGGGTAGGGGATACAGGGATGAATCGAATGCACCAGAATGAGAAGGATCCGAGAGCTGTATAAGTATTGAGACTACACAGTCAAAAGTAACTTAAAAGAATTGATTGAGCTACTTATAGCAACAAGATACATCTACCTTTTCAGTCGACCATCTCGAGAGAACTCTAAAATTAAATGTGTTCGTTTTGGAGTAGTTTTAGAATGAATAATCTCATGAGAAGTATTTTCCGGGATGTGTGCGAGTAAGGACAAAACACACTGAAAGGTCTCGTGTTGGTATGTGAAAACAGTTTTGACTAGGGGTGGGCGTTTCGGAAAATGGTTCGTGTTCGAGACGGGAAGGGATCAGTTCGGTTCTTTCGGTTTTATAAAAATAGGTACCAATCGGTTTGGTTCGGTTTTGAGTTTTATTAAAAAAAAATGATAGATTTCCTTTAAAAATATTCGGTTTTTCGGGATTTTTAAAGTTCGATTCGGTTTCAGAAAAATTCGGTTCTCTAAAAAGGGTACCGTTCTGGAATTAAGAACGGTTTCGATCGGAAAAAGTACCGTTTTTTCGATTTGGTTCGGTCTGTTGAATTCTAGAGATCGTTACAGTTCTCTACATTGGGGTTTGAGACGAGTGTTCCATACTTTTTAATTCAGCGTAATATATGTCAATACATAATTAAAAATGGGCCTACTTGAATTCATGTAACTTATATCTAATTGATGTGATCTTTTGAAAACCTACCACGAAAACCTCGCACGACACGGCAAACTTATACAAGCACCTAACCAAAATTCAGAGGGACCCAATACCTTAATGTATCATTTTTCAACGTTTTTAATTCGAAATATAAGTAACGTTTCTGATAAATCAACAAATTTCGATAGCCATTGAAATAATAATTTAGCATCTGGAATTTACGGTAATGTAAACTAGATATTATAAAATATGGTTACAAAATTTACAAGTGGGGTCCTTCAAAGAAATAATGCACCGTTTGGGGGAGGTTGTCTCTTAATACACGTCGCACTTGTTTAAATTCTCAACACCAGTCCACGAATTGATTCGAGTCATTAATCGTCCGTAATATAAATTTAATTCCATAAAATTATAACTAGATTTCATGAAACTAGAATATTACGGATTTTCCAAAAAGAAAAAGATTCCGTAATAGCGTAAAAAAAATGAAGAGCAACAACCCCATTTGTTTTAATATAGATGTAGTTTTGGAATTTAAATATATTAAAAATGAAACAAAATTTCTAGAAACCTTTCGATTAATAAATTTAAGAATCTAAGCATCATCCATGGAATAACGAAAATTTTAGTTGTTTACAACTGTATAAATTACTAAGCATTAAACCTAAACTCTAGATTCGGTTTCAAATTAGATATTCGTCGGCTGCTGTTGACCTGATTTATTGCCAAGTTTTGTGTATACTATAAGAACAATATGCAATTAATTATATTTAAGATTTTTAACCTAAAATTCTCCCATTAAATAGTCTATAAATTCATTGTATATCCATTGAATAAAAAAACACATAAAACATTTCCTATATATATATATATATTGTTTATTTTCATAAATGAAAACCCCAAAAAGTTTTATATATATTGTCACGAGAATCTGAAATATTTCTTGATTTTTTTAGGTAGCACAGTTACAAAAATAATGACAACACATTGAAAAAGACACGGGTTTACAAAAGGCAAGTTGCTCATAATTTTATCGCATATTTATTTATTTGCCACGAGATTATTCCTTTATTACACACAAATGCAAATACTTTCAAATGGAGCTAACAAGCCCACCGACGTTCTCCACGCCCCTTAGTTGCGAATTCACCACACTGCAATTCAGTCTAATCTCTCCCTCGTTTCCGGTCAAGGGTGTAATATTTCCCATCCTTATCATCGCTTCCGCGAATGCCTCGAAAAACGCCGTCGTATTCGTGCTGTATAATTCCACGAGAGGAATCGTATCGGCCCCCGAGGTGGAGAAGAGCTCTTGATCGGTTTGGATAAGACCCTTTCCGATCCTAAGGTTCGAGTAGTAGCGATTGTCGAACGAATCCGGGGTCTCGGGATCGAAATTGGCCAAAGCGCTCGCGTCCCCGTTTTGCGGACATATCTGACGAAGCTCGTTGAGATAAGTTGTGTTCAAAGTAGGGTCGGGCAGTCCTGTCCCGTTGAAGCCGTACAGTCTGTCGAGTATGAATCCGCATTGAGCCCTTCCAAATGTGTGACCACCTATATAATGCCCGACCATTCTTATTATATTAGAAAAAATAAAATCATAAATTCAACGTTAGAACTTTTAAAAATAAATCGAGTAATATTTATTTCAACAGATAATTAACATAAAACCTCTCGACTATCATTATAATTAAAACAGAAAATAAATAAAAAAAGGAAAGAAAAAGAGAACCATACCGGAAAGCGCAGCGAGATCGGACGGCCGATCAAGAGTAACGTTAGAGAAGCTTTCTCTAAGCTGGTCGAAGGTGAAGGTCGGAGCCGGAAGACGGATATTCGCCAGGTCGAAAAACGCCTCTAAACTGTCTCTTCTTCCCAATGGAACCGACCACGACGGACCACCCGCCTATCATTATAATTACGACATGATATTATATATATATATATATATATACCTTAGTTCGTATATTATATACGTAAAAAAAAAAGGTTACGATTGTATAATGGTATAAGTGTGTTCTTGTCATCCAATCTTGAATCATATTCTCTATATAATATTTTAGATTAAGGGTATGACATCATGTATTATATATACATATATAGTTCACGATATATAGAAACCGTGGATGAAATTTTACACGTAATGACAAGTATATCTTACGAGAACGACGGATTCGTGAGCGGCGAGAGTGAGTGTGTCGGCGCAAGAAACGACGCCGGGACAAGCCTCCTCGACGGAAGCCTTCATCCGGTTGATGACATTGAACCCTCGAGCTGAATTGTTGTTAGGAGCAGCCTCTTTCTCCGTTTGGAATGACGACGTACTATCCAACAAGATCGATGCATCGCAACCCTATACATTTATTAAATTTATATTTTTTTATTATCAAAAGTAAAATTGAAAAAAAAAAATATTATATTCCAATCTATTTGTTTCCCTTTCCATGGTTATGACTTTGACTAGAAACTCTTCCTAGATTTGAAACTTAACGGTTTTTGTATTTCATTACATTTTCTTCAAAAAAAAAAGTTCTTCCAAGTGGTTTAGTGGTGAACGTATGATTAGGAGTTAGTGAATAGACACAATACTAGTTATAGATTATGTAAATTCCATATAATTCCCTATAATGGTTGAAATAAAATCCGGAAAATATGTAACCATTAGAAAAAGAAACTTACACGAACGAAACAATCGTGAAAATGGAGGCGGAGAATGCTGGCAGCGATTCGGGGGTCGGATCTCAATTCTTCAACGATGGTGTTCCGAACGATACTTGAGACATTCGGACAAGTTTGGTCATAGAAAGATGGGGACAATTGGGCATTGGAAAAGCTTCCATGAAGGAGAAGGCATCCCAAAGTTATTAGGGTTCCACATATGGAGGAGGAGGAAGAAGAAGAAGAACTCATCTCTTTTTTTTTTTTAATTCAGTGTGTGATCTATTAATGGTTAAGGTGTTGAAATAATGGAACCGTTTTATAGAGGGAAAGGTCAAATATGGTGGCTTTGCCCTTGTGTTAATTTAGAAATTAAAATATGTATATATATATATATATATATATATATATATGCATCAGCAACAATATTATAACTCAAACTAAACGCAACGACGAAATGCGCCGAGGAAACTTTAACGCACAAATATACAATTAACATTGACCACAAAATATAGAAATAATTTGGACATGTGTGTGTGTATATATAAATATATGAACAGAGGTTAGTAGCACGTATATCCGAAGCCGCCACAACCACTCATTTTAATAATTTAAATTAATTCATATAAAATTTTAAAAATTAATATGAAATATGTTGTATATCTCCAATAAAATTATATTAATGTATTCTACTTCTTAATTATAATACTGGTATTCGATAACAATTAAAATCACAGTCATTTCATTGTGCATATTCTTATTTTCTTTATTTCAAACGAAAACAACAGGGTTTTCATGACACAAACGGGCATTCGCATTTTCACTCGCACTTGTTAATTGTTATGAATAACAGTTTTCAAGTGTTGTTATCTTTAAAGGTTAAATGATAATTTTGTAATTATGGATGTAAACTACTTATAATAATAGAAAGATCTTTGATGAATTTTATTATAAATGAAATTAAAAAATAAAATAGTTATGTAAGAAAATCTAAGCGAATATTGTAAAAACAATAAAATAAAATAAAATTACTAATATTATTGTATATCTCTAACATTTTTTTTTGTTAACGTTGGAAACTACTGCTACCCAACCTTTACCTGTAGAATCGAACTGACCACCACCTGCGCCTAATGATCTCAGAGAGATTTGATCAACAGGTGTGTCTAACGCTCAACCACCACGAGGTGGATATAGGGCGCACTGACGGAGTAAACTCCACATTCACGCGCACGAGTCAGCAACACACATGAGAGGTAAATCAGCCATAACTAACAGGCGACATGTAAACGGATAAGGAGTCGAACCCCCACCCTCTCGGTATGTTGACCATGCTCCTCTCTAACATTTTTGTACTTAGATAAACATTCCTTTTACCCATATTAAATATTATTTTACAATGTGTTCAGGACAAGAAAAACATATATTATAATAAACCATAATATGCATATTGCGTGTATATATATGTAGTTGGACCTATATAAATATTTTTTCAATAAAAACAAAGATTTAATTTTAGAGTTTTAAGCGACTGATCAAAATATATGCAATAATTACTTTTGTCGGTTCAACATAAAGAAATTATTATGAAATATTGAATAGTATGACATCACATATATATATGTGTGTGTGTGTGTGTGTAATAAACTATTATGAAAACATTGAATAATATGAAATCGGATAAGAAACGTTGCATTGAATATCTTCATCAGCCGACTCTTGTATAGTTGTTATCCATTTAATGAACTAACTACCTTTGCAATAATTGAAAAATGTCCAAATAAGAAACTACAACATATATATAGTGCAATGTGATTAAACACAAGCCATATATTTCTAACACGTTACTATTTTTTCAATGAATTCTAGAATTGCAATCATTAAAAAAAAGGACTTTCTATTCGGTGTTTGAAAACCCAATATTATATATATCTTTCTTAATTTTGTCAATGATCCTAGAAGGGCAAACATTAAAAAAAAATAAAGACTTCGAATTCGGTGTTTGAAATTAAACATGGTGGGAGTTCTAAATATGCAAGGAAAAGGGAAAAGGCCATGTTTAGGCTGCTAAGGAACAAACAACAACTGCCGTAACGTGCAGGGATCTTTCCGCTCGCTGCCTTTCCTTTGCTAATAACATGTGCAGTATATGTATTCCATGTATGAGACGGAACGAAATATGTTTTTATTTATGATTGTGGGACTCCCACCGCCCTTCGGGGCATGATGTTACTCGACTCTACGCAATAACATGTAAACCACTTGGAACGGGTAAATAAACCGAAATTGACAGACTCGGAAAAAGCTCGAGCCAACGATGTCGAACTCACAACCTTGAGTTAGGATTGCAAGCTCTCAATCAACTGAGTTGAGGGTTTTCCGTTTACATATGTATTTTTATCTTTTAGCTTATAAAATTGAATATATATATATATTTCTTAACTCTTATTAGCATTTAAAATATAACCGTTTACTCATCCATGCCACCGTTCAAGGCTAAGTGTCAAAATTAATGCATATACATATATAAATGCATTTTGGACGTTATCTTACAAAAGGTTTGTATTTTTCTTATGAACCATTACAAAATACATTACTAAAAAAATACATTAAAGACAATGAAATGGCGACAAAAAATTGTGTGACGCATGAAGAGAAAAAAAGGCCCAATGAAATCACTGGAAATAATGTTAGGTATACAAAAAAAAAAAAAAGCAGAGCACAGTACCTATACAAAACTAAGGAGATAAAAACAATGTAACAAATGCTTAGAAAGTTTAAATAATGTTTCTAATCGATTATTCATAGTCCAAATCGACGTTTCAATATCGGTCATTGCCGACAGAAAGATTTCCAAAGGGAGACTTTTCAAGATAGGTTCATGAAAACCACACCGTAATCCAGAATATACATTGTCCAGTTATCTTACGTGCAATAGATTACGAACACACACATGCATGTGTGTATATATATGTAAGCATGGGCTTAATGGGGCTTGGCCCATATGCTACACAATTAACGAATATAGTTGAGCCCAATGGGCTTTTCATAGGCATTCTCACCTAATTGTTTGATTAAAGAAAGTGCAAGGCTTGTGTAGACCAAGGAGATGATGAGAATTCTAATTTTGGTGTAATAAACAAAAAGAAGTTTCTAATCCATCGAAAATTTATCAGCTTTGTTAAGGCAACCCTAAATTTTGTTGGGTTTATTTATTTTTATTTTGAGACATCAAAATTTATTGATTATAACCAACCGAATTTCATCAGGAGTGCCATGAAATTCGATGGGAACGAAAGTTCATTAAAAACGACATGATCTAGTCTAAACAAGGTATGGGATTTGGTTTGATGAAACCAATCCAAACCGGTTATCAATCGGTTTAAGTTGGTTTGGATTATATATCCAAAACCGATCAGCATCTATAGTTGTAAACCGACCGGTTATGGATCGGATTGAACAGGAAAAAAACAACATCGGAATCGGAAGTACCTCTTTTGTGGCAAGAATCTGAGTGCATCTCTCATCTGGGCACATCTCCCTTTTACACCAGAAAAAGAGAGAGACTATGAATTCCGCTACCATCGGGTACCCGCAGAGATTCTCTTCGAATAGTCTGCTAAGAGTTGCTATTTCAGTTCGGTTATACAAAACCGTACCGAACCAAATATATAATTGTATCCGAATCTAATTCGATAAAAACCAAAATGGGTTTAACTTCTGTGGAATAGAAAAAAAAACGAACCAAATCAAATCACGAACCCAACATATAAATGACCGAAAAACTGAAATTTTCTTGAGGAAAAAAATGAATATTTTCATCAATAAAAACCGAACCTGAATAGAAACAACTCATGCGAGAATTCACATTCTCACCCTCTGTTTGTTTGCTCACCTGTATTTTCTCGCTTTTTCCACGACAGAGGAACCGGATGTAAGAAGGGTCTCTCACGTCTGCAAAACGGAAAAGCAGCAGGAGGGAAGAACTGTACCTAATCCGATGGCTAAGGAACAAAAAAACAAAGTACGAGGACTCTTCCAAACTGAATCACTGCAGTTCCAACTTAGTTTTAGAATGCAAACCAAACCAAGGAAAACAAGACATACACTTAAATCTTACAACATACACGAGGATTCCTCTTGCTTTCTGGCTTCCATTCCATGGTCATCAAACTACTGCGCATAATATGGGTCAGGAGCAAGAAGAAATCAAAGGCATATATACGCAACCAACACTTCACAAAATGAAAAAAAATCAATCTTTAAAAACTTTACACATCCATGAGTTCTTTTTCGACTAAATAAAGCAGGGGCCATATAAGATCAGATACACAAATGACAGGAACCTCGATAATCTGTCTCTCACCCAGATGAACAAAACAAAAACAAAAAAAGAGAAAAACCCTAGTACGAAGTCATTTAAGAGCACGAAGGACCCTGGTAAAGCTACGCTCTACACCTTGATGCAAGAGCGAGAGGAAAGAGAAGTAGCCCCCAAATGCACAGATACCCGTCAAAATAAGTAGAGCACCGCCAGTTCATGTAAGAGACTTACATTAAGGAATCAGGGTTGATATGCTCCCTGGTCTGAACTGAGTGTCCTCTCATAATATTGTTTGCCCTGTTCTATTAGCGTTATTGGGGTTCTTACTCTTCTTCCTGGCTCCAGAACACATTTGTTTCTTTATTGTTCTTTAACCGAATCATTCTGAGCTAAATCTTGAGACTTTTCATAACTCATGTCCTTTTCTCCACTGCTATTCATGACAACACTTTCCATCTTCGACTCATTACCATGTGTCTCTGCAACATCCACATCTCCTCCGGAATCCTTTTCGGCAAGTTCTTTAGATTCTGAGTTATTTTCCACTGAAGCTCCTAATCCAACAATAGGTTTCTCTGTGGCTTCATCCACCTTACCCTTGTCTTTGATGACTTCTTTAACCGTGGCATCATCTTGTGCAACATCCTGCATGCAAATATCTTCTGCATCCACATGTTGATTCTCCTTTGCGTCATCACTTGTACGAGCGTCAGATCCCCCTGTTCCACTGTCGTTTTCAGACTCATTTTCCACAACCTCCTCATTAGCATCCAAAGCAACCATGTTCTGCCTCTCAAGAAACTGTAACCTCCTCCTTAAATCGCCCAACTCCCTTTCCATCAAGAAAAGCCGTTCCTTCAGAGTCAAGTTCTCTTCCTCTAGTTGTGCAATATGGGTATCCTGATCATCAACTCGATTCTCCAACACATTGTGATACTCAGCACCGCCATAATTCGGGTAAATCATCTCAAAACGACTCAAATCATGATCTAATCTCCTCTCGACCTCTACATGCTCCTCCACATCACTCTCGCTTGACCCTCCTTCGTCTTCGTCACCATCATCAAAGTGGGGCTCCAGATCATGTCCATCAGACCGCAGCCTAATAAGCCCCTTCATCGAGCCATACCCATCAACACCCCACTCCTCCTTCGCCATATCGCCCAAAACCTCCCTGGACGGCGAAAACATGGGCGTTGGCAGCACAGCTGGTGTCACAGGGCAAGGAGACACCAATTCAGCATTTACTCCATACTTCTTAGCACGGATAATAAAAGAAGTTGTGTTCCTCGGAGCGTAGGGAACATAACGGTTATTGCTGAACTTCTTCTTCGGGTAGAACTTCCTCATCTTCAACCTGTTCTGAGACTGCAACTCGTTGAGCGTCGGAGGATTGTACCCTCCTGCACCAACAGACCCAACTTGAATACCAGAACCATGTAGCTGCTGAGGGTTATACCCTGCCGTACCAACTGGACAAATAGCAATACCAGGGTTAGGCATCAGATTATCCATCCTCCTAATCGGCTCCTTCATGGGTCTCTTGTCGTTGGGAATCCTTTTACCTTTCCAGTTGTTTCGGTTCACTTTCGATTGTTTTGAAGCAGGACCAAAGTTATTATGCTGCGAAGAAGATGGGTTCTGATACTTGGTACTCAAGCTAGGGTTAGGGTTAAAGTTCCGGGTGTTCATCATCAAAGACTGGTTTATCATAGCCTGAGACTGAGTCAAGTTCATGACCTGTGGCTGATTCATACCCATAACTGGATGATTCATTCCCTGAGTCTGACCTAACAACTGAGTATGGTTCATAATTTGCGACTGAACGGGATTCATTACCTGAGGCGGCGGCGGATTCATCATCTGTGGTGGCGGTTGGCCCATCATCTGCGGCGGAGGCGGTGGATTCATCAGCTGAGACTGATCGTTCATTCTAAAAAAATACGAGACACACGAACACTAACCGAACCAAACCCAAAACTGAAACAAATAGAAGGAACCCTAGTTTCGCAAATTCCCAAATCTCAAAACCAACTAATTCAAACAATCAGTAATCAGATCCACAAATCAGATACCGAATCCGTTGATTTCGAGCACAGATCTCAAAACACGAACCGGAAAATTAAGGGAAAACAAGCGGATCAAAGGGAACCAAGACGAAAACAAATCCAAAGCAGAAACCCCGAAACTGGAATTTGAGGTTTCGAATAATCCACCGGATTCGGATCAGATTTTCAAAATCTTCCTTTCGTACAATTTCTGGCGTGTCGAATGTTTTTGGCGAAACGGGATCTGGAAATTTCTGATATTTTCTTGGGAAAAGCAAGAAAATTTGGAGAATAAAAGGAACTTTAGGAACGGCATAAAGAAGATTTGGTTGTTATTTATAGGGGAGGAAAAGGACGTTGGGTAAAATGGACGGCTGAGATGCGAAGGATTAATCCAACGGTTTACATTTGTTTATTTGAAAGCCATAGTCGGTTTTGGCTTCTTTTTAGTTTCTTTTAACGTTTTATTTAAAATTTGGGTTAATCGCATATAAATATCTGAACTTTTACAAAATTTTTAAATAAATACCTGAAGTATAAAACTCTCAAATCAATACTTGAACTTTTCAAAACTTGTATATAAATATCTAAACTTTTAAAAAATTTCCAAATACAATAATTTTTGTTGACGACGTTAATCGACGAAGTGATCGGATTCTATTATAAATTAAACGGTATTTATGAAATTTGGTTGTATTTGGAAGTTTTTTAAAAGTTTGGATATTTATATGAAAGTTTTGAAAAGTTCAGATATTGATTTGAGAGTTTTATAGTTTAGATATTTATTTGGAAATTTTGTAAAAATTCAGGTATTTATATGCGATTATCCTTTAAAATTTTGATTTTAGTGAGGTCTAACTAGGATTTAAAAAACCCCTCCCATTCGAGTGGTTTGTATGTATGCATCCGGATTCTTGGGAGATCAATATCCCAAATATTAATTCTGATTTAAGGTTTTACAAATTTGGTTGTTATAAAAAAATGTTTATGATGAAATTATATTTTTTTAGTAAATTGAAGGTTTTAGTTGAATTAAGTAAATCTTTCTCTCTTTTTTGTCGTCCTCTGCATCGTATTGTCGAGTTAAATTATTCTCAAATAATTTTATATCATTTATTTGAATATATAAATTACTAAAGTTTTTATCCAACTTTTTTAGGAAATTAAAGATTGTAGAAACAATTAAATCCCATAATTATTACTATAGACTACCTTTGCATCGCCCATGGTAAGAACAAAAAAAAACACACATAAAAAAGCTTCAACCAAGCATCACCATTGCATCCAAATTCAGAACATATTTATTTTGATTCAGAGAATGTGAAATAGGTGGGGTGGGGGGGGGGAGACGATATAATCTTACAAAAAAAATCTGTCACATTTTGTTTTTTTAAATGAACACGGGCTACCTTCACTACAAGTGTTCTGTCAATGCTTCACTTGGGCAAATATCAGAAACAATTAGGTTCCCTTCCTGTAACAATAGTACTGATTATTAGAAACCTATCTTCTGTCATTTGTGAAAAATACAATGTTTGACAGCAGTTTTATATGGAGAAAACCATCAAACAAAATCCAAATGGTGTGCTGGAAGAAAGTTTCAGGGCATTACTTACTTTCTCTTCTTTCGATCGATTCCAGCAGAACCCATATTCCTCACGTCGTTCTTCACGAGTGCAGATCCTCCGGGTATGCTGGATTGCATAGGAGAGACGGCTGG
>NW_010968505.1:5153656-5162377 GCF_000463585.1 Tarenaya hassleriana | reverse complement strand
CCAGCCGATGTTGCAGACGGGGCGGGTGGAGCAGGTGGTGCCGGCGGCAGGGAACCTACAGCTGGTAACGGAGGTGTAGGCTCTGGAAGAGGCCGTGGTAATATGTGCTTCAGCCGGTTGTTCCTGTAGTTCTTCCAGTAATAAAACTGTTGTCTATGAGCCAGTTCCTGACAAAAACCGAGTTGAAAGTTCAAGAAACAGTCAAGAAATATGGAATTATGTATACCCATCGACATGTCTCGAGGGAGAGAGTGAACCTTGTTTGCAGGATGTGCCATTGCACTCCGGAAGTTGGGATTTTGAAGAAGTTCGAGGAAATACAAGCAGTGCGGATACCTGCAACAGTTCGTTAATACAAGAAAATAACCGAATGGATAGAACAAGTAGAAGAATGATAAAGATACCTGCAACAGTCCATTAGCATGATTCAGTGAAAGATTTCACTTACATAATGAATTTGATATACTCTGGCCGCTGCCAATATTGAAGATACTTCAAATAGCCAATAAAGGCTTCATCTTCAAAATACCGATTCTGAGCCAGGTCTGCATAAGGGCCAGATAAGACATAAAGCATGGAGAAGAGCCACACAGCTAAGCATAACATTGCAAAAAAAAAAACTTAGTAATCACGAACTACTCGCTATGCAAAAAGAGATTATAACATTTGCAGTGTTCCAACGTGCACAAGACACAAGTGACAGGTAAGTTAGGTCAATAACTTTCACCCTCCAGGGAGATGCAAGCCCTAAAGGGATTTTATAACCCAAGCGTCAAATCCCAAGATAGCCTATTAAGTGTATTCACTGCTCTAGAGTCCAGACATTGGATAAGAAAAATTAACTAGAACATCTTGCATTCAAGACACAGCATGACTTGAGGGATAGAGATTTTCATCCAATCTTGCACTTAATAGTATGACTACACTAAAAAAATTCCATCAAAGAGAATTATATGAATAAGAAGCCGGTGAGACATTGTCATTTGTTTCTTAAGAAAAACCATGAATCTAGTTAAAAGGTTCGAGCCATTCATTTCACAAAACACAATTGATTCTCTACTTGCCTCATTGCCAAGATACTTTTGCATTTTCACGATTCTACCAGACACATAGGAGATTGTAAAGTTTTTCAGCTCATTAGGAAATGGGGAGAACGAATTAGATCATAGTTTGAATTCCAAACCCTCCAGAAAGACCCAGAAACCAAGCTAGATGCGACAAAATTTACAAGGATCTTACAGTGGATGTATGTTGGGTTAGCAAGGCACTGAACGAATTCAAGCTCAAGTAAGAACCTTTGCTTCCCACCATCTGGATCCTTGTAAGTTTTCTTTGGCCTGACATGATCACGAGGATAGGATACAATTTCAGACATAATCAACAGAGACAAGTGGATTCCAACTCTAAGCCCCAAAAATTCAAGAGTAGAAGAGACACTCACGAGGAGGAAGTTTCCGATGCATCAGCATCATCGATTTCCTTCGCCGAAGCCATGAAAGAACAGTTCAAAGATGATGAGATGAATCGAACCTGATAAGCAACCCATCCACACACACATGAACCGAATTCGAAAACGAATCCAGCCCACAAATTCCCAGATCCGACGAAAGCAACAAATCGAAGGCTCACATACCTTTAGATAGCGAATAGGCTGAATGGGTTTGGATCGCTGGAAAAACGCCGGAGAGAGTTTCCGACGACGGAACTGGTCAGTGTCCGGCTCAAACCAGAATCCGAGATGAAATCACGGAGATGAAGATGACGAGAAACGTTGTACAAACCCTAACGAGGGTTGAGTCGGGAATTTTACTCAAATGACCCATTTGCTCACACCTATTTCATACACCAGAAAAAACATAATACTTTTTTTTTATTGAAAAGACGAAATTATCCTTAATAAATACACGATTTTTATCCGTTCGAAAACAATTTCGTTATTACGACTTCGTAATTAATTCTAAATATAGTTACAATTGATTCTAAAAAAGATGGGAAAAAAATTATCTGTCTTATTTTAGTTGTATATGAGTTATATGTTAGTCGTAATAAGGTCGCAAAAAATAAAACAAAAAGGGTATTTCAGACTTTTTCAACCGAGAATTGGGTTAAAATTGAAGAAAAAAAAAATCGGTGGTGTACACTAAAATTACTGTGATTACTGTGAGCCAAGTGGGTTATTTGAATAATATTCCCGGTTGAATCCGCGGCTCACAGGTGCTCGGCAAACAATATCCCCGCACCACAATATAACTTAAAATGGGGCATATTCCTCTAAAATTATT
Source organism: Tarenaya hassleriana (assembly GCF_000463585.1). Taxonomy (NCBI): domain Eukaryota; kingdom Viridiplantae; phylum Streptophyta; class Magnoliopsida; order Brassicales; family Cleomaceae; genus Tarenaya; species Tarenaya hassleriana. The sequence goes on along the minus strand of NW_010968505.1, from coordinate 5,160,095 downwards.
CAAATTAACATTTTATATAAATTATTAATATTTAAATACCATATTGTTTCAGGAAAGATTCAAGTTTATTTTAAAAATTTTAGAAAAATTATTTTTTATTTTAAATTCTATTCGTTTTTGCACAGATTTTTCTGTTCAGATCAAATTCGATTTTATAAAAATATTTATTTTTTAAACAAAATTTATATTTTTTAACTTTTTCGATTATTTTATATTTGAATTGTTTTTCCAATTCTAAAAAATTTAATAATTTAGTTTTTTATATTCAATTAGTTTTGTAATGTATTATTCGATTCAATTTTATATAACCGAATCAAAGAATGCAACCGATATAGTTGAACCAAAAAGTTTTGCTCCAAATAAAAATGGAAATATCTTTAGAAAATCAATATTATTTGTATTGAAAACATAATCCGAATAGAATATTCTAACAAAAATTCAATAAAAAAATTGAATAAATATATAATATTTCTAAAACTTAAAAACTCAAAGCCAAATCGAAAATGAAACGTTTACCGATACCAATAGACAAACAACATGCACATTAATTTGGTTACCGGACGTACTTTACAATTAAAAAAAAAATCAACCATCCAGACGAAAAAAGATGAATTAGTAAAGATGGATTTCTTATTAATATTTCATTAGTAGATCAAATAGCACATATTATTCTTTAAAATAAGCTACCTATGTTTAATCAGTCACTTTAACCGGTAATAATTACGGTTTAGGTGACAGTTTTTCAAAATTGAACCGTACCGAATCAAATAATTTTGATACGGTTTCGAATTATTCCGTCCAAAATTTTCCAAAGGATATGTTTTAGAGAACAAAACTTTCCAAAACCAAATTATAAAAAAAAAAAAAAAAAAAAAACCAACATCGCAATAATTTTTTAAGGAAATATAATTTTTGTTATGAATAAAAACCTAAACCAAACTAAAACCGAATGTAATATAATGATTGATACATATTTTTATAGAATCGAAAGAATTGAGCAGAACAATTACGGGGGAACTTTTTTAATCGAATACCCAAATATCCACAAGTACTTCATACAATCAATCCATGATGGAAGAGCTCTCGATGATGATGATGATGATGATGATGATGATGATGATGATGATGATGATGACATTATTCATCGGCTTTCCTCTTTGGTACCCCATACTTTTGTCGTTACAATCATTTGGACGAGAACTACTCGGAACTGCTTTCTCTTTCGGGCAAAAGAAGTTTATTTTTGTTTCAGAAAGCGCAGAAGGAACAACGCCAACAAATTCCGACCGATCTCGTGACTAGAAACCCTAGAAGACTGAAATGACAGGTTCGATCAAAATGCCATCTCGTCAAAATATCAGTAGAGTCCCAAGATCTTCCACCATGCCATCCCCACCGCTGCCCAGATGAATATGTTGATCAACGCCATCACCAATCCAATCTTGAACACATCCGGCAGTTTAACGTAATCCGCTGCCCGAAAACGAAGCTCACGTCAGTACCGTTACTACGTCACATACACGATGCGTTGAGCTCGAAAAAAAAAAGGGTAGCGGCTAAGTACCTCCGTAGTAAACAGCGGCTTGGCCGCTACTGTAATGCGTCAAGGCCCCAAAAAGATTGGTGTTGAAAGCTAAAGCAAAGGTCGCGAGCGTCGGCGGGACACGGGCCGCCAGATGCATTGCGAGGAAAGCCGAGTATAGAGCCCCGACATGCCCGGTTTGGCTGGCGAAGAGGTAATGGATGAAGAAATAAGCGGCTTGGAGGATGGCGAAGGCGGCAGGCCAGCCCAAGGAGATGGATTTGAGGAAACTAGCCACGGAATCCGATATCCACTTCACTACACCGAGCTGTGTCAATTGTCCTGCCAGCCCCACCAATACCGCAAACCAAATCAGCGTGTCCCATGCCGATTTTTCTTTGAGGCAATCTTCCCACTCGAGGACGCCCAGAAGAAGAAGTAGGGACAGCCCGATCATGGCGGTTACAACGCTCGGTATTCCGATGTAATCTCTGCCAAGATACAAACTTTGAGGGCAATACACATATATCTTTGGAGGGCTCCGGTAAGTTTAAGGCATCCTGAGACAGGAAAAGGAGAAATCTTGAAAAGACTTACCCGGAAATCCAGAGGGAGATAGAAAGAAGCATTGTACCGACCAAGATCCACTCGTTTCTTCTGATAGAACCCATCTCCTCGAGCTTCTTTGCTGCGATGACGGGGGCATCGGGTGTGTGTTTGATTTCCGGAGGGTAGAGCTTGTACAGTATTACCGGAGTGCAGAGAAGGGATATGATTCCAGGCAAACAGGCTGCCTTAAACCAAGCCAGCCACTGGCTTGAGATCGCTACTCCGAGCTCCTCGGCCAGTTTGAGGCACAGCAGATTTTGAGCAGCAGCAGTCAAGAAAAGGGCACTGGAGTTGCAGGCACACTGTCAAGAATCACACAGGGAAAAAAAACTAAGAAAAAAATGTCCGATCGAGGAAATCTTGACCGGTTAAAGATTGGGAATTTTACACCAAACACTCAAGAACAAGTTTTTACATATTGAATCGATTGTTAACTCGTTAGAATATCATAAAGATCGAATTCTTAGAAAATATATAAGCAATGGATCCAAAACCAAGACTAAAAGACACAGCTTGCACCCAAACTGCTAACTGCAAACTCTCTATGTCTCTGAGCAATCATCAGACAGACACTGTACATGCATGCGTACCCATTCAGACCTATCAAGTTCCAGTTCCAGTTAGATCAAACTCAGAACACCCAATTCATCATCGAAAGCCAACAGATTTAAGACAGAAACTTTGTGAATCTGACTGATGAAATCAGCAGTGGCATAAACAAAACACTAACCTGAAACTGAGACTGGATCAAGTAAGAACCCAATTTCCTGGAGGACGAATCACCTGGTTTACTCCCGGCCGAGATCGACAATGACTTGATGATCGGCAAGAAAATGCCTCCGGCCCTCGCCGTCGAGCTGGGCATCGCCGGAGAAATTACGGCTTCGCTTAGAATCAGCCCATAAGACAGACCGAGAGTGTTCTTACCGAGCCACTTCACGAAGTAAGTGGCGATTCTGTCTCCGAGACCTGTCTTGACGAACCCACGAGCAAAGAAGAAGGAAATCACGATCAGCCATATGACCTCATTCAAGAACGCCGAGAACGCGGCGGCGAACGGAAGGGTCCGACTGACAATCGAGGTGGTGAGGCCGATGAAAGCCCACGCGCCGACGGGAAGAGGGCTGAGGACGAGACCGGCAATGGTGGAGAGGAAGATCGATAGCAACCGCCATCCTTGAGAAGTGACAGCCTTAGGTTTAGGAACGGCAAAGCAAAGAATGAGACCGATGGCGACGGAGATTATCAGGCGAATGATCTTTGCCCCCTGACGCCGCCTTCGCCGCGGCGGAGACGGCGGAGGAGGAGGAGGAGCGGTGGCGTCTTCGGCAGTCTCCGGCATCGGCATTGAGGGAGGGAAGATGGACAGAGATGACACAAATTCTCTGATCCGATTCACTGAGCCGAATGTGGAGCAGAATCCATGCGGATATTTATAATTAATGTCTAAAGGGATCTCAAGGTGGCGGATATTTATAGATTTATATATTTGACCAAATAAACCATAATATCCGGTCATAGTTAAAGTGTTAAACTAAACAGCGGTTCTAGTCTGATTTTACATGCGTGCATGACATGTATCTATGTATGTATGCAATGCATGTATCTTTATTAGGGGTTGTCAAAGTTAATTTTAATTCTTTAGTATAAATGATATTGATTTTTCTTTTTTTGGTCCGAAATAATGTGTGTATCATGCTTTTTTGTACGAATTATATATTTGAAAATAGTTACTGGACCGGATACAATTAATTGAGTTATTATCAAATTTGTTATGTAGTTGTTAATTTATCGCCATAATAGGAAAACACACAGAAAAGGCATACATGAATATGCAATGGTTAATCAATATGTATACATATATATATAAAGGTATAATATATATATATATATATAACTACGTGATTTTCATTAATTAACCACTTAAATATGTGCATGATTCTTTGAGATTCTAGTATTAGAATCTTTAGACTTCGATTAGTAATACCAGTTACAGAGACAAAGAATATGGATCATTTGGTAAGATCACAGCTAATTATAATTAATTTTAATTTGTAATAGTTTTCCAAAATTATTATAATTAATTTTAATGGATTCAGACTTTTCTTTACTGTTATAGATTCAAAAATACTAATTATCATTTAACATTTTTTGTTTATTACCTTAAATTTCTGAATAAGTATAAAAACAAATAAAATAATACATTACAATATTTTAAACTAGATTGTTTTTTAGAAAATCCTTACCTCTCGTTCAAATATTAGTCATTTTTTAAATAGAGAAATGTTATCATTTTATAAAATATTAAATAGTTGTTTCTAATTTTATATTTTTATTACATTTTTAATATAAAAATATTAGATTTATACTTCCTATTTTTCTTAATAATTGACATTATAGACAAAAAAATTTTGTTTGAAAATAATTGTCATTTTAGATTTTCTAGATAATTTCCAATTTTATCTTTAATTAAAACTAATCAATTCTAATAAATTTAATGAATATTAATTATATTTTACCTTTAAAAATAAGAGTATAACTTTGTTACCGTCTTTAAAAAATTGTAAAAAAAGTTAAAACGTGAATTATTATGAAACGGAAGGAATAATTAACTAGATTTATTTCTTATTTTCTGATACACGAACAAATTATATAAATATATATATATATATATGTAATATTATGATTATCTCTTTTCATTGGACACAAATTCTCTGATCCGATTCACTGAGCCGAATGTGGAGCAGAATCCATGCGGATATTTATAATTAATGTCTAAAGGGATCTCAAGGTGGCGGATATTTATAGATTTATATATTTGACCAAATAAACCATAATATCCGGTCATAGTTAAAGTGTTAAACTAAACAGCGGTTCTAGTCTGATTTTACATGCGTGCATGACATGTATCTATGTATGTATGCAATGCATGTATCTTTATTAGGGGTTGTCAAAGTTAATTTTAATTCTTTAGTATAAATGATATTGATTTTTCTTTTTTTGGTCCGAAATAATGTGTGTATCATGCTTTTTTGTACGAATTATATATTTGAAAATAGTTACTGGACCGGATACAATTAATTGAGTTATTATCAAATTTGTTATGTAGTTGTTAATTTATCGCCATAATAGGAAAACACACAGAAAAGGCATACATGAATATGCAATGGTTAATCAATATGTATACATATATATATAAAGGTATAATATATATATATATATATAACTACGTGATTTTCATTAATTAACCACTTAAATATGTGCATGATTCTTTGAGATTCTAGTATTAGAATCTTTAGACTTCGATTAGTAATACCAGTTACAGAGACAAAGAATATGGATCATTTGGTAAGATCACAGCTAATTATAATTAATTTTAATTTGTAATAGTTTTCCAAAATTATTATAATTAATTTTAATGGATTCAGACTTTTCTTTACTGTTATAGATTCAAAAATACTAATTATCATTTAACATTTTTTGTTTATTACCTTAAATTTCTGAATAAGTATAAAAACAAATAAAATAATACATTACAATATTTTAAACTAGATTGTTTTTTAGAAAATCCTTACCTCTCGTTCAAATATTAGTCATTTTTTAAATAGAGAAATGTTATCATTTTATAAAATATTAAATAGTTGTTTCTAATTTTATATTTTTATTACATTTTTAATATAAAAATATTAGATTTATACTTCCTATTTTTCTTAATAATTGACATTATAGACAAAAAAATTTTGTTTGAAAATAATTGTCATTTTAGATTTTCTAGATAATTTCCAATTTTATCTTTAATTAAAACTAATCAATTCTAATAAATTTAATGAATATTAATTATATTTTACCTTTAAAAATAAGAGTATAACTTTGTTACCGTCTTTAAAAAATTGTAAAAAAAGTTAAAACGTGAATTATTATGAAACGGAAGGAATAATTAACTAGATTTATTTCTTATTTTCTGATACACGAACAAATTATATAAATATATATATATATATATGTAATATTATGATTATCTCTTTTCATTGTTTAATATTGCTAACCATAGTATTTTCGGTTGAATTGTATATTTATTTCTTTTTGTAACACAGTTGATCAAGATATACTTCAGAATTGTTCATCACAAACTTCATAATTGGACACTTAGTTTTCTTGCCTTATCTATCAAAAGGAAGACAACGACCAGACCCAGAAAAATGGACAAAGGATATATAAGTGTGCCTCTTTTTAGATCACGCCGATGAGATAAATTGACATACACTGATATATATATATATATATATATATATATATATATATCTATAC
>NW_010968505.1:5122507-5153483 GCF_000463585.1 Tarenaya hassleriana | reverse complement strand
TATATATATATATATATATATATGTATAAAACAAAAACAAAATTCTCATGAAAACTGGACGACAACCTCAAATTTATTAAAAGTACATACTCCACGGTTCCACAAGATATTTTCTTCAACAAAGACGAAACAAAGCCAAAGCCTTGTCAAAGTAAGTCGCTTTCGTCTCGAGATACTCGCCCCAACTCACATCCCGATACATCCGAGGGCGATCCTCGTCGATCAATTTTGACGACGGTCCCACCGTCACGCTCCTCGGCGGTCCGTAGAAATACGCGGCGGAGACACGGTGGCGCGTGCTGTTCACGACCACGCGGTGCATTACGTTATTGAACCGTCCGTTTGATAGCATGTGGAACACGTCGCCCATTATCACGACAAGACCTCCGGGGATGGGGTCCACAGTGCTCCAAGCTCCGCCTCTTTCTGATCTTTGGATCTGTAGGCCTGTAATTATAATTATAAACATTATCCATGATATTATCATTGGACCAACCATAGTATATGTCAAGGTGCTTAATTTGTATGTGTATGTAAATCAAATGTTACAATCACCTGGGATGTTGGCTTGGTGAAGGATGGTGAAGAGGGATGAGTCGGTGTGAGGGGCCAACCCCATGGCTAGATCCGGTTCAGGACAGACCGGGTATGAATTCAGCTGCAAAAAGGGTTGAATTTCCGGTCTTGACCCGGTTCTGTCCGGTACGGTCCAACCTACGTCTTCTTGGGCCAGTCCAAGTGAGTCCATCAACATGCAGATGAGTCTTCGACCTAGGGTCTCCATAGCCTTCTGGTATTCTTCCATCACATCACTACATAAAAATAAACACACACACACACACACATATATATATATATATATATAATAAAATAAATTACCTCCAAAATATAAAAGAAATATTTAACGCCTGTGTTATTTTCCTAATTTAGGATTAAAGCCAAACTATTTGTACAATTTTTCTTCTTTTTTTGTGTCAATTCACTATAATTAAGTAATCAGTGTTTCATAATCGGATTTATTAGTAATATTAATTTCAGTTTGGCGGGAAAAAAGTACGTTACTTGGTATGTTTAGGTTATTGATTACGAAAAGCTCCAAACATGTTCATCTAATATATACAAAAACTGTATATCGCTATCAGTTCTAAACTTGGTTAAAAAACAAAAGACCTAATGCACCTATCACAAAAAAGAGAGAATTTGTAACCAATTTCACGTAAATAAAAGGTGTTTATGCGTCGAATATACAAGAGATATGCATTATCCATGCATGGTTTTGTTATATATAATCTATATATATATATATGTTCTTTCTTCGGTTTAAACGATGAACCACAGCCCCTACCATCTATAAAAGATAAATAAATATAAAGGGGCTGCCACATGTATAGGAGTATATATTTGTTGGGTTTTCTCATCAATCCATGTGGCATGATGGCATCTGTAAAAGAGGCGGTACAAGTATTTTCTTATTGAGACAGGAAACACATGTTAAGCCGGATTTCAGAAACCAGATATAATCCGACCAACGATATATATATATATATCTAAATTGTAAAAAAAATTATTATAAATAACTAAAAAAAAGGAAGGACGTACCTAAAGATTTTGTGATCATTAGGCCACAACAGTTTGGCGTGTCGGACAGATGATGATCCCATGACGGAAAACCCTTCCGACCACATAAACTTGTCGTAGAACATCGAGATACGAGCCAGGCCGTACCCAGTGCTCTCGTCCGGCGATCGGACGGCTAGGATCTTCCGCTGCATGGGCAGCGAAAACAGCCTCCTTGTTTGGTACTCGACATTCAGAAGCAACTTCTCGGAAACACCATGGTTAATGACCTGGAACACTCCCCATTCCTCACAGGCCTGCCGGAGAAGCGAAGGCCTGACCGCGTGGTTCATGTCCAGGACTGGGATGGACAGAGCCTCTGGTTCCGGAAGCGGGCTCGGGGCCGACCAGACGTGAGAATCCGGTAGGGTTTTGACGCTGGTGAAGTCTAGCGGGATAATGTGGTCATGTTTCACAGGTTTGTTTTTGAAGAGTTGTGTGATTGAATTTGATGGTGAGCTCATCATTCTTTGATTTTTTTCTTCTTTCTCTGTTTCGGGGGTTTTGATGGTGAAATGTGTTGTAACTCTCAACATATATATATATATATATATATATGTATGAAGCATGAAATATAAGATTAAATGTTTGTTTGTCGATCGAGTATCCGGTAATAAAATATAAAAGACTGCCGTCTGGTCCTGATGCTGAAACTACTGTTTAATAGAGATAAGGGCACCGATCACTTGTCATTAAAACCAATTAAATAAGCATATATACAGATATGTACGCATTAATATGTGTTTATTTGCATGCTTATTTCTCTCTCTATATGTATACGCGACTCTTTCTTACCCCGAAGGGCTTTCGATTAATCGACGATATTTTGGTTGATTGTGAAAAGTTCGGGTTTGAGTAGGGGTGCCAAACGAGCTACCTCGACTCAAATTCGCCTCGACGCGTTTTGAGCTCGAAAACGAGATAGAAAAATCTTGGCTCACATCGACTCAACAATTTTTCGAGTTAAACGAGTCGGGTCACATACTACAAACAAATATAATTATATTTTAATATATCAGAAGCAAGTATACAAAAGAAATTGTATATATCATCAATAAAGTTTCCAAACGAGCCTTAAAAACGATGATTCAATTCGGCTCGTGACGAATCAGTAACGAACCACCTCGCGAGTTGAACTCGTTTGGACATTCTAACGAAAAGTATAGTTTTAGATGGAAATATAGACGAAGAACCACCCAATAAACCAACCATATAGTATATAATACAATACATCAATAGGCACAAACAGATTGTTGAAGGCTTGAAGCCTTGCCTTGCCAATATTTATACTTTTACAAATTTCCGTTAATAAATGGATAAAAATCAACCTTAGAGATTTGATCAAAGAAAGATGAAAAAAATAATAATCTTTGGACGCTCTTGGAAATCGTAATTACAAAAATTATTTGGAATTTGCAAAGGTACCAAAAACAAAATCTCGAATCTGCTTTGCAAGCGGCGAGAACGAACTTGTACTGAATTTTATAATTTATAATACGTCGTACGTAATGTGACCAAGTTCACTATACACACACATATATAATTAAAAATATTGTATATTTACATATTTACGCATACGGTATAAATACACATAGTTGACCTCAATGAATCTAGTTTTTGGAAAATACATTACGTAGCGTTTCTGAATTGTCTTTCGTTTTCCGGTCGGAATTCAGGGTTCATGTAACACAATAAAGACACGTGGATTTTTGTAATTTTACTGAGCGAAAAATTATATAAAAAATGTTGAGTTTATATATACGACTCGTTAGTCTTTATTCATGAAACTAGACTAATTTAAAACATTAACGGAGTTTCCAAAATTTACAAGAGGCAGAATATAAAAAAAAATGAGAAATGAATGTGGGCCCTTGATCCTGATTGAAGAGTTTGTAATTTTCCGACAGGAAATCTTTTGTTTATGTTTTTTGGGTGGATCCCCCACTCACTCACGGTTACTTCATCCCAAGGACAACATGGGAAAACGGGAAATTCGGGGTAAAAGTTATCCAATATCCCTCACTTTCAGGTAAATCTTCGAGAAACTTTCAGTAAATATTTCTCCGTATACACAATCTTGCTTACTCTTGGGAATCTCATAAACACCGGCCCGGGAAACCCATATTTTCGATACTCGATAATAAGGTATATATCCATCTACCGAAGAGACGGATACAGGTCCAACGAAATGCGAAGATCCAGCCTATGATTCGGGTTAAGGGGTCAGTCAACCAGCGAGAATCACGGACTAATCTAGGATTGAGGTTATAGGTTCACGACGAAGAGCGAGGTAGGACGAGGGGTTGGAGGCTACTTGAAGGGTGAGCGCGGCAAGGGCAGGGCGAGGCGAGCGGTAAGGGCAAGACGAAGTAGGAAATCCAAAATAAAACCCAAGTAAACTTGAACTCGTCTAGGGTTAGGGTTAGGTTTGCCCCATCACCATCAACGGGTACCCCGAGCATTTGAAACATGATAAATGTCCCACATCGAAAAAAGAGAGGGATTTGAGACGTGGAGTTAGGGCCTAAACCTTATTAGAACACCCAACAATTGGTATCTGAAACTCAAATATCGACATAGATAAGATGATGGGTTTCAACCCTAACACACACATAGGGATACATAGAGAGAGGGGAGACATATCATCAACCCAGAAACCCATCCATAGCCAATGATGATGAAGTAAATTATGCAAAAGAGTTGGGTTTCAAATGGTTCAGTCACTAAAGTTTATCTTTGTGCATCGCCAATATAAGAGTTAGTCTATGCTTGTATAACATTTTTCACCAAGAATCGATAGAAGGCTAGTCAAATTAAAATACAATAAAAGCTTGCCTCTTACTCCAAAATACCATCACTACCATCTAACTTTCACCCTCGCCCACTTGCCTCGTTTTTTAACGCATCGTCTCGCTCGCTCCTCATATACGTTTTTCCCCCCTCCCCTCACCCTCTTCCGACTTCTTTCTCTTTCCTCGACTCGCCCTCTGGCCCTCACTGATCGGATAACCCGCAAGTATCCGAACATTTGGAGTATGCCAAGGATATCTGAAACTCAGAGACACGTAAGACTCGGGTCCGATCGAGAGGCTCAAATTAGGAGTCGGGTACCCCAAAAATCTTAGGCTACCAGAATCGTGACCATCCCCAACAAATGCCCATGTTGAGTCCTATAGCATGAAGAGTTCAAGCTATGGTTCAGTCTTATCCAAAGCATTTTGAGGAGGAATTCCAACTATGGCTACTTGAACGCTACTGAACAAATGTTCTACAGATACTCATTGCTTTAAGGGCTTCACAATGATCTCGAGATCACACACAGTAAGAGCCTCTAAATGTGCAAAAAAATGCCCGTAACCAAACGATTCTATCGTACATACCTGGTTCACCTGCCTCTGTTGTCTGGTCACGGATTTGTTGCAGCTGTTTCACGAGCATATATTGTCTGATCTTGACGCAAATAGGTTACGCCATTTTGGACACCGATACAGTCCATATAAAGTTCTGAGAGCTCAGAGACAACGAACTGTTAAGTTCAACAATGGTGAATAAAATGTAGACAGGATTCATGTTTCAGAACAATAGTGTCTCACTTACTACCTATATTTGCCAAGTCAGCAAAACATACATAATCAACAGAATCCGAAATTCCGAATGGTACATATTCCTCTACCTAAGTTAAGTTCCCTCGTCGGTTTTCTGTTAAATGACAGATCGGTAAGGAATACAAACAGCAACTATTGATTCTGACATATTATGAACAGCTACTGTTTCTTCATACAAATAGCACATAGAGACTCAGCTTATTCCCCAGTGTCAGACTCTTGGTTAAACTAGAAACACACAAGGAAAAACCAGGCACTGCCATTTCCGAGCAACAAAACCGAGAGGAGTAAGAAAGAATCTTGTATTTATGGATTCAAGGATAACAGGTAACAAACAAAGTTTACAAAACTGATATTTGAGAGGGGCCATGATCAAAGCAGTGTAAAGACTTCATATTTATCTTCTTTATCGATAAAGATCTTAAAGGCCTAGACTTGAAATTCAATTCAAATCCAAAAGCTAGAAATAACCTGGGAAGGGGTGGGTGTGGGAAATGCGGGTTTCTCATACAGAAGCTAGCTTATTCGATACAATTTTACCCGGATTATCCTCGGAGAACTCATCATCACCATTCTCGATGTCCAAAAGCTTGGACTCAACATAATCACGTTGAGACGAAGTATTGCTCGGTTTAATAGTCACGGATTGCTGATAAAGAACCCCTCCGCAGATAGTGAGCAGAAGACAGACCAAGCCAAACGGGCTTGCGTGTTTGTCCCAAATCAAGACATTGATCATAACGGTCAGAAACTTGTTCACCACACCAGTCACAGTAAACGCAGTGGCAGAGATAGCTTTCCTAGCCGCAAACCCGAAGAAGCTAATGAGCAAACCAAACACACAAGACAATGCCACTGTGTAAAACGCCACTGGCTCAAACCAATGCCCCCAGTTCTCGTTCAACGCCATGTAAACCTCGGCATACTCTCCGGTAAGAATCCAGAACACTGGAGCCATCATCAGAGACAATAGATTATTGTAAAACACAAATCCCCAAGTGTTCAATCCTAGATTCGTCACCATATGCTTGATGTAAACCATCTCGGTGGTGATAGTCACCAAGTAAGCGAAAGCCCATGAATAGGCCGTCAAAGAAAAGGCAGAATCAGTGGCAACGTACCCAACAGCACCACCGAGGATGATCAACAGCGATATAGGAACGTGAGCCGAGAAGGGCAAGGCTGCCGGCGGAAGAACATGTCGGCGATGGCGACGAGGAGTGGAGTGAGAGACCGGAAGACGATGAAAGTATCGACATTGGCGTGACGGAGAAGGTTTGTGTTGGTGAAGATGGCGAGGTAGAATACAGCGGCTGCGGGGAGGAATTTCTTGGCAGTATCGACATTGAAGGCGTCGTGGTGGAGAAACCCTAATTTGCCGAGGACCCAGACGCCGAGAGCGGAAGTGAGGTACTGAAGGGCATTGAGGAGGCCGGGAAAGTTGAACCAGGTGATGGCGAACTTGTTGATGACGGCGAGGAGGCTCGAGCAGAGAGCGTAGCCCACGACGAGGCTGCTGGTGGCGTAGTATTGTTTGGAGGGATCGAATCGGGAGGAAGACGAAGACATTGTTGTTGGGTTCTAGGGTTTTTGTGGATCGGGATCGGAGGAGGAAGAGAGTGGATCTAAGATCGAGTCAAAGAGGATACGAGGAAGATGGTTATGATGACTTCATCGATGAATCTTGCTGGGATCTCTGTCTGACACTGTAGATTTATATATACCTATAAAGAGATATCACCGACACGTTTGATGTCATGTAAGAAGAAACGATTATAGCCGCAGAAAACGGTGAACAATTACCACACTACTAGCTATGCCATAGTTCCAAATTGCAAAATTGTGGAAATCGAAACTTTTATTCAAGTAATTATATATTAATTATTGTTTTTACCTAAAAAAATAAAAAAATGATTATCTAAAAACTAAATAAATCTTTAATGTTTTAAAATATAGTAAACATCAATCATTAAAAATCCAAATAAAATAGATTTTTTTATATAAAAATATCCTAACTATAATTTTTTATTAATTTATCAATTTTTTTCCAAATTAGAATTAAAATCCGTGTATGTATATGGATAGCTATATATAATTTTATAATATTATTAACTTTTTTTAATATAATATATTTATGATATAATAATTTAATAAAAATGAAAAGGTTTGTTAGATGTTTTTATAAATGGATGACTTGAGTGCAAAATAAAATATGACTCTTATATTGCCGATAAGATATTTCTTTGATTACAATAACATTTGAAATATTTTTAACAACCAATCCTTTTAGTCAGATTTAAAACGGGGATAATTTGCACTCTTACCATGACCTCTCGCTGAGCTATCATTTGAAAGGGGTTACTTTGTACTTTTATATTATGACATTGCAATATATTATATATATAATTATGATCAAACTATAAAAAATTTAAACGATAGAAAATAAAACATTCAAATTATTTTTTAAATTAATTTTTTCGACTTACATCGTTTGCAGGAGAATGTTGTCAAGCTTTTCATATGGGATGATCTCGCTCCAGAATTTCGTTCACAAATACAAAGATTAAATATCAGAAAAAGTATTATAGTCATTATGGGAATAAATCCAAAGATTATCGATTGTAATTATTTAACACAAATTAATTTTTAAATATTTGATAGATTAATATTTAAAAACTATTATCATTGTTATATTATATTTACTAATACATTTTATGTATTAGGTGTTTTATCGCTCAACACATCAACATCTACAAAGATTTACATAAATGAAAAACTCAACATTATCAAAAATTTCCGTATGAGGTAAATAAGTTTTATCATTCTTGAAAAAAAATCTATAATAATATTTACCAAAATAATTTTTATTATTGCCTTACACCTGAATTTTTGACAGACATTAAAAAAAAGTCATACCAGTACTGAAAACAAGCATAACAAATCAATTATATTGCATCAATAGCATATCTATACAGCGATGCCAATATTCTATCATTGATTTAATTCTGTTTGTAAAAAATATGATGATGTTTTTATATTATTAAAGTTTTCTATTTATATTTAGTTCAACTCAAACAACTTGTCTATCTTACTTTTTGCTACATTCATGTCAATAAATTAAAATAAAATATAATAAACACCAAATTGTTTGCTAGACGAAAATGGTAAGGCATACTTTTTTGAAAGACAAGTTCTTGGAATGTTGTCATGTCTATGGATTGAACCCGTCAGCTCTCAACTACTTCTTTCCTTTACGAGCAGGGAATCGTTTCTTAGCTGCTTGGATCTTACTGTCGACATTCTAAAGGATGACAGCTATTTTCGTGTCGTTCCGGGGCAATTCTATCAACTTTGAATGACTTTAGGATTTGGGTGAGATTTGAATTAGAAAGATTGAGAATAACAAAGAGAGTAAAAGAGAATGAATGATTTAAGACACCATGAGTTTTAGAATTGTGAGAATAGGATAATTGTGTAACAAATGGAGATTGAATCTCCTATATTATTATTGTATTCCAAAGGCAACAAAAGATTATTGGAGATAAACAAGGTAAGTTGCATTATAATGTGATCATATCTTGTTCCTTGGATTTTCTTGATATGTGGAGATCTTTTAACGGCTCTTTTCCTCCTTTCACACGTCTCATATATCTTCTTTTCTCTTCACAAGTTATTATCCACACCAAGCTTAGCCCATAGGCTACACCATTTATTTTCAAACCCATTATTGTGTATTTGGACTGTAATGACGTCTTGGGCTTGTTCTTCCTCATGGGCTGATTATAGATTACGTTTTGGATGTGTTCTTCATATGTCTGATTATATACTTCATCTAAGTGATCCTCAACTTGTGTTTGATCTCTTCGTTCAACAATCTTATCCTCAGATTTATCAGCCGAGCAAACTGATCCACCACTGCATTATAGTGTAGAAAGGATACAAATCAACATTCCCAAAGCCAAGTCGCAGTACAAGTAATGGATGCCTCCAAGAAAGAAAACGTTAAATTTATTTTATACCTCAGTTTTCTGATATTTAATTTCTCGAGCTTCCTCTTAATTGGATCCACCCATGACATTTCTATTCTGCAAATATTTCGCATGAAGACTTTTGTTGTAGAGATGAGCTCGTGATATACGACGTAATCTGGAAACATTCCCTCTTCATCTGTACTTATCACAGACGATGGATGCACCTAATATCAAACAAAAATCGAAACATCAATGACGATTTGGATGAAATAAATTAGAAATTTGCCTAACAAGATAAACTGTTTTACCCAATGTACCAATAATACCCCAAATAGCTCAAAACAATGAAACAAAATCCAGACGTAAAAGGTTATGTGAGTAGAGCTCAACTTTAATGTTAGTGACCTAATTCAACTAAAGAGTTTCCATTCCTTTCATGTTTTAGCGGTTACGGTAGCAAAATCTATTGCCAACATATAAATCTATGAGTTAATGGCCTAATCAGAATAGCAAGAGATCACGTAATAATGTTGTTGCAGAAGATATGTGACTTCAAAAGGATCATATCCAAGACAATAATTTAAAAAGTTGATAGCAACGACTTGAAATTGTTGCAAATCTTGGAAGATTTTAATTCAAAATCGAAATGAGTGGAAACGAAGAATTCATAAGACCGACCCCCCAAACAAACTTGAGAAGATTAAGGCGATATTGATGTATACTAGGACTAGTTATGGCTTAAAGTTAAGAGTCCGGTAGCCATTATGGTGAAACATTCTCTCGACATCCTGTTTTGCGTAACCAACAGTTAGAGCCTTCCTTAAGTTCCTATAAACTCTTGTTGGTTAGAACCTTTTCTAGAACAATAGTTGCTTGTTTTCATTAATCATATTTGTCAAAATATTCTAAATTTGTCAAAAATATAACTCTTTCATCGTATAAAATTTTAAAAATATTATTCCGATATTACATATATATACAAGATACGGTTTTCTTGTGACTGGAAACGACGAACTCATTGTTAGAACATGATGAGTCTACGTCGAATTCAGAGGTTGTGGTGAGTTCCGATTCCGATAAATGGCACTAGATCATGGAGTCTGAGATGCAATCCATGTACGACAACAAAGTGTGGACTTAGTCGACTCATTCGATGGTATTAAGACCATTAGATGTAAGTGGGTTTTCAAGAAGAAAACCGACATGGATGACATCATGCATACCTATAAGGCACTACTCATCGCGAAAGGGTTTCGACAGATTCATGGTATAGACTATGATGAAACCTTTTCACCCGTCGTGATGTTTAAATCCATACGGATTCTGCTGGTCATAGCTGCGTATTATGACTATGAGATATGAGAGGTGGACGTCAAGACCGCAATTCTTAATGGGAATCTGCTCGAGGATGTGTACATGTCACAACCCGAGGGTTTTGTCGATTCTAGGAGTCCGAAGAAGGTGTTTTAGAAAATTTAAAATTTTAAAAAAATATCAATTTCCTTTTAAGGGATTTTCAAAAAACGAATCAAATATGGATCCAGATGGATAGGAATTTGTAAAATATTTTGCCAAGAAAAGCCGTTGATATATATAGATGTGGGTCCCTTACATACCAAATTTTATTGTACTATGAAAAATCCATTGAAAATTAATGTCAAATACTGAAATCCACATGAGAAAAATCATTCAAAACCAAGAATAGAGATTTCATGAATACATGAGAAAATTTCAACAAATAACCCAGATATAAAGATTTAAATAGAAACTCATGATTTAGCAAAACTTGAAAACAAAGAAAAAGAGCTGAAATAATTGGAATGGAAACTTAGTTTCTACTCACTTGCAAATCCTCTACAAATATTTCTACAAATCATCTTCCAAAAAAAAAATCTTTTGCAGAAGCTAAAATCCTCCAAAAAATCTTTGAAGTTATTTCCTCCATCGTCTCGCTGTAAAACGGAGGATTTTTTTTGGGTCATCCATCGATTGTAGATGCAGGAGAAAAGTTTCATCTAACCTTTTAGGAGATAGAGATGATCAAAATAAAAGAATAAAAAAAAGATGAGATGGACCGAAAAAAATAAATTATTATTTGATGAAGAAAATGAAACTATAAACATTTCAAAATATTTAATGTAAGAAATTAGTGGTACGAGTGAATGTAGAAAATAAATTCCAAAATATTTAATTTTAGCATCTAATAAATTTTTGTAATGGTATTTGAATTAACTTATAAATTTGAAATGAGTCCAATGAAAATCGTAGAAACTGTTAAGGTTTTGATGAAGTTAATGTGAAATGTATGTTTGGTCGGGTAGGAGGATACCACTAGCTTTTTGTTTTGAAGATTTTTTTTAGAAATTTATCATATCGGATCTTGAAGTGTATATTTTAAGTAAAAAGTTAGTCATGTCGTATCCAATAATAGTTTGGATGATGTAAGTGTGCTTTATTTGAGGTTATAACTCATATTATTGATGGTTTATGAGACGATGATAGATATATCATGTATGATAAACTAAGTCAACTAATAATCAAAGAGTTTAAGACGGACCGTGAATGATCATATAAACCTATTTGAGATGATAAAAATAATTAAAAGTAAATTTAACAAACTACTGGTCAAACTAATTGAAAAAACTAATTAAATGAGTCTCTAATCCATATATATTTAGATTTAAATTCGAAGTAGATTGATTTCATACTACTGTGTAACTAATATTAGTTAGTATGATAAAATATACATAGCACACGAATATAATATAATCTTAGTTTTAAGTTTTTTTTAGTATAAACATGACCAAATCTTAGTTTGTAAAAACATAAGACATCGATTTTAAATGTCAAGTTGATCCAATGGAATATATTTTATCGAATCAAAAAATTATTCAAAATCTTACTCGAATGTTTTATATTCCGACGAATGATTCTACAGAATAACCCACAAAAATATAAACATATAAATTCTTCACGATCCCATCCGTAAAATTATCCCGTTATCTCGACATTTAAAAAATCTATCATTTTGATTTAACGATATCAATTATAATAAAAAATAAATATATTATATTAAACTTTTAAAATAATAATAAAATTATTTTAAAGTACATATATATATTTAGTCGTCCACATGATGCATGCGTATTGTGACTAGATGGAAAACCAGACTATAAAAGATCTGTCACAAATGAAAAACTAAACCAATTCCTTCATCGTATAATCGAATAGTTTGTAACAGATCGTGACGGATCAGATAAACTAAAATAAGATGGAAAAAAATCTGCGTGATGCGCGTGAGTCATTATCTAGTCTACCAGAAAAATATAAGATGAGGAATAAGAGAATCTAGAGATTATTTATTATTATCTTTTGTTTTTATAAATTAGATTATTTTAGATAATAAGTAAAAAATTATACATATTTTTTAAATAATTTTTTTAAATAATTAGTTTATTTTTAAATAATCTACGATTACAAATCCAAAAAAAATATGTTGCAAAGATTTTTTTTACCCTCCAATATACACAAAAACTGGTGTAGAACTGTAGAAGTTTAGATTGTGAATACTTTCGTTGAAATTTAAAAGAATAAAAAAAATGAAAAAAAAATCAATGAATTTTTTGTTGTATTTCAACAAAGGCAAAATCAATAAGAATAAACTATAAATAAAAAAACTAATATAAAATTAGTGAACGAAAAATATCATAAATATAAATTATAATTATGGGGCCAAAAGTAATTGTATTATGTATATTTATCATTTGCTTGAGTTTCGGTCTCTAACTTGATCTCAAAGAAAACTTGAATCTCTCTCTCTCCCCCTCTCTCGATCAATCTCCGAAAACACGAAGCGGCCGATTGAGCTCGTACGGAAATGGCGACTGTAGGCGTCGACGCGAGACGTCCCGAAGCTTCGGAGGAGACCTGCAACGCCAAGGCTGTGGCGGCGAAGCAAGGCGAAGGCCTGAAGCATTACTATCTCCAGAACATCCTCGAGCTTCAGCGTCTCCTTCGTCAGAAGACCCACAACCTCAATCGTCTCGAAGCTCAGCGCAACGAGCTCAATTCTCGAGGTGCTTTTTCTCTCTCTGTTCCCTAACCCTATTTATTCGTATCCGGGTGCAATTTCGGACGATTGTCTTCGATTTGGATGTTTGGTTTCGGTTTAAGGGTTTTGTAATCGCGGAGTTCGAATTGGGGTTTTTTCGATTTCGTTTCTGTTGATAAACGCAGGAATTTCTAATGGATTTGGATCTAGGAAAGGTTTTTTTTATGCGACAATCGAATAGATTCCGTCTCTTCATCATTTGTGCTGGATCTGGTTTCCGGAATCTATTTTCTTCAGGCCCTTGAAATCCATCCTATCTTTTTTGTATGAGTGCTGCGTAAATTCAGATTTATGTTTGAGCCTTCCTTGAATCAGTATACTGCGGAGTAATTTTTGTGGTTTATGCAGTGAGTATGGAGTTTTCTAGTCAGGGGAACGGGTTTGGTGGGGTGTTAGGAACAGTAAGCATAATATTGTGGATTAGTGAATTTGCTTGAATGTACCTTGGAGCTGGGGGTTTATGTTTTTGCGCTCTTGTGGATGTTACCATGTCAAATTCAGTGAAACTGGCTGTGAGTATTGTGGCAGCAGTGATTTGTGCATGTTCTTTCCGGGTTTTGTTCTTCATTGAGTTAGTGTAGTGGGCGTACAAAGGAGGACTTAATATTGGGATTTGCTTCTGCTAATCGATGAATTTGATATAATCTGAGTGTTGGTGTCATCACTTTGATCACATTCTTTACGATTTGTGTGTATATGTTGAAGCTAAATACAAAATTCTAACTCTTTGTCAATTTTTGCTATTAAACTGAACAGTGAGAATGCTGAGAGAAGAGTTGCAGCTGCTTCAGGAACCTGGATCCTATGTGGGTGAAGTGGTTAAAGTAATGGGGAAAAACAAGGTCTTGGTTAAGGTATGAATCTTTGTGTTTAATTTGTCAGATCTTTTGTGTGGATTTTCTTCTGAATACTCTAGTCCTGAGGCTAATTTGCTTGAGAGTTGAGACAGAAGTTGATTTGACTTATCAGCATAGTGTATGTGTAGACTTCCGTTTTGAATATTTTTTTGTAGGCATGGTAATAAAGTTTCTGTCGTGAAACCTTTCCATAAAGGCATTAAATTCCCTTTTAACAGGTTCATCCGGAGGGGAAGTATGTCGTTGATGTTGACAAAAGTATAGACATCACGAAAATCACACCGTCTACTAGAGTTGCTCTACGTAATGACAGCTATGTTCTCCACCTAGTCCTGCCAAGCAAAGTGGATCCATTGGTTAACCTTATGAAAGTTGAGAAGGTTCCAGATTCCACATATGACATGATTGGTGGTCTTGACCAGCAAATCAAGGAGATAAAGGAGGTACAAATTGCGTTAAAGTTTGAAAAATTTACTGATTTATGATGTTGGCTTATTGATGCTTATAACTGTTATACACCTTGTTACAATTTCTCAGGTCATCGAGTTGCCAATCAAGCACCCTGAATTGTTCGAGTCTCTTGGTATTGCTCAGCCAAAGGTATCTATGCTTTCTGCATCTTTTGCGCTCCATATTCAACAGCCTTTGATTACGTTATAGATTGATCCCTATCTTTATCTTTGTCTCTAGGGTGTATTGCTATATGGGCCACCTGGAACTGGGAAGACATTGTTGGCTAGGGCTGTAGCACATCACACTGATTGTACTTTTATCAGAGTTTCTGGTTCAGAGTTGGTTCAGAAATACATTGGAGAAGGCTCGAGGATGGTCAGAGAACTTTTTGTTATGGCAAGGTTTGTAAAGAGTTTCGTCTACTTATGATCCTTAGTTTTAATTTTTTTCAGATTATAGATGTTGTAAAGGAAGGAGTAGACCTAGGATTACTTGGGAACGTGTCATTAGAAATGACTTGGAATTGTTGCAAATTCCGAGAGAGCTAACTCAAAACCAAAACGAGTGGAAACGAAGAATTCATGCGGCTGACCCCAAATAAACTTGGGATAAAGGCGATGTTGATGTTGATGTTGCTATTGATGATGTATAGATGCTGCAAGTTATTTTAACTACTCAAGAATGGAAAGATATGAATAGTTAAGAGGGTGTGGAATCTCTAATATCTATGCATGTCCACGCGTGGCTTAAGCAGATCAATTTTGGAAACTGAAAACTATAATTTCTACTTGCAAGGCACTTCTTGTGTTGATTAAAAAAACTCAATTTATTCAGTGCAAGTTGTTTTCTCAATTTTCAGGGAGCATGCTCCATCAATTATCTTCATGGATGAAATCGATAGTATTGGATCTGCTCGTATGGAGTCTGGTAGTGGAAATGGTGACAGTGAGGTACAGCGGACTATGCTTGAGCTTCTGAATCAACTTGATGGATTTGAAGCATCGAACAAAATCAAGGTACTCATTATTACATTGGGATTTGGAGAATCAATGTACCTGGAACTTAAAGGCACTAGTGATATTTCAGATTTAATGCCAGATATAGTCATTGATTCTCATAAATCACTGTTGCAGGTTTTGATGGCCACAAATCGGATTGATATTCTGGATCAAGCTCTTCTGAGGCCTGGTAGGATTGACAGGAAGATTGAATTCCCCAATCCTAATGAAGAGGTAATGCTAGTTGTCCTTGTTTCTTATTTACTTGTTCTAGGTAGAAAGTGTTAAAAAATTGTTGATCCTGTGATGCAATAGGTATGCTCAGTTGTTTTCGGATGAAAGGAAGAAAATTTTGGTGAAAAGAATGCACCCTTATTTGGAATAAATTACCTGAAAATGATTAACATGCATTTTATTTAGTTATCATTTTTTTGCATAATATTCCTCTCCATTTTTTTGTGCTTCCTCATTCAGCTCAGGAGGCTTTTTGATCTGTTGCCAAGAAGTTAGGCTGCTTTAGAACCCTTAATCTAAAATCTTTTCAAGGAACTGGGCAATTGGAGTTTTTTTTCTTTTTCTTTTTATTACATTCCACATCGGGGTGTTTATGGGTCTTTCGATGTGTAGCCTATACGTTTTAAATGGCAAAAGGTGTGTGTACTTTGGCTACTAGAATGGGAAATAGGATATTCATGCAGAGCTTTGTGTACACATTGTGTTTGCAGTCTCGTTTTGATATCTTGAAGATACACTCAAGGAAGATGAATTTGATGCGTGGAATCGATCTAAAGAAGATTGCGGAGAAGATGAATGGCGCTTCAGGTGCCGAGCTGAAGGTATACACCTGTTTTTACTCCTTTCTAAAGTGACTACTTCTTTGTATCGCCTCTGAAAACGGCTCGTGAATAATCTCGGGGTTCTCTCCATATTCGTCAGGCCGTGTGTACGGAAGCGGGAATGTTTGCGTTGAGGGAGCGTAGGGTACACGTAACACAAGAAGACTTTGAGATGGCCGTTGCAAAGGTGATGAAGAAAGACACGGAGAAGAACATGTCTCTTCGCAAGCTCTGGAAGTAGTAAATCTCTTGCGTTTCTCAAGCAGCGTGCTATATTGCTCTGTCGTTATGCTTTGGCAACCCCTCCGTCTCGATTTAGGGTTTCGCAGCTTGTGGCTTTTGCCTATGGCTCCAATAGGGTTTGGCAGGAAGAGAGTGGGAATTTGCCTATGCCAAAAAAATGGGAACTTTCAAACCCTTTTTATGCTTTGAAATTGAAAGCATCTATGGCATGTGATGATATGATACATGCTTTTGCATGGTTATGGTATTATGGCATCACAATACGGACATAGAGAAATGATGCGAGTTTTCTAGTCCTGTACAGTTTATTAATAGAGAAGATGTCTTTAAAAATGTGAAAACTTGATCAAAGCTTAATTTCTTAGTTGTGCTTGTTGGCAAAACAAACTTATCACAGTAATTAGATTGAAACGCTAAAATTTTGGTTGTCAGTTAGTCCGAAAATTTATCTTTTGCTGCAACATAAAAAGATTATTACATTTATTAATTCAACTAATTTGGTTCTAGTTAGGAAAATTACAATTATAAATTAATGTCGTAAATATATTTTAAATTGAATTGAAAATATATAAATTAAAAATTAGTTATAGAACTTTTTAACATAAAGACAGATATTTATTTGAATTTATGAATTTTTAAAGAGATGTTTTTCTAAAGTTAATTGTGCTTTTGATATTTTATATTATTAACTTAGAATTTGATCTACTGAGGATACAATCTAACAAAATATCTCAATTGATTTTTTTTTTTAAATATCCAACAAAAGTGACGCATAAATCCTTTTTCATTCTATTTTTGTCGAGGCTAAACAATGTCATTTTTGGCATTTTGTAAAATATATGGGTATTAAAATACAAAATAAAATGCAGAAAATTTAAGTATTAAAATAAAATTCAAAATATTAAAGTCTGAAATATAAATTGCACAGAATTTAAAGTCTGAAATAAAACTTCTGATTTTAATTTTAATTCTCAGATTTTGTGTCTTGAAAAATTATATCAATTTCGATTTATTTGTTTGGGTTTTGTTTAAATTCGACTTGTATTTATTTTTGAAATAATATTTATTTTCCAACTTTTACTAAAATTTCATTCAAATTCAAATTTTTTTAAAATATATATATATATATATATACTCAGATCAAAATACAAATTTTTTTAAAATATATATATATATATATATATATATATATTCAATTTTTAAATCACTAAATTCGTATTTATTTCTTATCTGATCCCTTAACTGAACCGACTTGGTAATTGTGTACTATTTTGGAGTTTTATTTTAAGCATTTTGGTCAGCAAAAAATGACAAACTTCAATGAAAATATTCGAGCATTTTTATAATTAAACGTATTTAATTAATTAGTTAAAAAAGAAAAAAAAAAAAAAAAGCCTGGAAGCAGGGACACCGCAAAATTGGTACGCGTGGACGGACGTAAAGCTAAATCAGATCCAACGGTGGAGACAGCTGCGTGAGAATTGCAAAGCCAAAAGATTAAAAAGTCACTAGATCCAACGGTCATCAGCGTTGCGTCAACCCTAAGCCAAACACACTCTCTTAAACCCTTCTCTCCTCCTCTCCCCTCGCCGTTTGCATCAGCGCATTTCTCTCTGTCGCTCGCCTCGCAGCTTGATTTTTCTCTGCGGCTGTAAATGGTGAGTGAAATCTCTCTGCGTGCGTTGAACGATGCTTGTCTTGTGATGTTGTTTTGTTTTGTTTCTCGGTGCGTATTTGGTTTGATTTCTAGGTTTTCTGCGATTTCAGATCTCGTAATTGTGTTGATTTTTCGGTTTTTGCTGTTAATTTTGTCTTTATTTTTGTGTGTTTAGGCTCTACCGAACCAGCAAACCGTCGATTACCCTAGCTTCAAGCTTGTCATCGTCGGCGATGGAGGCACTGGTACTCTCTCTCTCTCTCTCTCTGTTTTTGTTTGATTGAGTTGTCATAATCTATTCAGAGTTTCCTACGCGTGTTTCAAAAAGCTGTTTTTCTTACGTTTGATTCTCTACTTGTATGGGATGGGTGGTTCGATTGTAGAGAATGGTGTGGTTTTGTTGAATCCAGTGACTGTCGTTAGATAATGTCGTATCGAGATTTCGGTATAGATTTTCGAACATATCCATGCTCAGAAATGGTGGATTTTATTGGAGAACGGCGCGTCCTGAGATGATTCCCAATCATTTGTCAATATGTAGGCAAGGCATCACCCATACGTATTGTTGGATTTTTGTGTGATTGGGTTGTATTAACTCGATTTGGACAGCTAGTTAAGCCAATGCGTCCTTACTATCGTCGTCGGTGATTGTGCAGGGAAAACTACATTTGTGAAGAGACATCTTACTGGAGAGTTTGAGAAGAAGTATGAACGTAAGTATTTGGAACGAAAGATTTCTCTTTCAGATGCTGAGTGTCCTTAATTTTCTTTTGCTGAGGCTAATGTTGTATTTTGCAGCTACTATTGGTGTGGAGGTTCATCCTCTAGATTTCTTCACAAACTGTGGCAAGATCCGGTTTTACTGCTGGGATACTGCTGGGCAAGAGAAATTCGGTGGTCTAAGGGACGGATACTAGTAAGTGCATTGCCTAAATATTTTTTTCTCCTAAAGATCTTGATAGTATGTTGTTTACATTATTGCATATGGGTCTTCCAAGAGCGTGTAATATCAGATTAGTTTGGAACATCATAAACTTATAAATTTTACAATCGCATTTCCCCTCTGTTGAGAGAAATCTGGAAAGAAATCACGAATATGCATTCCTTTACTTATTTTATAATGTGTCTTATGGTGGTGGGAGTATAATTGCCAAGATATGGTGATGTACATAGTGACTGCTTATGAGAATTTACAAGTGTTTCTCTTTCATATCTTTGTTATTGACAACATGGAATGGAACTGTTCTTCTCATTTTTTTTTATATGATGTCTTCTTATTTGTCTTATTATGTTTGGTTGGTGTGAGATAAACCATTGTTTTTTTTTTCTTGCAGCATCCACGGACAGTGTGCCATCATTATGTTTGATGTTACAGCTCGTCTGACATACAAGAACGTTCCTACATGGCACCGTGATCTCTGCAGGTACTAATTCTTCTCAGACATAATTTTTTTGGTTCATTCATTGCTGCTGCATGGTCAACTCATTTCCGCCTCTTGTTCTTGTAGGGTCTGTGAAAACATCCCGATCGTTCTTTGTGGAAACAAAGTCGATGTGAAGAACAGGCAAGTGAAGGCCAAGCAAGTCACTTTCCACAGGAAGAAGAATCTCCAGTACTATGAGATTTCTGCTAAGAGCAACTACAACTTTGAGAAGCCATTCTTGTATCTCGCCAGGAAACTCGCCGGGTATGCCCAATCAATTCCTTTTGCATGTCTGTAGCTCATGATTCCGAATGTAAATCATTGAGGATTTTTTTTTTACTCAATCCACCATTTCAGGGACCCGAACCTTCACTTTGTGGAATCACCAGCTCTCGCTCCCCCTGAAGTTACAATCGACTTGGCTGCTCAACAGCAGTAAGTTTTCACCTCCTAATCTTACCAGTAAATTGAATCATATAACCTGCACGTCCCATATCTAGGGGTTGCTATTTCAGGTTTTGGTTCTGGTTATTTTCGGGCTGATTATTTCAGTTTTACAAAAGTTATAACCATTATGTTTTTATATTGAATTTGGTTTGGTTTATGTTTGGGTTTGATTCAGATTCAGTTTTTATTGATAAAAACACTCAATCCTTCAAAGAAGTTTTCGGTTTTTTCGGTTATTTTTGTATATGTTTGGGCTCAGTATTTTCAATTTTAGAGAAACCATACGCATTCGGTTTTTATATCAATTTGATTCAGGTATGGATATATGGGTTATTCGGTCTATTAATCGAATTGGCCACCCCTATCCGTGTCGATGTCTTGCTTCATTTTTCCTCAACTCTATATGACCGATTATGAAATGATTATTTGCAGGCACGAGGCTGAGCTTGCGGCAGCAGCGAGTCAGCCACTTCCGGATGACGACGACGACACATTTGAGTAAGAGAGGTTGGTGTGATCTCTGTGTTACCTTGGGAGAATGTTACCGTTGCTGTTGGGATATATGCTTTTGGGGACTGGATGTTACCTATAATCATCAACGTATTTTGCTTCCTTCTATTTTCCGGGTTTTGGCTGTAGAGGAAGAGTTTTATATACACCTCCGGTTCTATAAGAAGAAAAAAACGTAGTTGGGAGCTTTATCTTGAGAAGATGTGACTCTGGGTGTTTGGTTTTTGCTGCTAACATCATCTGGTTCATATAATGCCTTGTTTGATGGGGTTTGGTCAATTTTTTTTCCGGTTTTTCGGTCGATTTCGATTTTAGTTCTTTCTTGCTCGGATTCAGATTAATCAGATCTTAAAATACCAAAATCAAATTAATTCGAAGAAAATATGTTTGGGATTCAGTCTTAGTTCTGTTAAGGCGTAAATTTAAGATTCTTAGAATTTTTACTGTAGGGTTTGTGTGTCGTTCGATTTTCCGAAGAAACTCTAGTAAAAAAAAAAGATGAATATTTTGATAGAAAAGCAAAAGTAATTATAATTTATTAAATGGACCGAATCGAATTTAATCATAACCGATATGCCAGTCCAAGTAATGACCAACACAACAGGGACATAAGTTTGGCCTAGTGATTAGTGTCCGAGTCAAAATGAGCGGTTGCCAACTAGGGGTATCAAACGAACCAGTTCGGATCGTTTTGGGTTCAGTTCATTTAGTTCGGATCGTTTTCTAACGAGTCTAGAAAAACTTTGGTTCAGATTGCTCGTCAGTTTTCCGATCTGAATGAGCCGGCTCATTGAACAAATTATATATAATATTTTTTATTTATATTTATTTTAAATATAATTATAAATTTAAATAAATACATAAAAATTTAATAAAACACCAATATCATTTAATATTTTCAATTATCACCATTATAATAATTAGTATATTTATAATATCATATAAATGATATGAAAAAAATTAATATAAAATTATATTAGAGTTTTTTTATATAAATTTAATTTATTTAAAAAAAATACCAGCTCGTTGAGTAGCTCGCCAGCTCACCGAACCAGGCTTATTGAACACGTGTTCAATGAGCTCTGGCTCGTTAGACTCGTTTTTTAACGAGCTGAAAAAATTACGACTCAGATCGCTCGTTTTCTGGTGAGCCACGAGCCAGTTCGCGAGTCGGACTCGTTTTGACACCCCTATTGCCAACACCTTATCCTCCCCAAAATGCAATGTCGCTAATACAACTCCAATTTATTTATTTTTAGCTGCGCCAAATTATATTATCATTCAACAAATGTGTTGGTACAAACCCATGAAGAGAACACATACATGGATCCACCTACATTAAGACTTTCTCTTCCATAGTACTATCAATAACTAAAACAAAATGCACCCACGTTCACGTGGTTCAACCGGCATTATATCAAAAATAATTTTACTCTACTATTTTGACTTCAACATATACTTTTCTCCATCTGTTATCATGTGATCCATATAATCCAAAATATAGTGTGATAACATTTTGATCTTATTGATCATATCTTTAAATTTCTGGTGATCACACTAATTTATTAAACTCATCCTTTGTATATTTTATTAATCATTTGATTAAAACATTATAAATTTAACGTTATGAGCAATGAAATCAATATGTGACTACACTATATTTTGAATCACATGAATAACAGAGTCAGACTTGGAGAAGTTTATGTGTTGAAGTTAAAAGAGCAAAATAAGGGTATTTTTGATAATGTCTCAGTTCAACCGGTAAAGAGAAACAACTTTATTTGGCTCTCTTCCATACTCACAGAGAGATTAATTAATTGGATTAAAAATCCTATGAACTTTTAAATTATAAAAAAAAAAACTAAACAAAATGATATAATTCAATAATAAAACAAACAACAATAAAAAATGTTATAATTCTATGCTTTTCCATTGTTATGGTTTTCAGTCTAAAAAAATTGCAGTAACCTCATTATATACTCAAATCATAAAAATGGAATTGAATTGATAACTAGGGTTTCATAAATTGAAATGCAGAGCCTAAACCCAAGGCCGAGACCGAAAACAACAGACGGATTTCAGTTTCCTGTTAATATTCACCCAACACAGAAGAAAAACTCAGGATACCTTATACCTCCATTGCAGCAATTCTTTTGTGCTTTTATACTCTCAGTTTTTAGCAGTATGGAATCAGAAGCATGGAACTTCAGTCCTGCTTCCTTGGGTTTTCATTATCCACTCTAATACCTCAGAACAGTCATCCCTTCTTATAAAACGCCTTCACAAACAAATTCACAAGATAACATTACCTACTGCGGCCATGATATATCATATGACTTTAGCCTAAGATCATAGAATGAGTATAGATTGTATCCTATTAACCACCTGCACTAAATCTCAACCGAGAGAAGGCATACAAAAAGGGGTTTGCTTCATATCCGTACCTGTTTTTAGGGCGGTATGCCTTAAGTTCATAAGCTTCTCGGCCTGCTGTCGTGTCTTTACTCATTTTTAGAGAATCGGGTACCACCAGTGTTTCGGCTTGGTCTTCTTCATATGCATCAGAAATGAAGTCAAGTATTCTCTCCTGTGAGGACCGAGAAACTCATTAAAGCTGACTGGGTGAACCAACAGCCACTAATTCATATACCTCGAAAGTAAAGCTACATCTAAGACATACCATTGGTTTAGAGGCATTGAGCCAATGGTAGATGGGCTCATTCCGAAACCATGTCATTTGCCTTTTCGCAAAGTTTCTGCACGCAGTGTCACGAATAGTAAATAAATATTTTGGCATATGATAGCTAGCAACATTATTATTGTTACGAATTAAGAAAGAGTTGAACATGAATTTCTATTTCCTTGGGATCTCAGGTTTTACCAAGAACGTTTTTAAACAGAGAAAAAACATCAAATCCTATTCAGACATGTCCATTACAGGCTTTCCCACACTTGGTCTAAGTAGTCTGAACAAAACAAACTATTTATATCCCATGCTTTTGCTTGTAAGTGAATGCCATGACATCATGACAAATGCTAGAATGATCGAACTGTGGATATCAATTTACTTTTCACGGCAGTATGAAAATTTGAATTAGAATTTCTAAATTCCTTCACAGTTTTCTGTTAGACAAATTGAAAGGAAAAAAATAGTTGTTTTAAGGTGACAAGTGACGCGGAAAGATGGCTCCTTTCTTGCTGTGAAAATTCACCAAACAAAAAAAAATGAAGAAAGGTACCCTAGCAACAAAATTACCAAGTAATCTCTCTATTTTAATTATTTTCTACGGAAGCTTTTTTGAAGGAGATATTTCAAATGTAGATGGAGAAAAATCACCTTGATGCTTTCTGAAATTCATTCAAAAATCTATAAAACTCTCCTGGGTTACTTGAGCCATGTTGTTGTCGACATCTTAATAGATATTCCATGGCCTGAAAGAAATTTGCCATATCAGTAACAGTACCAAAAGAATTGAGGTAATAAAATTGGAAAAGTTGAGCATCTCTCTCAACTAAATAAGAGATTGGGCCATATTGGCTGAATCGATCTAGTATAAGTCAATGATAATAATTTCATCTATGCCATCTTTCACAGTGAGTTCATGCAACTTTTTCCTCCACATGCAAAGTCCAGACTAAGGGGACTGACCTATTTATAAAGAAACATTCATCTAAAACACACTTGACTCAGACATTTCTAAGGATGTACGGTCCTTTCCCACATATGTTTTTGAGATCAAGATTACCATGCCTAGCTCAAGAGGTGAACCATGTCAGATGGATATATTCCTAAAGTAGATTGTACAAACCAAGCAGCTACCTTTCATATACAGAAACTTAGTTGATTGTTTGTAGGAAAACACTACTAAGTAACAAACTGAAGGCATAAAGAGGCAAGAGAGACTTAAAAATTAATCTTAGAAGAAAGCAACATATAGGCCATCATGAAGATTATTTGCATTGCGCACGAGTATGAAGCACGCAAGAACACGAAGACACACGGAAACTGAGAATAATGGGGTGTACCTGTCTGTACCCAATGGCACGAGTTGCAGAATTTGAATTTGGAAGAAGACCTATATCAAGAAGACTTCCAGCTTCGAACAACACTCCATCACTACCTGAAGTAAGAAACAATATTTATTAAAAATCAACTGAAAGGAAGTATAAAGCAAATAGAGAGAAACTAAACACACACAAGTATGTACCGATCTGTTTTACTCAAAATAAGAAAATCAGACGAGAAAAGATTTATATAAGGTTCCATGGGGATAAAGTCATCCCCTTGGAAGTTGGTACAAAAAACAAAGGTGTAGATGTTATTAGTTACCTGAAACCATATCCTCACATCGGAAATCAATCGACCTATAGAGATCAACCCGAGGGCTAGACAAGAAAAAACAAAGGAACTCATGATCCAAGTCAGCTGGCGTATTTTGAACAGAGAGCTCAGCAGAAGAGCCAATATCATCATGGCCACTGGCACTGGGCGAATCAGAATTTTCCCGGAAAGAATTGTACGGAATCTGAAAGGCGGAAGGAGGAGATCCACTTGACTGACACCAAAACAAGCGTACAAGTTAGTTTCTATGCGTATATACAATAAAGGTACTAGATAATCACAAATGAAAGGAAAATTGGTTATACAATCAGAGAAACATTAGCCTATGAGAAATAAGAGCATTCCAAACCAACACATTCAAATCAGAGAAGCCGGGCTGCATACTAATTTTACTGTTTCTAACTTTGCAGTTTATGCTTCTTGTTTTGGTCATTTAAAGAACTTTTCTCTATGTTTCTTCATCAGCAAAAAGGATATAACAAACATAATATTAATCAACAATCTTGAGAAAATAAGTTGAAAGACAGTATACACTACAAACTCATTGGGGAACCATCAAATACATAAGGGGGAGTATTTGACAAGTCAGATCTTGTAATCAACAAAATCCTTCAAACTTTGAGCCAAGGACATCCATGAGCAGAAAGGGAGATCACGAATACGATTACATGTTCAAGTAATAAATGAACAAACCTTGATTATCTCGAGGCTACGCCGTAGCCTATACCAGTCGTTACGAGCCAAAGATTGAGCCTCACGGTCACCAGCCTTGACTACCAACTCCACAGCTGCATCCCATTTTTGTGCTCTTTGCAAATCGGAAAGTTCTTCATTGACCTTAGAGATAACTTCAGGAGATGCTTTTGGCACATCTGGCTTCCCATAAATAAACCTATCATTAACAAGAACGTAATGGCAGTGGAAAGTTCAGTTTTTTATTCAATTTATCCTCACAATTTGATCTTTTACATGACATAAGAAAGGGCAGATGCCCTACCACCGTAGATACAACCCAGTACCACCAGTAACTATGGGAACACGGCCTCTGTTAAGAATGTCTCTTGTAGCTTGCCTTCCATCCTCAAAAAATTGCCCGACAGAGTAGTCTGGTAAAGCAAGAAAATATGACATTTCTGGATTCCCAAAAATAAATATTAGAAGTATGAAAGTATCACATCAGTGTCATGTTTCAATCCAACTTAGTTCAAAGTCAGGGCCAACAAACCTTGAGATGGATGCAAAATATCGATAAGATGATGTGGCACTTCCTGAAAATATTAAGTACGATATTCTATCAAGCCTAGTCCCAATGCAGACACGAAGAGTTAAATACAAATGAACACAGCTTACCGAATATCTCGGTCAGATACCTTTCTATCGCTTGCTGATGGCTTGGCTGATCCAACATCAAGGCCTTGGTAAACCTGCCATTGGGTATAAGAAATCAGGACCTTGATGATAACTCCAATAATAGATGCAAAGCCCCAAAATATGCCACAACAACAAGATAGGATCTTCATCAGTACTTCAAAAGACACTTCACATTGATGGGTATGTTTATCGAGCGAAACCCATCAGAGGAGAGGATGCATATCCCATTTCTAGCACAATTTACTTAGTAAAAATCACTTCCTCTTTGCAACTGGATGAATTTCATATTCTTTCTAGGGAGTAAGGAAAGCAGAAATGTTCCCAACCATGGTTTTCTTAACAATCTCATAACTTTCAATTCAACACTAAAACTGATCTAGACCATTCGTGGTGATCCAATAAATTAACCAACACGGTGTTTCTTATCTCAAATTCCATTCATCTTCACTACCCACAAACAAATTTCTTCATATCAATCGGCTTCGACCAGGGTTCATACGTCATGAGTTTCAAGAACTGGAAATGGGAAGAAAGCTCAATATTCAAACTGGGGCACTAACAAAAAGGTTTCACATCAAATAGAGCAAAAGAAATCGAGTGAAATGAACCTGAACGGAGTCTGCACTGATGATTTCCCCATTAAGCCGCTTCGCAAGCTCCATGGCGAGTCTGCTTTTCCCAGCTCCGGTAGGCCCAGAAATCACAATCACCTTCTCCTTCTCGCTCTTCTTCGTCCTCTTCGAACCGGCTTCATTCATAGAAACAGAGCAAGCCGTGGCTCCACAGAATCTCCGGCGAAACACAGGATTCGGTGTATTCATTCTTGAGCAACACGTACGGGTCACAAAGACGCCACTGCTAAACACCATTGCTGAGTTCTTCAGATGAAATCGAAGCTTCGAAATGAAAAAAGAAGAAATTCCAGAAATTGGAAGCTACAACTCGCCAGAAAAAATGGATTGGTGATGGGAGGATAAACCCCCGCGAACAAGCTCGTCCCCGAGAAGAACTGCGATGGATTAGAAATTTCAAATACGGTCCAGATCCGGTTCAGGGTTTTAGATTTATTGTTACCATAAACCAAACCGGAAACGTAAACCGAAATGGTTCTAGCCTCGTACCGAAAATCAAACCGGACCCGGTTAAATAGATTCCGAGTTCCAGTTGGCAAGATTAGTCGGTTGGATCACATGCGGAGTTCAGAACGCAGGCTTTTTTACATTCCCCGAATTACATGCTAATATTCATATTTCAAATTATAGTTTCTTTAATATATTTGTATTATTCACTCTGTGGTATTAATATCTATGTTATTTTTATATATAATCAATTAAAAAATAAATAGAACTGATCGTTGGACACAACAAATAATGATAAAATTTACTATAGAGATACGTGAGTAAACATCTAAAAAAATATGATCCATTGTACTATCAAATTAATTTTTAATTTTTATTAAATATAATTATATTTTAATTCATTTAACCTAAGTATTTATATTTATGCTTACATCGTTTGCACCGAATTAATGAAGGTGCACATGTGTGTCCGATCTGAGATGAATCATGGAAAGGCAATATTTGATATTTTCTCTTTTTTTTTCTTAGTCAAACAAAAATGTGAAAATGTGTCAAAAATAATAATATTAAATTTATATTGTCTCCGGCATCAAATTAGAAACATTTATGTTTTAGTTTGAACATGGATTAAACCCTCGGTCTCGGTTCTTTAGGTCCGAATTCCGATAATTAAATATATGAAAAAAGTTCAAAATGAAAATACCAACAAATTTTATTAGAGATATAAGTTTATTATAACTAGAAAATGTGCAGTTTTTTAACGGACGAAGGCAAAATAGCCGGAAAGGAAGAATATTTCAATCGAGTACGATATATGGTTGGATGCATTAACCGTATGATTTGGACCACTTCTTCATTAATTATGATCCAAATATTAAATTAAAGTTTTCAAACAAAATATTAAAAGCATGAGTTGTATTTGCCAACTTGTGTCTTGCCGTTGTTTTCCTTGACCATTTTATTACGAAATTAGCATAAAATGTCTTAACAAATAACATTTAAAAACATTTTGATATATATATATATATGGATCTATGTGAATTTCAATAGGATAAAATATTTCCAATATTTAGAATATATATATATATATAATAAAAATATTAGTATAATTGTTTATTCTATTAAATGATATAGCCTCTAATTTTGCTCCTTTGAGTAAAGTCGTTATTATAAATATATTTTCTAAGCGATAATTAGTGAAGGCTTTCTCATACTTTTCCTCCAAATCAAGTAGTAATTACAGTAATTAAATATTTTTTCATTCACATATTAATTAGTCAATTTCAAACAAAGAGTCGAGTATAAACAACCTGAAATTTCCTTCACATTAAAAAAATATAATAAAAAAAAAAATCAAAGTCAACAAATCACACATACCAAATCTCAAAGAGAGAGAGAGAAGAAGAAGAAGGAGAAAGTCTGCGTTATTGTCTGCAATGTTCATCGGACAAAGATGACAGAGAACCTTCAATGGAGGACAAGAAAGCTCACATAATCGCCATTGTCGCAATCTCAATCCTTGTCGTTGTCGTCGTCGCCGCAAGATTCTGTCTGAAACTCTCAAAACCTTTCTTCCTCATCGCCGGCATCGGCGTATCACTGATCCTCGCGGTGATCTGTTTTCTCGTGATCCGAAACCGACACAACAAACAGAAGAAGCTCTTGGAATCAAGATTCGTGTCCGAAGGAAGGGAGCTTCGAATAGAGTACAGTTTCTTGAGAAAAGTCGCCGGAGTTCCGACCAGATTCAGGCTCCAAGATCTCGAAGAAGCGACTGATGGGTTTCGGATTAGGATCGGGAAAGGGGGGTCGGGATCCGTGTTCAAAGGTGTTTTACCAGACGGAACTCAAGTAGCAGTGAAACGGATAGAAGGAGAAGCCGAAAAGGGCGAGAAGGAATTCAGATCCGAGGTTGCTGCCATAGCTTCTGTGCAGCACAAGAATCTCGTCCGGCTTCTAGGGTATTCCTCTTCTTCCTGCCCCGTTACCCCAAGGTTCCTTGTTTACGAGTATATCTCGAATTCGTCACTCGATATCTGGATATTCCCGGGGCGAAACACTCGGTTCCCGTGCG
Organism: Tarenaya hassleriana; assembly: GCF_000463585.1. Classification (NCBI taxonomy): domain Eukaryota; kingdom Viridiplantae; phylum Streptophyta; class Magnoliopsida; order Brassicales; family Cleomaceae; genus Tarenaya; species Tarenaya hassleriana. The sequence continues at coordinate 5,123,888 of NW_010968505.1, read as the reverse complement.
GTGTAACGGCTGGATGGATATCTTGGGACCAAAGGTATCAAGTCGCTATTGATGTAGCAAAGGCTCTTGCCTATCTTCACCATGACTGTAGGTCCAAGATCTTGCACCTCGATGTCAAACCCGAAAACATTCTCCTCGACGAGAATTACCGCGGGGTTGTAACCGATTTCGGGCTCTCGAAACTGATCGCAAAGGACGAGAGCCGAGTTGTAACGAATATCCGTGGCACGAGAGGGTATTTGGCACCCGAGTGGCTTCTGGAGCAAGGAATCTCGGAGAAATCCGACGTTTATAGTTTCGGGATCGTATTACTCGAGATGATCGGTGGACGGAGAAGCATTCGGAGGATCGAGATCGAAGATGAACAAACGAAGAAGAAGAAGAAGAAGTTAGAGTACCTTCCAAGAATAGCAAAGGAGAAGATGAGAGAAGGGAAGGTAATGGAGATAGTGGACGAAAGGCTGAGAGAAGGAAGGGAAGTGAATGAAGGGCAAGTGAGGAAACTAGTGAATGTGGCGATTTGGTGCATTCACGAAAGGCCTAAACGTAGGCCGAATATGGCTAATGTGGTCGAGATGCTCGAAGGTAGGGTTCCGGTGCCGGAGCCGCCGGATTTCGAGGTAGCCGTCGTCGATTTTATGGCGGCAGACGACGAAGACACGACGACGGGGATTCAACGGGTAAAACCTATTCCTCCGTTGGAGATTCGTAGGGAGAGGCATTTCCGTCTACCATCCATATGCTCTTGCTCTATATCTCCCATCTCTCCTCGTTAGTCTTCCAAGAGTTTTAATGGATTTTTAAGACAACAAAATCTCGGTAACTTGTTCATCAAGGTAACATATTATTAAAGGTAGAGGTGGACATTTCGGGTTGTGGTTTGGGATCGTTTGGTTATATTCGGGTTTGGTTTAGTTTTTTTATTGAAATCGATTCAAATCTATTTCGATTTGGATCTGATCTGATTTCGGTTTTTATTGATAAAAATATCGGGTTTTCAAGAATAATATTTCTGTTTTTTTAATTAATTTTTTATTCGATTTAGAATTGATTATCTGGATTTGAATAAAATTATAATCATTCTATTTTTATATTATATCGATAGCACGAAGTCTTAAAAGATTGGCGAAAGCGATTGGGATAAACTTTAGACGAGAAAATGTTGTTTTCAATCATTTGAATTTTCATAAATATTATTTCTTTTATTGTATGGTTTTCCATTGTTATATATATAAAAAAAGTTTTGAATGGTTGTAACTCTAACGAGAAGATGAATGGAGGGTTAGATATGTTGAAGTCCATGTTGTTGGAGGTTTTGTCAATTTATTATTTTGTTTTTGTTATTGATTATAATTACTTTTTTTGGGGGGGGGGGGGGGCC
>NW_010968505.1:5090140-5121898 GCF_000463585.1 Tarenaya hassleriana | reverse complement strand
TTGGGGGGGGGGGGGAACTCATTCGTTGTCGATCATAATTTGTGAAATTTAGCAATTTTGGAAAATCCTAGTTAAAATAAAATTGATGTTAAATTAAATTAAACTAATTGTTACAAAAATCAAGTAATAATTCTAGTTAAAATCCCTCTTACACCATGGGTTTGTGTTTTGCCTTGCGGTGATGCTCGGGGAAAAATTGGATGCATTATGTGATAAAAATAATGGCTGAATATCCGAAAATTCTGAATATAAATACTAACAGAATCAGATAGATCAAACAATATGTAACTTTAATCAATACAATTCTAATTTAAAATTAGTTAGATATATTTAAAAAAATGAAATTAGTCAAATCAAACCCAATAGAAAAATGATTTGAATAATCAAATAAAGTTGAAAAAATGTTTTATTTAAAAAATATTTTTTTATAACTATTTTTTTAAAATATATAACATTGTTTTAAAAACTCAAATAGTCAAATTCTAGAATAGGCAAACTGAAATAATGCTATTGTGACATTTTTAATTACAATTAAAAGTATAAATATTGAATTAGGAACTATAGGGATAGAAATGAAATTAGGGGATGTTATGGGGACTAAAGTCAAAATAGCCAAAAGTAACGCGGGCCGTTGATGAAAAATCCATTTTGCGCAATCCCCATCGATTCTACGGATTTTGAAGCTCTGCGTCCGTAGACTCGAGCTTCGAGAGGTACATCTCTCTCCATCTCCTCCTCCTGGGCTTCAACAAATCTTAGATTTTTTTTCCTGGTTTGTGTTTTTTTGTTCATGTTGTTTTTCCAAGTCCGCACCTCTCGCCATTTGTTTGTATCATCCTTCTATGATTTCTGTTTTTTTTTTCATTTTACGTTATTTTCTGTGTCGACGATGCGATTTTCGTATTTGGGAGTTCTTAAAACCTTCGATTTTGGTCGACCAGACATTTTTTTCCAATGATTTGCCTTGTTGGGGATGTCTTCCGTGGTGCATTGTCTGAACGAGCGTAAGGGCTTCTTAGATGATTAACACATTCCTGGGTTTGTGCTTCGTGTTGGGTCTCGAGTTTCGTGATGTTGTGAGTTTTCTTCGGCGAATAGTGCCTTCCTGTTAGAATGAACTTCCCATGGAATTTGATGTTTCCTTTTCCCATTTCATTGATGGGCGTTTGAACAATCAACAATGCGCTATTGAATTTGATTAATATGCTGGGACTTCCATATTAGATTTAGATGCTGAGAAAGGATATCATCCAGCTTGATCTAATTCTTGAGGAATGTGATATGAAAGATGAATTCTTCGCATTGCAGAGGTTTTGTGTATTCTTGAAATTCTTCTACTGAGTTGTTGCTGGGCATCGCTTGTGATTCAGTATGAGTTTTCCCGGTGCTTCTGTTGGTTCAAGTTAGTATCTCTCTCCTTTCACTGTGCTGACTCTGCACTTCCACGTATATTTGTGAGAAATCTCCGAGTTTGTTCATGGATTTTCAATTAAAATTTATGGATATTCGAGTTGCAAGGAAGTATGATCTTTTTGTGGTATGAAATCCAGGTTTCCCTTTCTCTCTTTTCATTGATTTATTGCAACATCGTTTCAGGCAGGGCTGTAGGAAGAGTGGTTGAGTTTGGGAAAACTCATGTTATTCGGCCAAAAGGTAAACATCAGGCAACTATAGTTTGGCTTCATGGGCTTGGGGATAACGGCTTGAGGTAATTCTTGTCTGCTTGAAGTTGTGTTTCGGTTTGAGTTTAGTTGATATGGTTTATTACATCAATCTTCTCTGTCTATTGCAGCTGGTCACAGCTTTTGGAGACCCTCCCCCTTCCCAATGTGAGTAGAAATGCTCCAAATGTTTCAGTGTCACCTGACCACAGCTGCCTCTTTCTCATGAAACACGTTTCTTAGTTATCACAGGCATGATGGTATGCGTTACTTTTATCATTCTAACCTATAGTTTGTATTTTAAAATGTAGATCAAATGGATATGTCCTACTGCGCCATCTCGACCAGTAAGCTTGTTTGGTGGTTTTCCCTCCACTGCTTGTAAGTATATTTACCGTATGGAGTTCCCCTTTCACTTCAGTATTGATAAAAAAAAAAACATAATTGTGAAGGCCGATAGGCAGTTAAGTTATGGAGAATGTCAGGTAAACGTATCTAGTTTATGAAAAGAACTAATGTGTCATGTGCCAGTTAACCAGTGATTCAGGCTAATTTTCAGCACTAGGTTTTCTTGATAGTTTACTTCTTTTTTGGTTGGGTAATGCATCCTTGCGTTTCTTTGTATACATTTGCATTGGCCTTGCTCATGAACACCAGTGGCTTTGACCGTTTTAGCTGAGAGACTAAAACTGATGAGTTGCTTCTGAATCTTATTTAGGGTTTGATGTTGTGGACCTCAATGAAGATGCTCCTGATGATACGGAGGGCATGGATGTTACTGCTGCACATGTTGCAAATTTGTTATCCAACGAGCCTGCTGACAGTAAGTTTCCTTTTAATGACGATTTCTTCCATATAACACTTTCTGCGAGTTGAGCTATTCAAAATCCTGGTCATTTAAAATGTGACTATATGCACATTGATTAGAATTTGTACCAAATTTGATTTATAGTGCTTTATGTCAGCCGAATAGAAAAAGTTCAAACCTTGATTTATAGTGCAGCAGTGCTTCATTTGGAACCCTCTGCCTACTTTTGTCAAGAATTGTGGCCATTCACCCAACTTTTTTTCTATATCTAAAACTGCATCTTTTCTTGTGCTTTAAAGTTAAATTGGGTATTGGAGGATTCAGTATGGGAGCTGCAACATCTCTTCATTCTGCAACTTGTTTTACTCTTGGTAAATATGGAAATGGCAACCCGTACCCTATCAATTTAAGTGCAGCCGTAGGCCTAAGTGGCTGGCTTCCTTCTGCAAAGTTTGGTTCCCTCTTTCTCCTTCTATGTTTCCTTCTTATGTTAATCACTTTTTAAAGCTTTTCTTATGATACTTTTGTCATTGTAGCATCAAAACTTACCCTTTGTTTCTCTTTACCAGAACATTGGGTGGCAAGCTAGTCGAGGAAGCGGCCAAGAATCGAGCTTCATCCTTGCCCATTTTACTTTGTCATGGAAAAGGTAATTATCAAATTATCCTACCGATTATCAGTAGTGTTTTTCTCAGTTTATTTGATCTTTTAGGCCATTTAGTCACACTTGTTCTATGGTCTTTGCTTTTGTCGTGTTCTCCTAAAAATGGTACATCAGCTCTCAGTTACTCGTACTGAAATAGCGTTCATATCGTCTTTCCAGCTATTTACCTTGAAGGTTAACTGTGAGGCTACATTTTCCGAGTTTTCTTTCCTTCTTGTTTGTTCTACGGGGAAAAATGATTAATTTGTAACTTTGTTTCAGGTGATGACGTGGTACCGTTCAAGTTTGGTGAGAAATCTACTCAAGCCTTGATCGCTCACGGGTTTAAGAACTTGACGTTTAAACCATACAGGGAGTACGTGATGAACATGCCTTTCTTTTGTCATGTTCTGTTCCATGTCATAAACAGTATATAGACACCGAACAGAGAGAGTAAATAGGGATCTCTCTTTAATGCATAAGTGACTGGTCGTAGGCCTTAATTCCAAGTTTCAACATCCTAATGCATGCATATATTTGGGTGTAGATAAATAGGGAGTATAACATCTTTGGTAATTCAAATCTAGATGAATGTTTAGATAGAGGCTATGAACAAAGACCTGGAGCACAAGGAATAAAGCTTCGAAAGTAACTTAGATTGCAAGTAACCATGAGGAAATTGTATTTGGATCAAGCTAGATGATTGGCAAATCAATCAAGATAAGATTGTCTATCCATCCAGTTTCATCCCAGCACAATTTACTCGTGGTTACCTGCAATGCAAGTTACTTCTGAAGCTTTATCTGTCGAGCCTTGTTCCTTGTGCTCCAAGTCTTTGTTCATAGCCTCTATCTCAACGACGAGATCCATCAATGTTGAGTTTCCGCGTCCGATGAAATCTCTGGAGTTTAGAGATCAGAGTGTCTTATACTCTTAACCTCTCGATGATCATTTTGCAGGCTTGGTCACTACACAACCCCGCAAGAGATGAACGATTTATGCGCTTGGTTGACATTAACCCTCGGGCTCGAGGGCTGAATTTGCTCGGACGGAATGAGGTAAGTATCCGTACTTTCGAAAGCTTACCGGCTTTTCCCCCGCATGCTTCTCAGAGGTACAATATAATCGGGCATAGGTTGGGGTTTCCACTGTTCTTGCTTCTGTGGAAAAACTAAGTTAAAAAAGACAGTTTGGTCTTGCCGTCGACAAAGCAGCACAACAAAAAATCACAAGACTTTTCTTTTCGGGTATTTTAGATTTTGATTACAAGTGATATTCCGATTGTCCGTTTGTAAAACAAAAGCCATTTGAATCGAATTATCAAATTCGATCAAAAATATTTATTGGTTATGATCTTTCTAAAACCAATTGAATTTTAAAAATAATTCAAAAATTTGAATAAAAACAAAAACATTTTTGGATAATGAATATATTTTTTTTACAGAAAATTTGAAATCAAATCCAAAGTTAATCAATAACTGAATGGATATGGCTTTTGCAGAGAAGTCGAAATAATTAAACAAATCGACGTCTAAAATATCTACATTAATAGGGTCCGTAAAAAATATTCAAATTTTGGGTATTTTCATATTCAAGGTAATGGATTTAAAAATGGGAAAAATCTTTAAAAAAAAATTCAAGTTTTCAATTTTGACAAAAAAATATGAATTTTTTATTTGATCAAATAAACATTAAAAATTTTAAATAAATATAAAAAATATTAAATTTTTAAAGTGATCCATAAAATATATAAAATTTTCTATGATTATAAAAAATTACTGAATTTTTTTAATAATCTAAAAAAATATATAAATTTTCTACGATTATAAAAAAAAAATTAAGTAAAATAATCTGATTTGTTTTGTTTATTTTGATAATAGTAGAAGAGTTATTTGATAAAATAAAAACTTAAAATTGAAAAATTATGTGTTTTTTTTAAATGCATTGCAAACTTTAAACCCAAACAATTAAGATTCATTATTAGATTTCTCAATAAACAGAGAAATTCTTGGATGCCTGTTCAATTCCACAATAAACATATCAACCAACATTAACTTGACACGTCTCGTCTGCTTTCATATTTCTCTCTCTCGATCCAACTATCTCAGGGATTGGGCGGCAAATTTGACACGTGTCGTTACTGTGTTTCTCCACGTCATCATCGTCTCTCGCCCTCTCACCGTGCCTGCAAAATGATCAGATGGGTGTGTGATCAACACAGAAATGCTCACACTCTCTCTCGTCTCCAATTCCCGAACCCTTAATTTCACCGGACGAAGATCTCTTTTTGCTCTCACCATGTCGATGAATCTACGGTCTCATGCTTTTGCCGGTAACCCATTAAGGTTAAGAACCCCGAAACCTACCGACCCATTTTCTCCAACCTCCGCTATCGAATCCCTCAAAGCCCTAATCACCGAAATCCCCAATCACAACAGTTCGCCATCTCCGGATTTCAAGGTCTTGCCGTTTATGAACGGTCGTCCCCTGGTGTTCTCGAGCGGCGGAGAGGGTAATAATACGACGCCGAGTTGGCATCTGGGTTGGGTCAGCTTCGCGGATTGTAAGGGGTTGTGGGCGAGTTGTCGGGTCAAGCTGAGTGAGAACTCGTTTTTGTATCTTGGGTCGAAGAAGGAGGAAGATTTGGTGTTTTGGGCTGTTGATGTGTCGGAGGAAAGTGGTTTGGTTGATGAATTCGGGAGTAGGAAACTCTATTTCATCGAGCTTCGGACGTTAATGGTGGCTGCGGATTGGGCGGATGAACGCGCCATGAGTGATTTGGCCATTGCCGGTCATGTACGTAAGCTTCTTAAATGGTTTCATCTTAACCACGTTTCTTAAACTTTATCTAATTAACTGGGTTCTGTCTATTGACAAGAATGATTTAGTCTGTGTTGCATAGTTAGGGACGAGTTTCTAGTACCATTGATCTCTGCTCTTGTGTCCTGTACGGTTAGTGTGTTAGTGACAAGTTTAAATCCATGTCAGAGCGTATAGATTTGGAACATTCAGTTTCTTGTACCATTAATCTCTGTTCCTGTGTCTTTTGCTCAGAGTTAAGGTTGCATGGTTGGTTAGTGACAACAAGTCCCTCCGGTTCAGATCCAATTTGAAGCCATTCGATGTAGAAATTTGTAGTATTTAGTTTTTGGCTGTTGTGTTTGCTATTTGTTTATGACTTCTACGACTTTGAGGTGATTATGCTTTTGCACATTACAGAATAGTTTTTGTGGACTACTCACTATTATGGTGGGGATTCCATATTTTCAGTGCAAAAATATCTCTATAATGTCTGGACAGAATTGCAAATATATGATATCTAAAAATGTTGTAGAATTTAAAAAGTTAGATATCATGCCATTTATTATGGAGCATGATCCTATGACTTAACTGTGTTATCTACATACAGGCCAGGGCATTGCTTGAGTGGCATAATGTATCTCAGTTTTGTGGGCATTGTGGAAGTAGTACTGTTCCGACAGAAGCTGGAAGAAGAAAACAATGTTCAAATGAGACATGCAAGAAAAGGGTTTATCCCCGTCTTGACCCGGTATATTGCTGCCTCCCGTTTTTTTTTTTTACGTAGTAGATGTAGATGAAGTTGCACTACTAGCTGATGACTGTTCTTAATTCTTTGCAGGTTGTTATAATGTTAGTTATTGACAAAGAAAACGACCGGGCACTTTTAAGCAGGCAGTCTAGATTTGTACCGAGAATGTGGAGTTGCTTAGCCGGATTTATTGAGGTTTGTGTACCTCACTCCCAAATCATCTCATCTTATAGTAGGATTTGAATTTATGTATATACCGTTCTTTTCAACTATTTCCCTCTAAAAGAACCTCACTATGATGAGTTCTGAAAAGTTCAAACCTTCTTAGTATTTTCTATCGGTTTTCTGCGTGTAGTTCTACCGGGTTTCATATGTAAGTTCTGTATTGCGTTGTCTATGCTGTTTCTGCTAGCCAGGGGAAAGCTTAGAAGAGGCTGTAAGGCGGGAAACATGGGAAGAGACCGGTATTGAAGTAGGAGAAGTTGTCTATCACAGCTCTCAGCCTTGGCCTGGTTAGTATTGCATTGCATGATCTAAATAGAGAGATTATTTCTGGTTTAAGCAATGATCGTTTTCTGGTTAGGTCTTAAGTTGGGCTTGTGACTTGTGACACTTTTATTTCGTGTTACCTCGTTCATCGATATGTTTCGGTCCATAGTGTTCATTTATTAGAAAACTCAATCTTGTATCAGAAAGTAGCAATATCTCCATAGTGTTCATTTGCACCATGGAAGCTTTTATTCGAAGTTCGAGGACTTCATCATGTTTAAACATACTTCTTTGGATTTTCCCGTTTCTTGATTTTCAGACTGTAGTTTACGTTTTTCTCATGATGGTTTGTCTGTTATAATCTCGGCCCGGATACCAAACTAATTGACACCGTAAACGAATGTCTCATATTGGTTCAATCACGTGGAATATACATGTTTTGTTCATTTTTTAGAAGGTTTATGAACATAGATATACCTATTGTTTTACATGTTTTAACTGTCGAGCCATTGCAGTCGGACCGAGCAGCATGCCGTGCCAATTGATGCTAGGATTCTTCGCTTTCGCCAAAACCACCGAGATAAACGTCGACAAGGATGAGTTAGAAGGTAACGTAAACTTTACCGGTTTCGTGAACTCGCTAATATCGGGAAATTAAGCATATGATTCTTTGAAACTCTCAAGATGCCGAATGGCACAGCAGAGAAGACGTGAGGAAAGCCTTGACGTTCGCGGAATACAGGAAGGCTCAAAGAACGGCGTCGGAGAAAATAGAGCAAATATGCAAAGGGGTCGAGAGAGGTAAGAATCTATCCACCGATTTCAACGTGGAGAGCGGAGAGCTCGCCCCGATGTTTATCCCGGGGCCGTTCGCTATCGCCCACCACCTGATCTCGACTTGGGTAGAACACGGGTCGGATTCAAGGTTCGGTAGGAACTGAACCCAACTTAGTTTTCTTTTCAAGACTGTAGCTTCAATATCATTGACATCGAATTTGAAGCCATGGATTTGGAATGCGAGGTTGAATCGGATTTTAGATGCATATTTTCTTGATTATTTTGTTTGGGTCATTGTTTATACATGTGCTTGTGTTGCATAAAACATATTGTGTTCTCCACAAGTCTGAATGGATTTGTTTCTTGGATCACTTGGAGTTGGAGGTGACGCAGCAAAAGTTGTCTTTTTTTTGTTTGAATATTTTTTTCGGGTTTTTAGTTTTTTTTTTATATATTTGATTCGGTTCTGATTCGTTTTATTTTATAAAAATTATATTCATTCGATTATTATATCCTATATTATTTATAACTTGGATCGATTTGGTTTCCTTTTCATAATTAAATTGAATGCCCCCCCCCTTTTTGACCGAATGATCTTGTTCGTAACCGGAACGGGGATTAAACCAATAACCATATAGGGTAGTGGGTACGGATTAAACCGAAGTAAACCCCGTTAATCCGATAACCAATATAAAGTGCAGATACAACCGAAGCAAACCAAAACAAATGGGGACTGAAAATTAAAGAAATAAAAATTGTTTTGCATCTTCCATTTACCGGTAAAAATTTGGTCATTTTGATGAAAACCGGACTGAATTCACTGAAATTGAAAATACATTAATGGAAAATTACATTTTAACATGTAAAAAAAAAATCGTGTATATACATGTATATTAGCCGACCAAAACCATATATAACGCCTTTATTATTTACGGTTGAATTCCACGATACTTCCCGTACACGCTTTCGCACCTTATCCCAGCTCAGATCTCTCCAAAACCCTCTCTTCTCCTGCAGCTATTATTCTCCCTTCTTCTCCGACGAGATTCAGACAATGGCTACAACCTTTTTCCGGAGACTCGCCAAGTCCGCTCCGACCACATTCTCCCGTGCCTCCCGATTCCACGGGGACTCAGGTTTCGGCACGTTCCGCTTCCCGGTCGGCGCGATTGCCGCTCTTTCCGGCGGACTCTCGTACTATTATTCCTCCTCCGACAACAATCTGGTGAGGTTCTTTTTCATTGTCTCGTTTTCTTTTATCTATGGGTTTTCGGAAGTTGTTTCATTTCTACCCAAGCCGGTTTCGATCGCTTTCATCTGGGCATTTTCGCCCAATGGATTCTTCTTGGGTGGTATTCTCTGGGTCAAGCGGGTTTAGATGTTTGTTTGTGTGCTGTTGTTCTTTTCTCAGTTAATCTTGACATATTAGTTGATTTTCGTGTTGTGATTCCAGGTTTATCTGGATCAAGAAAAGGAAGAGACAGGACCGAAAACTGGTGAACTGTTTATTTTGTTTCTGTCTGAAACTTTTACAACATTGCTGATCTAATCAAATTCTCGATGGTTTGCCACGAAAAATGAAGTTCTTGATGGTTTTGCTGATTTAGCTCTTCCTCTAACAAGCGAGTTTCGGATAATTTTCGTTTCTCCAATTTTCGGTTGGTTGTGGGAGGGAAGATGGGTTGAGAACTTGATATAAGCTTGCGGTGGATGTTCCTCGTTCCTTCATCATAACTTGTTGTATCATGCTATATGCTGTCAGCTCTAAAGCCTGATAAATGGAATGAATTTAAGCTTCAAGACACTGCTAGAGTTAGCCACAACACCCAATTGTTCAGGTATGCACTTGATTAATCATTGTTTCACGAAAGTTTGTCCACAAACATACTCCCGCCTTCTGTGTGTTCGCTCGATTAATTGCAAACTGTATTATCCTAGTAGTGACTTTGTGGGCATTTGAGCAGCATTGGTGTAGTTGAGTTTTCTTTGTAGTTAAGGTCAATGTGGTTGAGTTTGTTTGACCTTCTGTACATTATGTTAAATGTTTCATAGGGGTTACGCACCATGCTGCTAACATGATTCGGGTCGTTGATATAAATGTCCGAACCGTATGTTACTGTCACTGAAAGCTTCTTAAGTTGGCATAGAACTATTTCAGTAGTAATTTCAGCTTGTAACTCTGATTTTGTAAATCATAGAGTTCATGGTGATAACCTTCTCCTTTGTCGATCATGCCTTGAAATGATAGGTTCTCATTTGATCCGTCAGCCAAGTTGGGTCTAGAGGTTGCTTCTTGTATCGTGACAAGGTAGGTAGTTTTCTTCACAATTCCACTTTACTGTAAGATTGATGTAATTTGGAACGTATGGGGAAATGACTTCACCAGGGTGGTAATATCTTATATACTCCTGTTTCTTTTTGCAGGGCTCCTGTAGGCTATGACTCTGAAGGGAAACCAAAATATGTCATAAGACCGTAAGTCAGCTGAAAAGTTCTCATCGACTTTGTGTTTTGTTTTATGTATGACCATGCATGAGGTTCACATAGCAAACTAGAATAGTGCTCAGGGTTTTATTCTCCTCGATTATGTATCTAGGAATGGGGGTCAGGGATTATATGAAACCACATCTTAAACTGGCAAAAATATGTTCTGATATTTACGCTTTTAACCTTAGTCTTCTCATTCTTCTGGCCCTTTTCTGGCTTCATGATTTCTCTTTTTCTTTTGTCTGGGAGACCAAATGTTACCTTATGCTCTTCTGAGTAACTCTATGTATGGATGGGTTACTGTTCCTGTAATCCGTTGTGACTGAAAGCTTAAGTTTCATTTCTTCCGAATACGTAGTTGATTTTGCAAGGCAGTATCACTTATACATCAAGGTATACATTATCGTTTATTTTTATAGTTCCTACTTTTATAACTCGCCTCAATTTCATGGAAATTTGTTGACTGCAGATTAAGTTTATTCTTTCTCATATGATTTTCTTCGATTAGTATGAACTGGGTTTCAGGTTTAGCTATTCATCGTCAGTCTTCCGAGTCCTCACTGACATTTTTTCGAAAACAATAATTTTATTATTGGTTTATAGTTAGGTTATCTCTGCAAGTCTTTAAGCGTCCTTACTTTTCCAATATTTTTAAATTTCAGCTACACTCCAATATCTGACCCAGAGGCTAAGGGATATTTTGATTTACTGATCAAGGTATGAACTATGAAGTGGGTTTGTGTTCATGTATTTTTCTCTTTTGTTTGCTCTTAAAATCTAGCAAAGATATAAATATTCCATCATTTGTTGCTAAATTCTTATTTCATAAATTCCATTCCCTTTTACAGGTATATCCAGAAGGGAAAATGAGTCAGCATTTTGCCAGCTTAAAACCAGGGGATGTAGTTGAAGTTAAAGGGTAGACCATTTATGTTGTACAGACATATTTTCTTTAATCTTGATTTCTTAATTACGGTTCATAATAATTTATTAACTATATATGGTGTTTAACTATTAGTTTTCTGTTTTTTCTCCTGTAGACCCATTGAAAAGTTCAAGTACTCGCCTAATATGAAGAGAAATATTGGCATGGTAAACGCTTGCTACCTTATTATAAATGAATTGATATAAGTTTTATGCCTTGATACAGTTTCTTCTTTTTATACAAAAGTCTCAAGTTTGAAATGAATAATGCACTAGGATTTAGAATTTGTAAATTACATCTATATTAAGGTTTGTCTTAAGGCCAAGATGGCAATACCTTAGTTTGCGTCATCTATCCGACTTTGTTTTGCTTATTTATAGCTCTTAAATGTTTTGTTTTCCCCCTGTTTGGCTCTTGAAATCTCTATATCTCCTGCATAGAAGTAGCATGAATTGCTGGAACTGTAGTTATATCCTAGCTTATGTTTTTTACAAGTGAAGCCATTTCTGATATTTGATTTTGTGTTGGCCTTCACTCTATACAAAAAAAATGTAGATTGCTGGTGGAACTGGAATTACTCCCATGCTTCAGGTGATTGAAGCAATTCTGAAGAATCCGGAGGACAAAACTCAGGTTATCCTCTGTTCATATATCATCTCATCCAAAACATTTTCTGTGCTATATTATATCCTACATTGAAGTTTATTGTCCATAATGAACCCGCGTATTGTCGTTGCACATGTCATTCTTTGTCATTTTTCATGCACATACTAAATCAAATAATGAAATTCAAAACCAACCGGGAATACATAAGAGATGTACTGATTATGTAGCTATAACTTCTAGTCCTATGGTATGCACAGATATCATTGCTTTATGGCAACGTTTCTCCGGATGATATACTTCTCAAGCAGAAGCTTGATGCACTTCAAGCTAAACACCCAAATTTGAAGGTAGAATCCTTTTAGTAGTAATCAATCAATTGCTTTATACCAACGACATTGACGTTTATTTTTTTCTTTTGTGTTGTCAACAAATCCTGCAGGTGTATTATACCGTCGACAACCCAACTAAAAGCTGGAAAGGAGGTGTGGGTTACATTTCAAAGGATATGGCTCTGAAAGGTTTACCCCCTCCTGGGGACGATACTTTTATTCTTGTAAGTCATAACCCTTTGCTTTCTTCAGAACCTTAACCATATCTTGTAATCTGAAAATGATTCCTTGGCCTTTTGGCTTTTTCCATGATTCTTTTGAACCTGCCATATCATTTTTACAAGAAATTTCTCCAGAACTTGTGCTATCTGAAGTAAAAAAAAACTACCATATTTCAAGTTACTGGCTTTGTATTTTAAGCAGGAATTTAAAATCGGTTCTAGTTATGTGGTATGTAATGTAATGACACTGAAACGTTTACTTAGATTTATCTTAGTAATGGACATGATTGAGTTCAAAAATCAAGAACTCAAACCCTTTCCTCATCTCTGTGTTTCTTGTCAGTTGATTAGCAACTGGGCATCTGACAATCAAATCAATAGATTAAAGACCTGAGGTTGCTTTATTTCTCAATACATGTATTTTTCTGGTAATAATTTAGGTATGTGGTCCTCCTGGGATGATGGAGCATATTTCTGGAGGTAAAGCTCCAGACTGGTCACAAGGGGAGGTGAGTACCAATCACCAATACAGCAAATATCTTTTCTTCGGTCAGGTGTATAGATTTTGCATGCAGTAAATTTCGTGTGGTGTTAGGGTTAAGCCTAAAAGAGACTGAAAACTGAAAAATGGTTGTTCGACTGAAAGTATGGAACTGAAAAATCCCTCTGCAGGGGTCAATGAGAGCACGTTTTTCGGTTTCCTTATAACATGACAGTTCTTTCGGTAAATTCTGGGGAAAAATATGAAGCAGAGAGATCGCAATCTTCATTGTCTGGTTTTGGATTCTTAGTGAAACGCCTTAGAACTGTTTCATAATATATCAGTGGCATCAGAAGTGGAAAGAAACAACCTCTGGTTTTGGAACATTTACTCAAAAGGCTGATCAACTGGTGAAATCTTCATGTCTGGTTTTTCTGAACAAAGGTCAAGGGCATACTCAAGGAGCTTGGATACACAGAGCAAATGGTTTTCAAATTCTGAGGAAAAAGCTTGGAGAAGAATCTCATAGTTTTATGCTTCCAAGAAGATTCATGTAATAAAATTCTAAGGAACAACATGGGCATGAGCTCGATCCGACCTACCAAACTCCATGAATAAACGGATTTAATCATACGGATATATCCTCGGGTCATCGATCTACAGGTAATACTCGTTTTCTTATGCTGATTTCGGGACGAAAAAACTTGAGGCTACTCGAATTTTGTGTAGAGTTGAATAAACACATTCAGAAAGATTCTGCATTGTCTTCAATGTTTCAATGTGCAAATTCTCCATATAGAAGGGAGAATGATCCAGGGTTGGTTTGGTTTGGTTCGGTTTTGTTCTCATAACCGATTGAAATGGTTACACATCCTAAATCAAAACAGTTAATGATCTATTTTTAGTTTTGGTATCCAATGTTACTAAGAATTAATTAGCAGTATTTGTTAATTTATGATATATTTTATTTTGGTAAAATGATTAAGGTATGTTTGTTACATGTGTGTGTATTGTACATATAAAATGTCTTAAAGTACGTGATAAAAATTCTCACGAACTTTAGTTAATCGTTTAAATACATGAACCATTTAAATTTTAATTAAAATACGTAAATTTTTGTCGTGAAAAGTTTATTCCATTCAAGACCTAAAAATTATGTTTTTTTTTTAATAATTCAAGATTTTTAGGTTTTTACATTTTATTATTATCCAAAACTATTCATTCATCTCCGAAGAATTCAACAGTGTGGCAGTCAAACTGTTAAAAATAACTGTCTTCCTTGTTTGTCGTTGCCTCACTTTG
This sequence comes from Tarenaya hassleriana, assembly GCF_000463585.1. Lineage (NCBI taxonomy): Eukaryota > Viridiplantae > Streptophyta > Magnoliopsida > Brassicales > Cleomaceae > Tarenaya > Tarenaya hassleriana. The sequence continues at coordinate 5,107,619 of NW_010968505.1, read as the reverse complement.
ACAGTTATCAGCGTATCACAGAGGAAAATATAAAGATTTATCAATTATTATTATTATTATTATTATTATTATTATTATTATTATTATTATTATTATTAAAAAAGAATTTGATACCAAAATAACCATTATGTTCCCCATTCTCCACAAAAATCAAAGTATAGGAAATCTTCTTTTTCCTTTTCCAAAATATTTGTATTCTCTTCCAAATTTTATAGCAAATCTTTATGTTTTTTCCTTTTTTTTTTCTCCCATTTATTTCTCCTTCCTCCCAGTCCCATAACACCCCAAAAAAAAAAAACAGGGAGACGACCACAATGGCGTTGCAGAGGTCGACGACGTCGTTTCGGCGGCAGGGCTCATCGGGATTGATTTGGGACGACAGGTTCTTAACCGGAGAGTCCATTAACAACAAAGGCATCGATCACGATCATCGCAAATACTCGTCTCCGGCCGCCGAGACATCGCGACACGACCGATCCGGCGCTGGAAATTCTCGCCGGGCGGAGGAGATGGACCCGCCGCCTCCGGAGGTATCTGGTTGCGGGTTATGTTGTATCCTCTCGTCTAATCGAAGAAGACAGAGAAGAGGATCGAGCCATGGAAAAAGTTAGTGAACAAAAGAGAAGATGACACAAAAAAAAGGTAGCCGTCCATTTTTTTTTTTGAGATTTGAATCTAGAAATCGGAAGGTTGATTATAATAATTTACATTGAAAATGGATTTATTATATTTTCACAGATTGTTATCGTATCTTGCATGGAATGATTATCAGAGCAATATGGTGAGATTCATCGGATCTTCGACTCACTTTATTATTTTACGTTATAGTCATTCAATTAATTGCGTTTCTTTTTTCCTGTGAAATCGAATTTAGTAATTGAAATGACTTTATCACGTCTCAATTATTAGACAGACCAATTAATGAGTCAGTGTGACATTTTATTTTATTGGATATCAATATCATGCCAATCACACACACCTTTAAATGTATATATATATAATATACGAGTTTCGCATGTCATCTCAGAGATATCCACACTACTTGGAATCTAAATAAAAGATCATTATGCATTATGCGATTAGGTTTCATTGGTGTTTACAAAAATACTATTGTTTAAAATAATATAACTTAATCTCTTTGTATTTCTTTATGACCGCTTCATTGGCGGGAGAGATCCTAAATCTTAATTCCTAAAACACTCCGAAGTAGAGATGTCGAATGGATTTGGACAATTTTGTTATCGGACAATTTTACGGAGAACTAGTTCAAGATTTTCCAAGTTCGTGTAAAAACAGATCGAACGAACCAGTCCGCCACGAGTCAACCAGTTCCGGACGAGGCACGGTGAGTTTAAGTATTGTATTTAATTTACCATTTTACCCATAAAACTGATGGAATCATGAATTATCCTGTTTTGCTTTGAATTATTTTCGTCGGTTTTATCAAATTTAAATAAATCAATCATTCTTATTGTATTGCGTTGTTTTGAAATATGAACTTTTTTTCAATCGAAACGTTGTTTTAAAATAAAATATTATATTTTATTTGAATCCGCAAAACCAGTTGTTTGGTTCGTCTATGAAATTGGGCAAATCGGATCAGAGTTAAATTTTTTTCTAACACGTTAAAAAACGGAATGGAATTATTGAAATAAAAATATAAAATTTTTCCACAAAATTCGGATACAAGCCAATGACTGAATAATTACGAAAATGACCCTGATTTTTGTTCGTGTATGTCATGGATTATATAGGCCGAGTTGTGTCCTAACTGGGCAGGGCCCCTGACTATGGTAAATTTCGCGAATGCCCTATTTGACTCGCATCAATTTCTTACCTACCCCATTTGAAAAGAAGTAAAATTTTCTTTCTAAGAATACCCCACTTATAATGGTCAATGACTTAAATATCCTTATATATTAAAAATCATTTATCTTTTATTTTCCAAATAAAAAAAATTAAATTAACATTAAATTAAAACAAATTAAATACATTAAAATATATTTTTTAGAAAAATATCAGCGTTTGTGTTATTATAACATAAAATAAATTTATGAATATATTAAAAAACATAAAAATCTTTCATCACTAATTTGATATTTAAATATTTGTGATATTTTTTTAATTTGTATTTAAACATAACTAAATGTATAATATACATTTACATGTTATCAAATTTTTTTGAATCATAATTTGCAAAATTGTAATTTTAAAACAAGACACTTTTTTAATCATATTTCTTAGTTAATTAAAGATATCCATCATCTTTCGATGAAATCTAGTTAAAATTAACGATTTTTTTATACTTTCATAAAAATATAAATTCATAAATAAGTCTTTACTTAGTCGTAAAATAATCGCTTTAAAATCGTAAACAAATCGTAAAAGTATTTAAAAAAACATTTTATCTGTTCTCACGTGTTTATCTTATTATAATACAAAGTTTTTTTGTCACTTGTATACGACTCTAACGCGACTACGATACGATAAATCTTAACTCTTTTACGACTTTTTAATTTTGTGAAAATATAAAATATCTCGTTAATTTTATCAGATTTCATCGAGAGATGAAGAATACTTTTGAATAAAAATCTTTTGTCACAAATATGGTATTAAATATTTATCACATTTTGTTAAGTTTGTGTTTAGGTACTTGTTTTTTGAACAATAATTTAGAGTATTATAATTTTGAAACAAAATGCTTTGTATATCATATTTTTTTATTAATTCGAAGATATTTTCATCCATCGACAAAATATTGTCAAAGTTTAACTTAACAAATTTTTAAAAGTCGTAATTAAATCTTAAGATAATCGCACAGTGGTCGCAATTCCCGTCACGACATACAACATCCTTGTCATCTATCCCGCTCGTGGCCGATCCTTTCCAACCGGAGATCATGCCACGTGCATGTCCTCCCACCGGACGAAATCCAGGTTGTAGACGATTCCTTGTTTTTACGTTCACCATGCACAATTTCCCTTTGTACTTACCCTTGCGTATTAATTCATGAACTAAATATATATAGCTAGATGATTATAATCGATACTTGTCTCTCTTTGTAGATTATGTATCTCTCTATTGATAGGTTTGTATATTCATAAATCAATATCGCACTTAAAATATTTTTTTCAAAAAAGAATATTGGTAAATTTTAAACGTGATTTGGTTGGAAAAAGTTGGCATATATATTAAGATTGATGGTTAATTATTTCATTTTACGTATAGGATATACATATTACATACTCAATAGCCTCCATGTTTGAACAGTTAAAACCAGTCTTCTTCTTATTCCATCTCCACCTCCGTTGATCATCACCGCCGGCAAACTTTCACTCTTTCATCGACCTCGTCATGTCAGCTCGATAGTGAGCCCCGATCCCACTCACTACGTAGACCGACCCTGCTGCACACCACCGCTGCTACATCGACAGCGGCAGCCCGTTGAACCACCGGTTCGACCGCGGGTCAAAGACCAATGACCTGATCTTGAGGGCCGGAGCAAAACCGTGCATGGTGACGGCGACGATGGGAAACAGTGACGGACTGAGTGGAACAGTTACGTGACAGAAAGAAAGGGTGACAGTGCAGAAAAATGATCGGAGGATTCGACGGTGGAGGGGGAGGAAGGGAGTGCCACATAGCGGTGAAATAAAATAATTTTTAACCTAAAAGATAAACAGTACAAAGGATCAAAAGGCAAACAAACAAGACGAAGTAAAAAAAACATTTCCACGTGTGTTTTCCTTCGAACGTCCGGTTTCATTAAGGGTTTTGGTGTCTTTTCCTGTTAAATGAGGGGTAAAGTAGACTTTAGCTAAATCCTTATGTTTTTGTGGGTAGACGAGAGAAATTGCTGCGTATTTGAGAAGTTTACCCCACTGAGCTCTGCCTCCGACGAAACAAAGCTCTAGAAATCTCAGAAAAAAAAATGGACGGCGATTTGGAAATCTCCCTCGATAAGCTTCCCATCAAACGATTGGAGGTCATCGAAGAAAATGGCGCCGAACGCTTCCCCTCGTGAGCGCTCTCTCTCTCCGTGGTTTAGGTAATTTTTCAGATTCCACTACTTCTGGATCATACTCTGTGGTGTTTTGTTTCGTGTGTCTAGTGACGTCGATTACGATGACAAGAGAGTATCGTTGATTCGGAGAATAGACTTCGCCTGGGCCGTGGAAGAGGAAGACGATGAGAAGAAGAAGAAACAGAAGAAGAGCTCCAAGGAGAGCTCTGGGCAACAATGGCAGGGTATGGTCGAGAATTTGCGGTTGGCTCATCAGGAGCTCTCTGTCGTCATAGACCTTATCAATACTGTGAGTGATTTCTGTGCTAAGGAAATCCGTATGGTTTCGTTTTGGGTTTTGGATTATTAAGGACCAAACCCTAAATGTTGAAGATTCAGTGTTTGCACGAGAAGTTATGGAGGAGTTTGTGGTACTTCTGGGATCTAGGTTTGCTTTGAAATTTGCGGTGCTTGATGGAGGTTCTGAAAGGCGTTTAGGGTTATGGCTCGAGTTCTAGTTTTTTGAGTTTAGTCTCATAACACTTTCAGATGCTTTAGCTGGAACAGTCCAAGGGTCTTGCATATGTTCCTCTTAATCATTTGAGGTTCCGACATTTAGGGTTTTGGCTTGAGTTCTAGTTTTTTCATCTTAATCTTCAATCTCTTCCAGATGCTTTAGCTTTGCATATGTTCCTCCTAATCATTTGAGGTTCCCAATGATACAATCTAAACATGACATGTTGATCGTTTCTTTTGCTTCTCGTGCTTCACTGTTTTCTGTTAATTGGGTCGGATGGAATCATGGAAGAAGCAAAATCTTGTGTTCCTTCGTGTTGTGAAAAAGTAGAACTACAAGAGTACATGGATTCAAGTGGTTAACGAGATATAATACTGCTTTACTTCTAAGATATTTCTGATTCGACCTTTGTAGGTTGAAGCAAATGATGTAGCCACAGTAGCTGGTATGACCAGACCTAAGCTTTTGCCAAATGAGTCCCTCTCAGATCTCGCTGTTTCTACAGCTACCAAGCTACAAGCCTATCGGGTAAACCATATATCTTTATTTGTCATTTGGCAAATTAACTTGGCTTAAAGTTGAAAGTCTTGTTGTTTCTTGTGAGACTGTTGGCAGATGAACTTTAGGCTTGTCTTAATCATGTTTGGTGATATTATCAGTTGAAAGTGATCTTCTGAGCTTCTGCTGTCTTTCTGGTGTTGTTTGTTTTCTGCAGCAACTGGGAAAATACTTTAAGCAATCAGCACAAGCGCTGGAGCATCAAATCAACCGCGAAGCAAGGTTTTATGGTGCTCTAATCAGGTTTGTGAACACAAAACCATCCATCAGTTTGTAGTTTCTATTTTGCCATGCTGAATGTTTTTTGGAACTTTGTTCTTGAATTTCTGTTCTAAGTTACAAAAATCTGAAGGTAACTACTTAGTACTTACAAAATCGCACCTGCTATTCTTGTGGTTGATTACATGTCTTGTTTCCTGTTTGATACAAGGAACATCACATCCTAAGATATTGTGATCTAATAAATGCAGAAATCTTTTATGATGTTAGTGTTAAGCAATGTTCAGTTCGAACCGTTGAAAGTTTCCATGTGTAGGAAATTCCGAGGACTATACAAACATAGCTTAGAGAAGTTATGTTGACAATTTCTGTAATTACAGTATGACTGCTAATATTCTGAACAGTCTAGATTCTTGTAAGAGTGATTCATTGATATTTGCCAATAGATTGCAGCGGAACTGGAAGGTCAAGCGACAGCGTGTGGTAGCTTCAAGTCCCAGCAACGAGGGATTTGTCATCGATCTTTCCGACATTTCACTATGTAATTCAGCTTCTGCACTTCGCCAGTCTTCTCTCTCTACCATTCGTGTTGACCATGATTCGGCCGGTATGCTTTCCATTAATCTACCCCGAGATTCATGCCTCTCTCTTCAGTTTGGTTTTGTTGGAATTTGCTCTACCGAAAACACAAAGGTGTCTAGCAAGCAGACAGACTCCACTTCGTCTGAGGATAATGTCTCGGGTGCATCGGATAATCAGCCTGCAGGTGACGATGAATCTGTGAAAGGCTCTCATTTCCTTCTGAGGGAGGTTCATAAATCAATATTTGCCGAGCAGGTGAGTTTTCATCGTTTGTGACACTCTACTGTGCGGGTTTTTGTTTTCCTTTCGTATCATTTTCTTACTTCTATGATCTTTTTTCCCCAGTTGTTTGACATGGTAAACCGTGAAGCTTTCAATGAGGCTGTGGGATTCAACATCAGTGGAATACGAGAAAATTATTTGCAGATGAGCATAGGTCAGGGAGCTTCCTTGTTCATATCACTTTGCCCATCTGGGAAAAACGTCATCCCCGAGAAGTCGGAGTCCACAGACTTATCTATCGACCCGTCTGATGGAATGGGACGAGCTGAAGAAAAAGAAGGAAACAATCTCTTGAAGAAGTTAGGTTTCCCGAATCGTGCCAGTTGTGAAATATATTTGCAACAGATCTTCCATGGACATGCTTTCGGAAAAGCTAAGGATCAACCTAAAGCAAAAAGTACCAGAGCTCCCAATCAAACTGGAAAGGACACCTCTGGACTTCTCGACCATTTTTGCTTGTCCCTGGCGCATAGAATCTTCTCGAACAGAATTCTCGTACAGCTCGAAAGCGTGGTATTTTCTCGCATCATTAGAGATATCGGGTAATCACCATGTTGTTAAGTTCACCACTAATTCATTGCTTGCTTCATCTCCAGGTTTGTATGGTTCCATATCTTCATTTAACGTCTCACCCGACATGGAATTCTCGGACATCTTCATGGACGGTCTTCATGAATGTTCCTCCATCGATCATCCCCTTGAGAAGCTCAGAGACTGAGCTCAATGGTAAAAGGAACATCAAATCACAGTTCCGTACAAAGGTGGTGGTAATTGATGAGAGCATTACCATCGAAGGGGAATGCGCACCGAATGTTGTGGGTTTGCCCAAAGGGAGTTCCTGCAATCTGTTCTCCATGAACAAGTATGACTGCGACTTGGCAGATCTTCCATTGACAATTCTCCAACAGGTACTTTCATCGTACTGTTCTTGAACTCTAGGCACTTCAATTTATGCCTCCCAGGGCTGGGTGCAGACCCGGAATATTTATTGGGTACCTGCCTGACCTGTGAGTTATCCGAAATTTCGGGTATTCGTCCACCTGTGGGATGAGTACGAGGCCAGTGTTGGTGATTACCCCTAAGGAGGGAGGGAGTTCGGGTTTTGGCCAGAGAGTACTCGTGTCCTGCAGGTACCCGAGCTAGAGGCGGGAAGGGGGGGTGCGAGTGGTGAGTGCAGCGCGAGGGGAGGAGATTAGGGTTTCATGATCGAGCTAGGGTTTTAAAATTGGGATATTGTGTTTCTTTTATAAAGAATTACACACTCAAAAGACAAAAAAAAAATGGGGATTAGAGTTTCATTTGATTATCGACGGTCGACCCTTACCTCGCCTTCGCCGCACTATGCGGGTACTGGACCATCATGAGACCTAGGCCAAGGTCGGGTACGCTAGATAACTCAGATACAGATACCCTACCCGTGTCCCTCCTAACGCCTCCATCATTCGTTATTCACGGTTATCTTCTTAAATTCGATAGGTAGCGAGCCAAATTCTCTGTTGGCTGCTCGAGGAAGCACGGACTGTGGGCGTAAATGCAAGCCTAGACTTCTTGTCGCTCTCGTTTGAGATAGGAGAAGCGGAGAGAGTGAGCCTCGTAGCCCGAGTAGACCCTGAGGACCCTAAAGGATGCATCTCATGGTGGTTGGTGACGGAGAATGGTGCGGCCGAGGAGAAGAATTTCCGCCCCGACGCGTCCAACGAGACACCCGAAACTCGAAAATCCTTGGGTTATCTGTCACTTGATGTGTTATACTCCGCTCTCATGGATTTGATCAGCTTATGCGGTGCCTGTGGTGGTCGGGACATCTGAACAGGTAAAAGACAAGACAAGTCTTAAAGTCAGTCTTGTGTTTAGTTTCAGTTCATGTTTAAGACACATTTTTGCATCTCCGAAAGGGTTGGTTCACTTAGTTTAGGTTCTGGTCTATGAACTGTGAATTATGGACATAAATAGTATTTAGTATTTTAGAGGGCACTTGCTATATGGTGAAATTGGTCGGATCTTTAATTATCTGAAAACTTTGAAAGCTCGCAAAATATATCGTTGATAGAATAACCGTATAGCATCCAATCGTATCGCAAAAAGAAAATAATGAAGGAAAAAGCATTTATGAATAAATATAAATCATTTTAATATAGAAAAATCTCATATAAATATCCAAACTCTTTAAAATATGTCATATAAATATTTAAACAATTAATTTGACAATTTAGTATCTCAACTATTATATTGTTCTAATTTAGTACTCAAACTACATTATTGACAATCCACAAAAGATAATAAACCCTAATTTTGTTATTTTGGTCTTTTTAACTTGTAAATTATATGTAGAAAAACATTAGTGACACACCATCCAACTCAGCAAAAATTTAACAGAAAACGTGATAATAAACATCATCGAAATTGTGCATTGCCAATAATTTTTGATGTTTGGGTACTAAATTAGAATAATAAAATAGTTGAAATAATAAATTATCAAATTAATTGTTTATTATATGATATTTTAGGTATTTATATGAGATTTTTTCTTTTCATATCTAGTCTCTTCCATAATTAGAAAGACCTAACCAAACCAAATGACATTAATGTCAGCGTGCGATAATTATATTTGAATAATTAGTAGTGGCAATGCATGAATCGAATTAATTTCGTATAAATTAGTTAGTTAATTATTTTAAGTTTTTTTTTACAGAATTTTTTTGAAATATTTCTTCAATGGTGTGTCACGTGTCCTACCCAAGAAGGGAATAAGCAGATGAAAGGAGGGGTAAAATTGGAAAACTACAGAAAAGCCGAGCAAAAACAGTTTCTGATTAACAAAGCCCTTCGTTCAACAGATTCACGGTCTTTTCTTTGGTTTCCTCATCTATTGATTCGGTTCGCTTCGCACAAATCCTAGTTCTGGAAGATTCTAGCTTGAAAGCCCTAACTTTCTCAACTCAGCTTCAGGTCAGTGGTTTTTCTTCTCTAAAATCGATTTTTTTTTCTTTTATTTTTGTGCGCTTTTTATCTGCTGGTGATCTGATTGGTTTGGTCACGGTTGCTCATCCGTTGAGTTTGTAGATTTTGTGAAATTTCTTCACTTGATGATCCGAAATTCTTTGATTACGGATACTTGTAGATTTCGCAACAAAATCTAGGGTTAGAATAGAACACCGGGCGAAAATTTTGTATAATTTAGGATATTCGTCATGACAGCTTCTTCGGAGTTTTTTTTTGCGTGCTGCTGATCTATTGAGTTCGTCTCTGATTCTGGAGAAACTGGGAAATTTGTGTTTATTAAAAGTGTAATATTTTCGAGAAATGAGTATGTCAATGTTATGTAATTATGATTGTTCTTAGAGCCCCAGTTTGAAGTCGAATCTGATGATCGTTTGCATTTGTTATTGAATGATTTCAGATATAAGGGCAAAGTTAGCTTTGCTCATTTCATCCGGAAGCGTTTCAGTAACCAGATCCAATGGTAATTACGGCTTTGCAAATTAGTTTCCTTCCATTCTGCGCGCTTTTTCAAGTTCCTTGAGAAATTTCATAGTGATTTGAGCTGAGTTCTGTTTTTGTTTCTCTTGGATGATCGCAGTCAGCCTTGTTCAATTTCCATTCGTTCTTGACGGTGGTTCTGCTTGTGATCTGCACGTGCACGTACCTGAAGATGCAGTTCCCCGCCATTTTGGAGCAGAAAACTGGGTATGTGCCATCATCACTCTCCTTTTCAGATTGGATTTTAGCTCGATATGTGCCCAGTTACTCGTCCATGAACTTCTAAATCCTTTTGATGTTTCAGTCTGTTCGTTACTTCCAAGCAACTTTCTTTGTTTGAGCAATTGATGATACTTCCTCTGATTTAATAATTACAAACTGCTTGACATTATATTGCAAATGATTTGCCATCCTTGGACATCCTGTCTAGTCCTATGCTTTATATGTATCTGTTTGTGCCTCGGTTTCTATGTACTCAATATGAAAAAACCTTCTAACCTAGTATGTTTTTTTCCGTCATGGCAGGTTTCGAGGATTCTTTTGGAAGGCTGCTAGAATAGGTAGGTCTTTCTCCCATTACTACTAAAGTACACTCGTTCGTTTCTTCTAGGAGCTTAGTTTCGTATTATATCTGTCTCTTATGCAGCTATGCTTATACATTTATGCACAGAAAAAACCGCACACAATAGCCCATGAGAATAGACAAACTGTAGGTTCTCTAGTAGGAGCAAGAACCGACTGATGGTCATATGATCATGCAACAGTATGTCAAAATAGAATAACTGAAAGCTTTGTAAAGCAAGAACCCATAAGTCCTAAATCACATTGCTGGCCTCCTGTATAGGCATATGTAGTAGCATGGACATTCGGGTCAATAGTTTTTTTTTTGGAATGGCTGTCTCAGATAATGTCATCCTAATAGCGCTCGGATATGTTCAACGAACGTTTGTGCAACTAACAGGTGAACGATTGAGCCCGTGGGTATCGGTTGGATGCTTCATGATGGGCGTTTCGATTATATTCTTCTGAGGTAACCCCCGCTCGGATATATTTTCTTTTGTTCTGTCTTTTAGGTTCTCTTCTCTTCATGGTGAAAACTCCATTTTTGTAAAAAAAAAAAGGAAAGCAAGTGAAGAAAGGGGATGAGAAATCTGCCTTTGTGCTTGTGAATCTTGGGATGTGCTTTGGCGAAAACTATTGCATAAGAGGGGTTTATTTTAAGAAAAAATCGCATATAAATATTTGTACTTTTACAAAATTTCTAAATAAATATGTGTATAAATTTTTCAGATAAATATCTGAACTTTTTAAAATTTTCACATAAATATCCAAATTTTTAAAAATTTACCAAATGAAACAATATTCTTTGACGGTTAAGCCATCAATTATGGACAGATTCTGTTACAAATTTAACGTCGTTGATGGATATTGGTTTCATTTAGTAAATTTTTAATAGTTTGGGTATTTATGTGGAAGTTTTGAAAAAATCAGGTATTTATTTGAAAATTTTATAGTTAAAGTATTTATTTAAAAATTTTATAAAAGTTCATGGTGATTTTTCTTTATTTTAATTTAATTTATATTTTGTATTTATGTTTTGATTGATCCCTCTGGGGGTGTGTTGATATTTGGACACCATATGTGAGACATTTATTGTTGAAAGAAAATGAAAGATTAAGTCATTTGAATCGTGGTTGTAAATTATAGGAATTTGGTTTATTATTATTATTATTTATTGTTTTGATTCAGTTTTTTTATGAAAAAATATATCTATTAAATTATTATTTTTGGTCTCTGTTTCGTTCGCATCTAGATCGAGTTTGGGTTTGATAAAGAACATTTATTCTAAACAATTACGGTTTTGATTAATTTAAATCTGATTCATCGATAAATTCGATGAACTTCAAGATTCGTATATTATTTGATTTTGTTAGATTTTGAGCATGGGTGTGCATCCCGATTTTGCGTCCAACTTTAATGCGCTCACGATCTCTTCCCAAGACTGTCTTATAGCTCACCACTTAAATTAGTTATTAGATTAAAAACCACAAAAATAAATCCAAGACATGAACGATTAGTTAAAAAATGTAAATATTGGCATAAAAGGAAAAAGGAAGAGAGCCTAGGTGGATACAAAACGACGTCGCACAAAAAAGCTCCCAGAGTACCTTTCCCCAACGGTTCAGTCACTCCGCAGATTCGTCGTCTCTCGCTTCCATCGAGTAAGAAAGAAATCTCTCTTTCGTGACCTGCAATTTAACGAAGCTGAAGGATTCGCATGGTCAATTCTCCCATGGATTCAAGCGCCACTTCTAGGGTTTTGTCAACGCCTCCGCGTCGAGTTCTCGATTGAGGTTTCTGATTTCCTGCCGTGATCGATTTTCTCTTCCTCTTTTTTTCGATTTTGGGTCTCGTACAATCTGAATTACGGTCCTCTGTCTCTTGATATTCTCGTATTGTCGGACCTGGTAGGTTTGTTTTCGGGAATCGAGAGTATTAGTGATGATATGTTACTTCTGCGTAGACCAGTTGCTGTGTAGTCGACAGATGCTTGCAAATTTCGGTCTATATGATGTAATGGGATTGAATTTTTTTCCTTTTGTGATTTTAGATTCCGTATGGAGTCGCGTTCTTCGCATGCGTAGACTTGGGGATCCGTTGTAATGAGACGAACTGCAGAATTTGGCATCTGTTTTCGTTTTGTGGATTCAAGCTTCATATAGCGTGTTTTTCTAGGATTTTGGTCGATTTTACTCGTTGGCGAGTCAATTGCATTGTGAAGAACTGGAGAATTATAGTCACAATTGAGTGTTTGTTGTCATTTCTGCGAAAAATGTCCGGTGGCACTCCCGTGGGTGCTGGTGGATACATGAGGCAAAGGCATAGCCAAGGTTATGCATCTGGTGGGGACGATCTCGAGGACGATGCTTGCTCGAGATCTCAGCCTCTCTCACCCGTGAGCCATAGAAGTAAAACGTGGGTCGAGTTTCTGGAGAACGGGCTTTGGATTGCCTCTGCATTTTTCATTGTCTATTTTGGAGACCGGCACTCCAACATGATTCACATCCTCCTGCATGATGTCCGGATAAGAAGGTAATATAATTTCTTGAATGGTTCTTTCGTTAGCTTCATGGCTGCCTGCTTCTTTTGGTGTTTGAATCTATCCTTTTTAGGTCCATCAGAAATCTTCTCTGGCTCTTACTTCAGCATTGAGGTTTGAATCCAACATTTTCTTTATCATGGTGGATCTGTAATCAATTTAAAAGAAATGAGCTGAGGATTAATGCAATGATAGGAAAAAAAACTTTTAGGAACAGGAAAGCATGGGGGTACCGGAAAGTTCTTATAAATCAAATGTTATGATTTTCTTCCAAGCTTGCTTAAGGAGTTTGTAAGTTGAAGGAGATATTGTTTTTCTTTGCTTTGAATTCTTGACGAGGATTTTAGGTTTAGTTCAGTAAATTTTCAGTTTCTTTTCTTAATGAGCCTTAGGTAGTTACCAATTATGGCATGTGCACTAATCTCGGTGGCTATTGAAGGCCGCTGATGTTAGTTGTTTGGAACATGTTGATTATTTCTTCACAGTTCTGTTCATAAAACTTGCATGAGTGATATTTTGTAAAGAACCAAGAATAGCTTCCGCAATCTTGACAAGCTGCTTAATTGGAACGAGTGGACATGGTGATATGATCATATGAATAAGATGTAGCTAGAAACATTTGGAAAAGATCATATTGCGTAACAGTGGAGTTATGTTTTTCTCTAGATTAAGCATGATCTCACTCTGCTCTAGAAAACTTTTGTCATCAAACTCTGGCTAATGAGGATCGGTGTTCTTTTGTACGGATCATTTTTCTTTTTCCAATCAATTATAAATTAAGAGCATCTTTCTACCTAAAGATTTGCACAAACCAGAAGATTACTTTGATCTTCTGGAAAATGGAAATCCATTTAAAGAGAACACATATATGCGTCTTCCTTGTCAGGACGCCATTGTATCTGGGGATGATAGGGATAGGTGTGAACATTATAATCTTAATATACGAGAACATGTTATCATGGAGCATCAGAAGGTTCGAAGAGAAATGGGAACTGTGGAGTATCTCTGCTTTGCCTTTCATTACCCTCCTCGGCCTCATCTCCTTTTGCCTGTAAGAAAACCTCCTCTTTCCTTTTTCTCATTAAGTCTCTCTATCAAATGATATTCATATCTGTTTGACAAATACATGCATGGCCTTTCACAGACTCTCCTACGCGTTGTGGCCTATTTGGGGCTTCTTGGCTCTTCCTCTTCTGGTACGAACTTAATCCACCGTATACGTATAAACATTGTTAATATATATATATATATATATAATGCTTCTTGATTAAATCTTATTATCTGATTGATGTAAATTGGTATTTGTTGTTGTGTTCTGTCATTGCAGTTCACATTGTTCATGGCTTGTCTTGTTGTGCTACCAAATCTTGTGATCATTAAGCTCAGGCCGCAGTACGACGATTTCCGCATAGATTGATCTCAACCATCTCATCTCGTGGGACTCGAGTCAAGTAAGATAGTTTTTGGGATATCGATAGCTTTTCGCCTTGTGGGTTTATCAGAATTTGTAGGGCACCAAAGGGGTTGATTTTCGGGTATATAGAGGTAGATGAACTCAATATTGGATTTGGAATTCTTTTGTTTTTGTTGTGAGATTGGTTCATGTCTTTGTTTTAGTGAAAGCTAGTTTCCTTTGGGTCTCTCTTTCATTTAACATCTATTGAAGAAAAACACAGAATATTTTAAAAAGAAAAAAGAAAGGAAGATTGTTTAAATTGTTAATATATATATATATATATATAATGCTTCTCGATTAAATCTTATTATCTGATTGATGTAAATTGGTATTTGTTGTTGTGTTCTGTCATTGCAGTTCACATTGTTCATGGCTTGTCTTGTTGTGCTACCAAATCTTGTGATCATTAAGCTCAGGCCGCAGTACGACGATTTCCGCATAGATTGATCTCAACCATCTCATCTCGTGGGACTCGAGTCAAGTAAGATAGTTTTTGGGATATCGATAGCTTTTCGCCTTGTGGGTTTATCAGAATTTGTAGGGCACCAAAGGGGTTGATTTTCGGGTATATAGAGGTAGATGAACTCAATATTGGATTTGGAATTCTTTTGTTTTTGTTGTGAGATTGGTTCATGTCTTTGTTTTAGTGAAAGCTAGTTTCCTTTGGGTCTCTCTTTCATTTAACATCTATTGAAGAAAAACACAGAATATTTTAAAAAGAAAAAAGAAAGGAAGATTGTTTAAATAGACGTGATCTCTTTCTATATTTATGGCTACCCGCTATATTTTTATTCTATACTAATAGGTTGGTTGCTGCTTAGTCGAAAAAGATATTTTTTTTGGGCTGGTAACTTGGTAAGGTACGCTAGTTACAAACAGCGGTCGGTATTATAGTTTTAATTTTATTAAAAACCTATTTTTTTTATTTAGTTTTTTTAAATACTAGGTATTAATCTATGCGGGTAGCCAGAACTAAACATATATATATATACAGATTTTAAATAATTTTAATATTAATTTTAAATTAAAATATAATATATTTTATTTGTTAATTTATAATTTATATTATTAAATCAAAATATTTAAAAATAAATATTGAGATGACGCTATGATGTCTTTTTTCCATTTATAATATAGAATCAAATTATTGAAATATAAAATATGAGGGATTTTTAAAAAAATCATAATAAAATATTGGTATAATATTAAATTTATATTCCATCATCAATATTTAAATTTTATAGATATCTATTTAATTCTATAAAATTCAAATCCATGAGATACGACACTAATCATATGACCTTTTTATTTCATTAACGTATAAGTCATTATATTTTTTTATAGATTAAGATTTGGTCATATTTATCCTAAAAATTTAAAACTAAGATTATGTCACAATTAGATAATTTCATTTAATTCAATATGTATTTTATTAAATTTGTTTTTTATTTTTAGTATCATTTCAATTGGTTTTATCTGTTTTTTTACCGTCCTAATCCATTTAGTTCTCCGATATAAAAATTAATTTAGTTTTCATATATGACAAATCTATCCTCGTCTATACGACTTGATCTAACTTATCTTGCTTGATCCAACTATGTATTTTAAAATCCGATTCAATAAATCTTTGTTTCAAAATAAAAAAACTATAGATACCTAACATACTCTTACATATATCAAAACTGTTTTTTTTCTATTTTTGTTGGGATAACATATATCAAAAGATTTTTTGGAACCAATTAATGAAGCAAAACATTTTTTCCTAATTATAATACATTATTAAACTGTGTAAAAGAATATAGATACATAGAGAGAGAAAGCAGTATTTTTTTTGTTCAGTTTTGTACTCCCCTCTGGCCTCTCCATCCTTTCACTACATTCCTAGGGTTATTTAGTCTTGTTCGGTGGAGAGGAAAAACTCCTCGATGACAATGATCAAAAGTAAATTCTATTTAATTTTGATAAAAAAAAAAAATCAATATAGGGTGGTGGCCATGAATTATTTAATAAACTATCCTAATAGAAAAATTCATAATATAATATTTACCCATTAATTACAGAATGAGATAGATTTTAAATGAGATATACTTATTCATATTACTACGTTTCTATCAATTTATGATAAAAAGAAGAAGACAAAGGCCTACACCATAACTCTGTTATACATGGTAAAGAGATCGTTATAGAAGAACTCTACTTTAGAACCAAAATAAAAGACGGTCTATATGTAATATAAATACATTTGATTATTTTGTTTGGCCGTTTTCAATGAGTTAGGTATTCGGGTCACATTCGAGTCATTTACTAAGTACGTAGTTTAGAACGTTGTTACGCAACGTTTCATATAGAAAAATCGTGAGGGGATTGCAATGAAAAGGTGATCAACTACACATTTCAGATGGAAACTTCTTGAAGGGTCATAAGGACGTGGAGGCACGAACGACATTGGACGAGCACGTGAAAATCAAAACTATGCAAATTCCTAATCAACCGATTTATTAATTTTGTATTTTGCGACATTATATAAACTACCAATTTTGTGTTTGTTTTTAGTGCAAATTAATACAAAAATAAAGTTTTAATCCATGCATTTTAAATATCGTATTATATTTGTATTTATCTATGTGGCACAACTAGTTTTGCGGGATACGGGTTATATACATCACAATAATATTGTTGATATTTGAAAAAAATAACTATTTTTAAAAATATTTTTATTGTAGAAGGTAAATTATCTTGATAATTTTTTCCCTTTCTCCTGGGCAATCCGTAGTTACAGTCGAACCAAGTCACGTGCAGGTCCTTGCTAAAATCTGCCGAACGGGGCGACGACAGTTATGTGCTTGCGTTCGACAGTAGGAGGACCTTATCCGGTTCCACCTGAGCTGGTTTCAGTACATAGGATTACACGATAGTGCATAATACGGACTAATATAGATTCGTTTTAAAAAATCCAATTTAATTTGTATCAATGGATTATGATGTTATGAAGTGTCTCTCGGCATATAAAACCCCGTTTTAATATTTAACTGAGAATTAAATCTCTGTTTTTTTTTAATCAATTTTTATGTTAGAAAGTTAGGATCTGTACTTGTATCAAATACGAATACGTACATTTGTGGATATACCTTTCTTTATTTTCTGTGGGCAATGAGTTAATGAGGTGATTAAAATGCTAATAATGGAAGCTGAATAAGCATTTTTTTTCTAATAGAATCAGTTTGTAAACCGAATTAAACAACGTTTAGGGAAAGAAGACAGCTTGTTTTTAACAACAAAAAA
>NW_010968505.1:5083507-5090003 GCF_000463585.1 Tarenaya hassleriana | reverse complement strand
AGGGAAAGAAGACAGATTGTTTTTAACAACAAAAAAAGAAGAAGAGAGTTTGAAAAAATGAGACCATTCAAGCGGTGAAATGTGACCATAGAAATGAATCTCACACTCAACCATTTTTGGCCATCAACCAAATTTATAAAAAAAAAAACCCCATTTTTTCAAAATCGAACCAAATTTTAAACAAAAAACGAAAACCCAAAATTTTTCTTTAAAATTCTATTTTTTTCAATAAAAACTAGAACTAAACTGAACCATAAACGAAGCGAATCGGATATGATATAATAACTGATTGATACATATTTTGTAAAACCGAAAGAATCCAACCCATTCATTCCCAAACCGAATTCGAACCGAATACTGAAACGCTCCTTTCTGCCACTCGCGTACGACTTTCTCTCTATCTCTTCTTTGTTTTTTGCATGTGTTTTTGCTGATATTCTTTTTTGTTTCACCATCATGGCTATCCTTTTCTTCTATTATTTAATACAGAAATATATGTATATAAATTGTATATAAATTGTAATTTTGATGAAGGAGTGGGTACCGTTGTTCTTGTTGGACGAGCGTCAATTACGCTAAAAAAGCAAAGTTTTTGGATAATTGCAACAAGACAAAAAGGGATGGCTGCTCATGCCACGTGAATCCACGTTTAGGTGTTCATACACATATATATTTATATATTTAATATACATGCATTATATATATATATACAATTTATATAAACATGTGTTACTTATGCATACTATATATAATTATATATAAATATACACATCCATATGTACATATACATATATTTATATATGATTGTATAATATAAACATATATTAATATATAAGCATACACGTTCATATATATAAGTTAATACATATGTATATTATAGTTATATTATATATGCACGCATCATGTATGCATACTATATATATAATTATATTATATCTATATATGTATCTTACGTAATATTTATATATATATACATACTTATACTTATGTATATATCATATAGGTACTATATATGCTCTTGTATATATTTATATATACATATATTATATATATATATTTATATACACATACTTTATATAGATACACATATTATATGACATAAATATATTTATACACACACAATATATATATATATATATATATCTTATATACGTAATATGCATATCTATAATATACATATACACACATACTTATTTATATGTTTCTATTATATATTTTATATAGGTAATATATGCTTATATATACTGGTATATACACACGACATATATAATTACACATATGATATATATATATATATATAGCACGATTTCAACATAATTTTTCAGTTAGCTTCCACACGCGTTCTATTTTTCCTGCAAAACATGAAAAACAACGAATTCGGTATAAAATTATACAAAAAAATTATATATGAATATATAAATCTTACAAAATATGATATATATCTATACAAAAATATATGAATATGTGTTATCACATGAGAATTCGTGGATACCCAATATCGTGGATATTCGAAAATGGATACTCAATTCTCAATAAAAACGAAAACGAGTATTAAAAAAATAAAAAACTTGTATGTCAAGTTCGGGTTTGGATTTCAAAGATTTAGAGAATGAATACGCGTATATATGTAATCCTTTCAACTTGAAAACCATTTTGTATTTTTGAAAAACTTTCTAAAAATCTATGCATATTCTAATATTTTAAGAATTTTCAAATGTTAAATGTATTTTTTAAATCAAAATATATACGATTTTATTTGATATTTATTTAATTTTTTAGATTGGTGAATTTTATACATATAGATACATGTATTTACGAATAATCTATTTTTTAATCATGGATAATCGGGTATCCGGATATTGTGAGATAAAGTTAAAAATAATAATTCTATCAAATCCGTGAAGACAAAAAGAAGACGAGTATATTAAAAAACGTGAGTATCCAACCCATACTCTTCTCTACCTGTAATACTTGTACTAATCAATCAATTAAAATTTGAAATAACTCAGGTTTAAATTACTCCCTCCGTTTATGATTAGTTGTCATTTAAGAGAATACTTTGTGTATTAGATTTAGGTGATTTTTTAAGAATATTTTTAACTTTATTTTAATTAAAAATATTTAAATTCATAGTTATTAATGAAAACATGGTTTAATAAGGTTATATGTAGGGGTGACCATTTCAGTTATTAACCGAATAACCGAACCGAACGGAATAAAATATAATCATAACCGAACTGAACCGTGACATAAAAACCGATCGGTTATGATGTTATGAAGTGTCTCTCGGTGTATAAAACCCCGTTTCAATATTTAAATAAAAAATCAATTTTTATGGTAGAGTTAGGATACATACATCTGTGGATATACCTTTCTTTATTTTGTGTGGACATGTGTTAATGAGTTGGTATAAATGACAAACTGGGCAAAACGATTGAATTGGCAAAAAAACGAAACCGCCTATGATATAATAACCAATATATATATTGTAAAATCGAATGAATCAAACCCAATCATTCCCGAACCGAAATGCGTACGATTTTCTCTCTACCTCTTGTTTTTTTTTTTGCACGTGTTTTTGCTGATATTGTTTTTTTTTTGTTTCACCATCATCGCTATCCTTTTCTCGTATTTATTTAAGATGGAAACATATATGTATCTACCCCGCAAGATTTGCACTAATCAATCAATTAAATTTAAAATAACTCAGAGATTAAACTCTTGATCTTCCTTGGGTCCAATTATAAATACGCGCACATTTTGCTCGACAGCCCGACAAGCCCGCCAACAGTCATTCCCTCTCCCTCGGACGAAAATGCATCCTCTCCTGCCCTTCGTTCTGGGTTGTCTGGGTCTCCTCAACGTAAGCGAAACGACAAAAGGTTTGATTCACTTTAGAGTAAATTGGGTCTATTTTACCTGAACATTGTTTGTGTGCGACTGCAGGTGAATGTCGCCGTCGGACGATTGATCGGCGGCGAATTCTCGGCGGAGGCATCTCTGGTCCGCTACTGGATCAAAGAGATCCGAGGCGAATCTCCCAGATCAGAGTTTCTCCTCTCCAAGGCGTCGCCTCTCAACGCCGTCGACTCCGCCACTTTCGCCAAACTCGCCGCCCGGAACTCTCTCTCGACCCGCCTGCCTGAGTTCTGCTCTGCCGCCAAGCTCTTCTGCTTCCCGGATTTGGATCCGAGCCTCGAGCAGCACGCCGAGGACGTCAGTTTCTCCGTCTACGACCAGAAGAACTTTACCAACTACGGCACAAGCAGTGTCGGAGGCGTCGACTCGTTCAAAAACTACTCGCAGGACGGGAACGTCGTCACCGACTCGTTCCGGCGTTACAGCCGTGACTCGGCCGATCACGACGACGAGTTCTCCAACTACGCGACCTCAAGCAACGTCGCGGAGGAGAACTTCAACTCATACGGACACTCTACAGCCGGAGGCAGCGGCACATTCAGCAACTACCAGTTTGACGTCAACGACCCGACAAGCAGATTCACCTCATACTCCGACAGCTCCTCCCGGTCCCAGACCTTCAAGACCTACTCCCACGACGCCAATGCAGGGCTCGGCCAATCCTTCACCAGCTACGGCAAGCACGCTGATGGAGCCGCGGACGAGTTCTCCTCCTATTCCGTGTCCTCCAACGTGGTCGGGTCGGATTTCTCAAACTATGGCGCCGACGGACACGCAGCCAACGAGTCCTTCACCAGCTACGGAACCGACAGCAATGAGCCGCAAAACAACTTCAGGAACTACGGCACCGACGGGAACGCGTCCACCCTGACCTTCTCCAACTACAGAGACAGCACGACCATCGGCGACGACACGTTCACTTCGTACGCGAAAGACTCCGAAGATGAGAAGGTCAATTTCGTAAATTACGGACAAAGCGTCACTCTAGGGTCTGATACATTCACCGGCTACGGCGAAGACGCTGAGGGGCAAAAGATCGGTTTCAAAACCTACGATGGCAACACCAGTTTCAAGCATTACGCCAAAGATGGCGTCGAGTTCGCCGAATATAACCAGACGACCATGCCCCTCTCCGATGGCAAATCCGTGAATAGGTGGATCGAGCCGGGTAAGTTTTTCCGGGAGGCGATGCTCAAGGAAGGGAATATGATTCCGATGCCTGACATCAGAGATAAGATGCCCAAGAGGTCGTTTTTGCCCCGGAATATATTATTGAAACTACCCTTCTCGACTTCGAAGATCGCCGACATCAAACGGAACTTCCGAGCAAATGACAACTCAACGATGGAGAAGATAATATCGGATGCGCTCAGCGAGTGCGAGAGGCCCCCGAGCGCCGGCGAGACAAAGCGGTGCGTGGGATCGGCGGAAGACATGATCGACTTCGCGACGTCGGTGCTCGGCCGCAACATCATACTCCGCAATACAGAGAGCACCGCCGGATCAAAGCAGGAGGTGATGATCGGGAAGGTAAAAGGAATCAACGGCGGAGAAGTGACGAAGTCAGTGTCGTGCCACCAGAGTCTGTATCCATACCTGCTCTACTACTGCCACTCGGTGCCCAAAGTCCGGGTGTACGAATCGGATCTTCTTGATCCGAAAACCAAATCCAAGATTAACCACGGTGTTGCCATCTGTCACATTGATACGTCAGCTTGGGGTCCGAGGCACGGAGCGTTCATGGCGTTAGGGTCACGTCCCGGTGAGATCGAAGTGTGCCACTGGATATTCGAGAATGACTTGACTTGGACCATCGCCGATTAGGATCCGACCCGGCGGCTAAAAAAAAAAGCTTAAACCACGTGGATGGGGGGTTCTTGTTTATCTATTATTCTACTCTAATCGTAGTGTGATTGTATATCTATATTTCTAATTTCTGTAACAATAAACTCCCGTCACTGGTGATGTTATGTATTATTATTATTATTATATCACAACTTGTCTATCGCGCAAGTTAATTATATATATGCGGACTTTAAACAATGTTATTATTAGTTTTAAAGTTAAATATAATATATTTTGTTTTAAATTTTATAATTTATATTATTAAATTAAAATAAATTTTTTTAGTGTACAGATAACATTATGTAAGTTATCTTATTCTTCTATTAAAGACAACTCTTTCATTTCAAGTTTATATATAGTCTTTTGGACCGTAAGATAGATAGTGGATGTTCTGTCGGTCCACATGTATTCAAAATGAAGAGTTATTTTGATGATTTGAAATAATTTGACATTATGATGATTTTTTTTTTTTGGATAACCAGGAGGTGTGTTGGGCCTTCGACCCATATAATCACCTGGGCCCGGAATCAGCCTTTAGACACGTAATTAATTGCACCCCTCCTTCCCACGAGTGGTTATGATGAATTTGACACTAGTTTATAGTAAATATGACTGTATTTTCTTTCTAATAGTTTTCGACACTTATAAAGTTGAACAATGATATAAATGGAATAGATAAAAATTTAAGTGAGGTATATGAGATGCTAGTATTGGTTTGAGTAAAAGATTAAGACTAATAAGAGTTTTTTCGTCGTATAGTTTGAAAAGGGATCTAGAAAATTAGCAATGTTTATTTGTCGCTTATTAAAAATTATTAAAAATTATATAAAAAAATCTAAAAAACGTCACTTATTTTAAAATGCAAATATTATCCTAAAAGGAAAATGACATTTTCTTACACAAACTTTGCAAAATGTGACATTTTCCTACACGAATTTTTAATTTGAAAAAAAAACTACATCAAATTATCAAATGTGCCAAATTGATACATGAACTACCCAATTTAACTGCAATTTCCTACACAATCCGAAAACGGTGTTAAGTGGCTGCTAACCACTGACATGGCACGCCACGTGGCGGCTGACATGGCACACCACATAGATTTTTTGCCACATCAGCATGCCACGTCAGATTTTTAAAAAAAATTCCGAAAAAATATAAAAAATTGAATTTTTTTAAAAATTAAAACAAAATAAATAAACAATATATATATATATATATATATTCATATATATTCATATCTATATACAAATAAAAATATAAATATATATACTCCTATATAAAAATATATAACTATATATATACAAAATAAAAAACATACATATATATATACAAACATCTATACAAATATATATACATATACATACAAACAAATATAAACATAAATACTTCTATGTATATATATATCTATATATATCAAATAAAAATATACACATATATATATATGCATTTATATAAATATATATGCATATACATACATACAAGTATATTTATATATATACACATACATATATATATATAAATACATATACATGTATATGAATACATATTTATTATATATACACATATACACATACATAAATATAAATATATACATACATACAAAATAAAAAAAATATACAAGTATATATATATATATAGGAGTATATATGTTTATATTTGTATTTGTACATAGATATGAATACATATATATACATGTATATGTATTTATATATGTATGTGTATATATATA
>NW_010968505.1:5066406-5083402 GCF_000463585.1 Tarenaya hassleriana | reverse complement strand
TAGATGTTTGTATATATATGTGTATGTTTTTTATTTTGTATATATATTTATATTTTTATTTGTATATAGATATGAATATATATGTATTTGTTTTTTGCAGTTTATTTATTTTATTTTAATTTTTTTTTAAAAAAAAAAATTCATAATTTTTTGGAATTTTTTAAAAATATGACGTGGCATGCTGATGTGACAAAAAATCTATGTGGCGTGCCACGTCAGCCGCCACGTGGCGTACCACGTCAGCGGTTAACGGACATTTAATATCGTTTTCAGATTGTGTAGGAAATTGCAGTTAAATTGGGTAGTTCGTGTATCAATTTAGTACTGATAATTTATTGTAGTTTTTTGTCAAATTAAAAATTCGTGTAGGAAAATGTTTCATTTTGTAAAGTTGGTGTAGTAAAGTGTCATTTTCTATAATAGAGATCATCTAAACGGAACGTAGAGATAATATAAAACGATAATTTTTATTTGTTCGTTTGTAAGTTCATTTAATTTTATTTTTTAAAATACAATATCATATAAGCAAATAAAAAAAGGGATAAGGACGGGAAGACAGAAGGAGAGCGGTATACTGAGAGATGGGACACATTCTCGGGCTACACGTAAACCCTGGTTCTCTATCCACCGGCCTTCACTTCTCCGACATTCTCCGATGTCGGAACCTTGATTCGAACTGGGCTTTCCTTCTCCAGACAAAGATTGTCAATTGCAAAGGCAGATTTTATTGCCTTTTCTCCAATAACAACAGAGAGGTCAGCTCCTCCTAAACGTCTCCGTTTTTGCCTGTCGATTGTTTCTCCATTGGCTCTTTATTCTTTGTATTGATTTTATATTCACTTGGAGTTTGATGGGCGTATAGAATCTGGGGAAGAGTTCATTCATTGTGAATTGCTTTGGCTTTTTGCTTGCTTCTGGGATTTTTCTTCCGGGTGATGGTTGGTTGATTTTAATGCCTTTAGTTCCAGGATTCAGATATTCAAGTTTTTAGGTGAATGGTTTCGCAGTCGTCTCAATGGATTAGGGTTTTCAACTTTGTGAATTGATTTGAGAACAAAAAAAAAACACTTGACACAGGGGGAGGCATAGTGACTAGCTTTAGAGGCTTTTTCTGTGTCTTCCCCAAGTCCTCTAAGATGTCGAGTTTCAATTCCAATATAAATTGATTCAAGTACAAAAGCTAGGTTAAAAATGTGAGGTTTAAACCTCTCTTTATATATTGGCCCCAAATCTCTCTCTTTCTCCAATATGGTACACTTATCAATCCGCCCCCGTTAGACAGCGACGTCCACAGCGCTGGGGCAAATCTGGTCACTGATGGGTTCTCGGTCGCTGGCAGCTTCTCTGCCCATCCCCGACCGTTCCTTTCCTGACTGTCCCACAGCCGCCGAGTCGACCGCATGTCCGCAGGAGAACGGCCTGTCAAAGGTCCACCGGAGAGTAGAGAGTTATGCTCTGATACCAATTGATATAATTTGGGCCCTTACTCCACCACAAAAGCTACCTTAAGAGTGAAAGTTTGATCCTCTTTATATATTGGTCCCAAATCCCTCTCTTTCTCCAACGTGAGACACTTATCATTCTGCCCTTTGAGTGTTTAATGTATCAGGTCATGTTAACGCTCGAATCATAGATCTTTTATGGTTTGCATATATAGCTTTCTAAGTTTGAGTTCAAGCTTGATTTGTTTCTTGATAAGAGGTTGCTAATGGATTCTGAATTTAAGATACAATCTATAGTTTTTAGTAATTTGCGTAATCGGTACTGATAAAACTTCAAAAGAATGGGTATGCGGCGGTTAGTTGTAAAATTGGATTTTTACAAATGGAGCTTGTGGACTCCCTGCTAAAACTCTGCTTATCTTTCGTGGCCATCATTGAAAGCATGTGTAGAATCGGGTCCTTGTTTTTCTCGATATTTTTGCTAGATAAGAACCAGAAATGATACACAATGAGCAGCAGAGACTACCAGAACAAGAAGATTACACGATATCAATTGTAGTGTTATAGCTTGGGAGAATCAAGAATGATTCCTGGAAACTTGTTCTCCTTTGCATATCTGGGTAGTAGTTTGCTTACTGAGATGTCATTTTGAACGTTATCCATACTGTTTTAAGTTATATTTCATCTTTTTCGAGCACTTTCCCTTGTCAAAATAAATGGCATTTCCGTCATTTCTAAAATACGAGAAATGGAAAATCGGGGCTTCCCCAGGATCCCAACTGATAGAATTTCCTCTGGTTTACTTAGAGAAGAGCTTATGAAGCAGTAGTAAAACAGAAAGAAGACTTGATCCAGAAGATTCTACCTTAAAGATTGTTACATGGTTCAGTAGCAGTGTAGCTTTAGACATGGAGAAAAGTAACATTATCTGGTCTGTTGGCTATTGTTATGGAGTTAGATTTAGCTGAACTGTCAATTTACGGTGCAGGAACAAGCACGTAAAGCACTGGAAAGTGCCCTTGGTGGGAAGAAGAATGAATTCGAGATGTGGAACAAAGAGATCAAGCAAAGGGAAGAATCGGGTGGCGGAAAAGACGGAAGTGGAGGAAGAGGAGGCTGGTTTGGAGGTGGCGGATGGTTTGGTTGGTCCAATGGCGATCATTTCTGGAGCGAAACCCAACAGGCAGGCCTTACTGTCTTAGCCATCGTTATCATGGTAAGCTTTTTTGTCCTATTGGTAGTGAGAATGGAACACTGAAAAAGCATCTAAATGAATTTGGCAAGCCATCCAATTGCAGAGAAACACCATTGAAACAAAACCCGGAAAGATTTATAGAGAATATTAGCAGATGAGAAATGGATATTATGGTTCTTTAGGAGATCAAAAGGAGAAACTTTTTTGTCTGAAAACCGGTTATTATTTGTTTGGTGATTGCAGTATATGATTGTCGCGAAAGGAGAAACGCTAGCCGCTCTTGTGTTCAACCCGTTGTTGTATGGTTTACGAGGAACCCGAGAAGGTTTTACTTCTCTAACATCAAAGCTCATGGGAAGAAAAGCTTCTGAAAGCGACAATGGTGATTCAGACAAGACATGGAAGAAGGAAGAGTACGGATATGTCTCCGCTAAAGAAAGCGTTGTCCGAAAATGGGGAAGTGACTGAAAATCTTTACTTACGTTTGACGTCGTAAAGATTTCCGGATTTTTCAGGGATTTGGCTTTGAACATTAGAGAAGATACAACGTAGATTTGGATTGTCTTCTTGTAAACGAAATGCTTCAGCTGTATTCCTTTTCAGAAATGTTTTCTTTGTTAAAGAGAAGATACATCTCCATATCTCCAAGACTCTTGGCATTGGCTCTGAGAATTTCCGGGTCTAAATATAACCAAATCAGACCCACTGAAACGTGAAATGTGCACCCGACAAAACCACGGACCAAAGCTATGTAAGTAACAACAAGACCCATGCAGAAGCTAAAGTACCATCTTAAAAGCAACGCAATGATATTTCACCACAAAACCAAACCACCGAACTCAAGACTTTAGTTGCAGTGTTTAAAAGGGGGAAAAAAGTCACACTACAATATCTTTCGAGGAACAACAGAAAAATGTGGGAGAGAGTTTTCATTTGCTACTTTCACAACAGACTTCAGTCAAAGCCTTCCATCATCAGGAGACCCATCATACCGACCATTCATAATCTCATATCAGAAGCTTCTCTATGGCATCCTGCAAAAAAGTTTCACACCTCGAATGAGAAGAGATTTTAGAACATCAACTCTTTTAGGAGGTTGCGAGGAAAAAGTAATACCTTGAGCTGCTGAATTTGTGACTTCAACTGGCTAGCTTCGTTTGATGTAACCGAGCAAGCAATCACCGGTCTTGTCACACCGCATGCCCTTCCAAGTGCTTGTTTCGACGGTACAAACACATACGGCACATTCTGCAGTGGTTCAGAGTGAGGAGAAAAAGGGTTCAAACTAGGAAATCCAAAA
The DNA here is from genome assembly GCF_000463585.1 of Tarenaya hassleriana. Taxonomy (NCBI): domain Eukaryota; kingdom Viridiplantae; phylum Streptophyta; class Magnoliopsida; order Brassicales; family Cleomaceae; genus Tarenaya; species Tarenaya hassleriana. The sequence continues at coordinate 5,079,465 of NW_010968505.1, read as the reverse complement.
GAGCCAAAGGCAAGCATTCAGTTAATCGAAGGAATCTGTCCAGCTATGAAAAAAGACCAACTAAACTATACAGAAAAATACTGAACAAAATGTTACAAGAGAAAGCATCTTGAAGCCAAACCCAGAAAAAGGACCAAGAAGAAGTAGCTTCAGATCTGCCTAACACTCCAGGAAGAACTTTCTTTTTGCATAAAGAAACTAATATTTACAAAAAGAAAATAATTCCTTAAAGCTTCAGCGACACGAGCATCGTGATGGCCTACAACCATCTCAATGTGTAATCACCAATATCTACCAGCCAACTGATCTCACGTATATAAAATCCACCAAATAAATCTTTCATTGAATAGTCTTACTAACAGGTGACAACGAAGAACAATAACTAGAAAATGAGATGAGCAGCAAAAACAATTCAAGGAATAGATCACTGTTATGGACAACGAATCGAGTGAAACAGGTATGGGAGAGGGGATCAAACCTTGTCCTCAGCAAGCAATGGAAGATGAAGCAGAATCTCGAGAGGCTCTGTATCAGCAGCCATCACCACAAACTCAGAAATCCCACGGTTCAATGTCTTCGTAGCTGAAAACCCAAAGACCCCAAATAAACAAAACAGAATCAACGAAGAACAATCTCGTCTACAATCACAACAGGCCGAAACACCTGTGAAGAGCAGCTAGGGTTGGTCTTACTTCCCTGACAAGAGTATACTGTATATTATTATCCACCAAGGTCACTGAGCATGATGAGATGAATTAGGAAATAGCACTTGTATAATGTTTGCTGATCATATTCATATCACGACAGGTCGGTGGAGTCAAATGCCAAGCAGGGGCTCTCAGAGCTTCCGAGTAACAATGTATCGGCTGAACAAGATCGAGAATCGTGATCGTCAACTGAGCATCCGCAAGCGGGTACGCCTTGGGGTTTACTGTTTCCAACGTCTGCATAGCAAAAATGCCGAAAAATTAAAACGGAAATCTCAGAAACCAAATTCCCTGAAATCGAAAATAGAATCCCAAAAATTTCAAGGAACGATGAAAATAGAAATTAATTACCATCTCCGCCTGAAGTTGAAGAAGTGATGAGCAGCTAGGGTTTTGGAGAGACTGGAAGAATCTAGGGTTTTAGAGGCAAACTTCGCGAGCGTAGTAACATATAAATCGTATATGTGGGGCTGGGCCGAGTATGTTTGGACCAAATAGACACAAAGCCCATGATGGTGGGAAAAAACCCTCAAACTTGGAGATTAACATATTAAACATTTAGATCTTCCAAATTAAATATTAAAATTTTTCCGAAAAATAATATAAAATATAATCAAATTGACATATAAAAACTAAATTATTCAAAAATTGTTTTACCATATTACAAACTCTGCACGATATCCAATTCCCTTAAATCTGTGGCAAACATTAAAATAATGAACAATAAGAATAACAAAAAATTTAAAAAAGCAGATATACATATATACATATACGTATAACTATATATATATACATATACATATATATAATAATCTCGTGTAATTTTTATTAACAAAGATCTTGTTCTTTACAAGATTGAAAGGAGGTAACCACAACTAGGGGTGGTCAATTCGGGTTTCGGTTCGGGTTTGGGTTCAGACTCGGTTTAGTTATATTCAGGTTCAGTTATTTCGGTTATAGAAAAACTATAACCATTCGGTTTTTATATAAAATTCGGTTCGGTTCGCTTCGATTATTTTTCGGTTCGGATTCGATTCAGTGTCAGTAAAAATTTCATTTTTTCAAAGAAATTATCGGTTTTTTTGGTTATTTTTTATTCGGTTCGGTTCAGTTTCGAATTTTTTGGGTTTAAAGAAATTATAACCGTTCGATTTTGATGTAGGGTTCGGTTCGGATACGATTATATCTTATTTGGTTCAGTTCGGCTCGGTTATTCGGTTAATAACCGAACCCTAACCACAACGGATTAAAAAAATTTCAAAGAAACGCGTTTATGCCCTAAGATTAAAGAAAAACAAGGTATACTTGGGGATATTACCCATTCTCATTATTTTTAATGAGAATGTGAAGAGTTATATAAAACTTTAGTATTCTCGATCCTAAGATGAAATAAAGTCCAAACCCCTATAACAAGTAATTTTTTATAGAACGATTTGATTTTGAGATAACGATGTAACATTAGAAATCTATTCAGCATTTTTTTAATTTAAATTCGTTAAACAAAGATTTAATTTTTGGTGCGTTAATTAGGAAACCATACACCATGAGTTATCATTGATGGGCCTTTAGGCCAGAAGTCAAAGCCCATGAAAAAAAAGAGCAATTTAAACCCAAAACAAAAAGGAAACGGAACTCCGGAAACCCTTGGCCTGAGGCACAGACACAGGGAACAACACTGACTCCATTTGCCGGCTTCGAGTTGCAGGTTCAAGCAATCTGTTTCTGTTTTATTCTTCCTTTGATATCTCAATTTCTTGCTGTTTTCTACTTTATTGTTTGAGTTTTATTTTGATTTTCTCTCGATTTCGCATCTGGGTCAAGTTCAGGATTCAATTAGGGTTCTGTGCCTAGGGGTCTATTCGCAGTTTTTCTCCGAATTTCAATCTAAGTCGAAGGAAATGGGATAGCCCACCGAGGATTCTTTAGGTTGATGCTTGAGATTTTGCTTGCTTTTGAGCTATAAGCCTTTGTTTCTGAGAAATGAATTTTCGAATCAATGATTCTCCGAGAACCCTTTAATCAGGAGAGGAAAACATTTCCGAATTCAGGAAGAACTTTTGTTGGGTTTCTCATTCATCTGATGGCATTTTCCTGAATCTCTGATACAGCTCGGGGAGGAACAATGAAGGTGAGATCGTCAGTGAAGAAGATGTGCGAGTTTTGTAGGACGGTCAAACGTCGAGGGCGTGTATATGTGTTATGCTCTTCCAACCCTAAGCACAAGCAGAGGCAGGGATTCTCTTCCATTACTCATGAAGGAATCTCACCTCCTCCGTAAGTGAACTTTCACCCTTCCTTACCTTCCCGCTTTCTTCGATGAATCCATTCATTGCCTCCTTCTCCGTTCCAGATTCCGGGCCTTTGCATCATCGATGTGACGTTAAAGAACCTAATTCATAGGCTTTTCATATGGTGGGTGATTTTATATGATCATCTGCATTCTATAAATTGTCCAAAGACAGACTTTAGTTATTAGAATTTTTGTGAAGATCGTGTTCGGGTTCTAAGTATTTCTGCGATTCTTTTCGCTCCTTCCTTACCGACATAATCCCTGTGAAGAGCAGCTAGGGTTGGTCTTACTTCCCTGACAAGAGTATACTGTATATTATTATCCACCAAGGTCACTGAGCATGATGAGATGAATTAGGAAATAGCACTTGTATAATGTTTGCTGATCATATTCATATCACGACAGGTCGGTGGAGTCAAATGCCAAGCAGGGGCTCTCAGAGCTTCCGAGTAACAATGTATCGGCTGGTCTGGCATCACTCCTGTCGAGAAGGCCTCAGCCTACGGCGGTGTTTGGTTGGAGAGCCGGTCTAGCATCCATTCTGTTCAAACAGGGGAATTAGCACGATACCCGCCCGAGATCCAATCCAAGTAGCATTTTCCCCATTGAATTCCCCGAGTCTTTCTCTGTCCTGATCGCTGTTTTCTCCTGAATTCCCCAGGTGAAATTCTCGTATTTCTCTTCTATATCCGTCGTAAGTTGTTCCTAGGACAGCATAATTGGGTATTTTTCGGAATTCCGGTCGCTGATATACATGCTACTACATTAGGGGGCATTTGAAAGAGACTTTATAAGGTTTAAAATACCAAAATAATCAAATGACATCTAGTAAGCTGTTTCGATGGCATGATTCTTGTTTCTTGGCTTCGCTGTTTAGTTTCTTTGGGTCATGGAGCCCTCTAGTAAAAAGAGAATTTGGTTATTAACCTAATAATTGAGTCGGTCTAAATCAAATAAAATATAACTATAATTGATTCGTGTTCGATGTCCGAATGGTTACGATTTCTCTAATGGTTACGATTTCTCTACTATAGAAAAAATTGAATCCGAATCGAATAAAAAAATAATTGAAAAAATAAGTGAAGAGAAAATGGAAGGGTTGGAAAATCAAAATGAGTGGAAACGAATAATTCATACGGTCGATCCTAAATAAATACCAAGACGCCGTATCCTAGATAAACTTGGGACCAAGATAATGTTGATGTTGAATATTTTTTTACCAATAAAATTTGAAGTTGATCTGAACTCAAATAGGAACAGAATCAAATAAAGATTGAAATGGATATAGTTTTCTCAAATTCGAATATAATCAAAATGAATCGACCAATAAATCGGGTGGCAAATCCAGGTTCCATGGTACAAAATATCAAATTTTGTATTTGGGTTGGAAAGAGTTCAGATCATTATTCAAAAAAACGGATTCATGATCGGATATCTCCCAAATCAATTAGAAGATCACTTCCTTTCTCCCATTCGAGTAATTGGAAATGATTCCCTTTTCCATTATTAGTTTTTGAATCGGGTTGCCCTTTTAAGACATACAAAACAACGACAGCCCATTCCCTGTTTTTTTTTCTATAAAATAATAATATAATATAATGTCCTTGTGTTATGTATAGATCTAAATGGATGTCGGCATTTCATATAATCAACTTTATTATTGTATGCATTGCTACGTTGCATTTATCCATTCATAACCATGCCAAAGTAGATGTGACAAAAAAACCCATCACTTTTTAAATCTTTATATTCATATTTTTTTTTTCTCTTGGATCCTATCCAGATCATAAAACTTTTTCTATTCAGTTAAAAAAAATATCACATATTTTTCCCAACATATATTATTTTTAAGAATTTGATCATTGCATCACTTTCTAAAAACATTAATTTCTTATAAACTCAGAAATAGCATATGTTAATTTTTGTTTCCCTCCAATACAAAATCACAATTGCTATATTAATGCAAATATTCAAGTCGAAGTGATAATCATGAAATCAAAATAAGCAAATTTGGACCTCTCAGGGAGTCGACATCACCATTTCTCCACCGTTGAGCCTCGGCGAGTGGGCTCCACGTTCCACGGTACCCACTCTCCAGTCTCCACCTCAATAATGCGAAAAGTAGGCCCCACATGTACGTGACATTGGCCAATCAACAAGCTCTACTGCTCCTTGAGCATATGCATGCACGTTGACTGACTTGAAAGATCCTTTTTCTCTTTTCGTGGGGCTTTTTTTTTTCTCATAAAAATACATTTTTTTTTGAAAGCCTTGGAGTACAATTGTTTAGGTGTTTTTGTCTTGGAAAATGAGTTGAAATCCATATAGTTTTAGCAATATTTTTTAAGGTTTTTAATTCTGATTTAATAGTATATTTATGAAAATTTATATATGAAATTAATATATTTTAAAAAATAATATATATATATATATATTAATCTTAATCTAGTTTTAAATTCTAATAACTTTAAATTCAATCAAAATTGAATAATATAAAAACAATATTATTATAATTGGTATAATAAAATAAAATCAAAATTTAAATGCGAATGATTCCTATTGGAAGAGGACTTAGAGGAGCGGGGGACCTCTGCTCCATTTGGCAAATGAATGTCAGCCGCCGGGCACATGGAATCTGTGAGCCGTACATTTCAAGACTGGGACCCACCGTTTGGGGTACCGCGTACTTCGGCCTTGAGTCTTGACCGTCCACTTGGAAATATCATCGTCTTCTTGCTTGAAGCCTTGAAGGCCTCGCGTTTGGCCCAACGCTAAAAATCTTTTGGCGTTCACGTTTGCGTTTGGGGCTAGCGTTTACCTTTGTATTATTATTATTATTATTATTATTTTTCTATACAAGAACTAGTGTTCCAAAGGTATGATGTTATTAACTTGATCCAAGAGTTACGTCCTATATAGATTTAGTTATTTTGATTGTTTAATATTAAAAAAAATATGATCGAACGGAAGTAAGAGTATTAACCCATCTTAAGATATCTTTATATATTAAACTTGTATTTAGTACATTTGTTTTTGATAAAGGGATCAATTATTTAGTACATTTGTTACAAGGGATTAATTATTTAGTTTTTTTGGTTAGAATTAGGTTGCATTTTATTTAAATTCGATTATTTCTATTTTAAAAAATTATAACCGTTTGATTTTTATATTGAATTTGACTATATTTCGTTCGTTTTTAGTTTTTATTGACAAATATATTTATTTTTTTAAAAAAAATTTAATTATTGTTTATTTGTTTTTTCGATTTTAAAAAATAATAATTAATCAACTTTTTTATATCAGATTTAGTTTAGTTATAATTATATATTATTAGATTTAAATTATTCGGATATTAATGAAATAAACCATCTCTATTTATTACATCTTCTATTTTAGATATATTTTGTTACATAAGCGACTGAAAAAAAAGCTAATGGGAAAAAAATGATTAGTGAAATCACAAACGACATGAAACGCTGATAAAAAAAAATCTCATAAACGACAAAAGAAAAATACCAGCGGACAGTCCATAATGCAACATGAAAATCATATTTAAATGCCCAACTTGAAGAACTAATAAACAAAAAAACCCACGTGACGAAAACTCAATCAACGGTCCAGATTTCATTTCCTTGACACATCCTCTCTCGCCTATATAATACACGAAAACTCCTTTGTTCAAACTGAGAAAACTCGAGAGTTTTTTTTTTTACTCGATTGGAGAAAATGCTGTTGCGAAGTGCATCGACGCCGGTTCTGAATTCCTTAGTTCATGTCTTGAGTCCTAGGGAATCTCCCTTCGATGCGGAATTCGTTCATCATATTCCGCGGACCCGCTCGGTGATGCTGTCGGCGTCTCCGTGCTGCTGTTACAGCCCTATCTCTGTACACTCCAGTGACGATTCAGCGAGGAGGATGAGCAGGGCGATGTCGGAGAGTGATCTCCGGCAGTTATCGGAGAAGACAACGCCGGCGAGTAAGTTTACGAATGGTGCTTTGGTGGAGGAGAAGAGAGATGAAGGGATCGGGTTCGGTTTGTTTCGTGCGTCTTCGTTGGAGTGCGGATTTGGGTTGGGTGCTGCTCCGGAGGAAGGTTATGAGGTTTTGGTTGGCACTGGTGCCGGCGGGAAGATCTACGACGGCGACGGCGGTTCTAACGGTGGTGATGGAGACGGAGGTTGTGGTTCGTGGGACCCGAACCATGGAAATGATGTCATAGAAGCTCACTACCAGAAGTTGATTGCGGCAAACCCTGGAAATGCGCTTCTTCTCAGCAATTACGCAAAGTTCTTGAAGGAGGTATACCTTTTTTCTTCTACTGGTGTAGTTTCTGAATCTGAAATGAGATCTATGTTCAGTAAGAACTGCATTAAAGTCATGGGCTTTGAGAAAAGATGAAAATCTGTTGTTAATATTTCTTCGGTTGTGATTGAAACAGGTTCGAGGAGATCTATTGAAAGCAGAGGAATATTGCGGGAGGGCTATTTTGGCCAATCCAAAAGACGGGGATGTTCTGTCGATGTATGGGGAATTGATATGGCAGAGCCATGGAGATTCATCTCGAGCCGAGACATACTTCCACCAAGCTGTGAAAGCTGCTCCTGATGATTGGTGAGTCTTTTGGGTTCCTTACAAGCTCCTTGCTTGTTGAAACCTGAGTTCAAATCACCTTGCCTTTCCGTGTTCCTCCCGTTAATTCCTTTGCAAAGTTATGTTTTTTTCTATCAGGGTTTTGCTAAAGTTGTTTGCTTTTGTTTCCCTCTGTTGCCACAGTTATGTTCATGCATCATATGCTCGATTTCTGTGGGATGCTGAAGATGGAGATGAAGATGAAGAGGGGGAAGAAGAACTCGAGAGCCAAAGAGCAAATCTGAATTTCTTCAGTGGACCGTCTCCAATAACGTCGCCTGCATAAACTTATTCCGGTGGCGATCTCCTTGTATAATACAAGATTAGATGATGCTAACCAACTAACCCTGTTGTTAAATTCCACTTCTTTTGTAGTTTTCCTTTTTGCTTTTCTTGGTATTCTTCTGCTTGAGATTTAGGGTTTCCTTCCTTGTAGCCATATAACGGAGAAAGAAAGTAAGGGTAGATGGAATAAAAAGTTTTGCTTCCGATGGATGTCAATGTCTCTGTCTCCGGCAAGTTTTCCCGTTTTGTCAAATGATTGTGATGGAAGTGCAGAAGATGGTTCATACATAACTCTCAAAGGTGCTATACTAGTTTTCTTCTTGACAAATGGTTTTGTCTGCTTTATGACTGAACTATTCAGACATGTAGCAGTTCCGGTCGCAAGGTTTGGTGAGCCTAACCCAATCCCAATAACATGATCCACTTCAGATTCTCAGCGATGAAACCAGGCAATTAGAGCTTGATACGGTCGGGAGTACCCGACTCTGAACCCATTTCTCTCGGGTCCCGGAGTTCGAAACCTGTTGTACCCATGTCATTCGGATATCCGGGATTACCCTGTCGGTGGTGAGGCGGCGAGACAAGAGGAGCGACCTAACTCTAAACTCTATGTGAGTTTAAGATGATTAATTTGTTCTGCCAAACTCGTCCCTTGCCTCGAACCCAACCTTTAACCCTAGACGAGTCATAGTGACGGGTGTCTGCGGTGGATGGATGACATTGACACCTTAAACTGAATTCGAAAGGTCCCTTTTTCATCCCGCCGATGGATGAACACCTGATTTTCGGGTGTCAGCCCCATGGGCAAATATCGACAACCGCGTGAAAGTGTAGATCATCCATCATGGTTGCTGAAGCAGGTCACTTTCGTCTTCTTCTCCACTCTCCAAGATCCTTGGAGAGTTGAACACAATGCTTGCTTCGTCTCGCATCACATGTAAAAATCTGCAAAGCCAAGTTGGAATATTCCCTTTCCTATTTGCTGATTGATCATTCATTATGGTCGATGAGTAAGTCACCTATGCTTACGGTTGTAGTTGTCCGGAATACGACAATGGATTATTAAATTATAATTCGAATGTTTTTTTTTTATGATAGCAAACACTGTTAATTTAAGCAGTGTATTTGATAGCTTATCAGTAATCTACTCAATTACCCTGGACGGAAACGACATTTAAATTTCAACATAAAATTAGAACATTTTTCTTTAAAAGAGGAAGGGAACAAAACCTTGGGCTTGAAGTTAAATGGGTCTAACAAAAAGGCCCATAAAAGCCCAAAAGATCCGCATGTCCTTCGCGCCGGAGATTCTCTGATTTCACTCTGCGTTCTCGTTTTACTCCGTTGGTCTTCTTCTTCTTCTTCTTCTCTCAGGTATACTTCCATAAACCCTAACCCTAGCTTCAGTTTCGCCTTTGTTCGATTCCTTGTCGTTTGCGTGGAATCTTCAAACCTGGTCTCTTTCTCTCTCTTCTCTTCTCTTCTTCCTCCTCCGCCTTCTTCTGGTACTTTTACTTCTGGGATTCTTTGAGGGTTTTTCCCTCTGGATTTCGCCAATTTTTCCCTAAATTTTTGTATGGTCTAATTGGGCGCTTTGTTTTTTTGTTTATTTCTACCAATGTTTAGTTCTTAGATTTCAATCCAGTTCAAGCCTTAGTTTTTATGTACCCGTTCTGTTCCCGTGCCTTTTCTCAGGTATACGCCGCCAATGGCGGGTAGCATTATCATGTTCGAGGATATTTTCGTGGTGGATAAGTTGGACCCTGATGGGAAAAAGTTTGATAAAGGTTTGATCATTTGAAGCTCTTAATGTTCGTTACGCCTTCATGGTTATTCGTGTGTTTTCACGGTGGAATTGATCTCAAGCGTAATAGATATCCTTTCTGACTTTGGTGTAGTCTATACTGTGGAAGATAGAACCATCAGCTCCTATAGATATTCCTATAATATACGAAAAATCCTGATTTGCGGTATATATGCAAGGCAACTGAAGTGTATGATTCGTGTATAGTTTGTAACAACATGTGTCTATCTTATGCAACTTGGCGTAGTTTCGGAAAATGGGATTCAAATTCTTCTTGGGTTGTCGGGGAAATCTCTTCTTTGTCGGTGATCATAGCTTTGTGCACCGGGCTGCCCTATCGGTGATCATAGCTCTACCGGCTGATTGATCAAAGTTGCTTAGAGCAAGATCAAAGTTATCATCAAAATGAAAGTTGAATACATTTTTTTGGAGCTATAACGTCGTGTGAATATGTCGTTTGGAACTACGGCTGATCTTTAAGTTTTTTAGTGTCCGGAAGTTTGTTTATGTGAAGTGACTTGCGGTAGCACTTTCTTCTCGGATCATTTATAGTGTGGCAGTAACACTCTCCGTGACTACAGTTACTCGCATCGAAGCAAGGAGTCACAATTTGGAAATGTTCATGCATTTAGATATCAACACAGAGATATATCCGATGGCTGTGGGGGAGAAATTCACATTGGCATTGGCTCACACTTTGAACCTCGACGGAACCCCCGATACCGGATATTATACTCCGGTAAAGAGACGTTTTATAATCCACTTTCTTTGTGTGTGTAGATTAACTAGTACTGAGGTTTTTCCGCTGATCATCTCCAGGGATTGAAGAGATCGCTGGCGGATAAGTACGAGTATGTGATGCATGGGAAGCTATACAAGATCTCGGAGCGGGAGGGCAAATCTCCCCGAGCGTGAGAATCCCGAACCAAACCCCGAAAAAAAAAAAAAATTCTTGTTTTGTTTTCGGAAGTTCCGGTGCAATGAGTAAAGCCCATGATGGATATAACTTTTGTGGTTTCAGAGAGATATACGTTTCGTACGGAGGGCTGCTGATGATGCTTCAGGGAGATCCAGCTCACATCTCTCACTTTGAACTCGACCAGCGGATATTCCTCCTCGTTCGGAAGCTTTGAATTACCAACAACACCCTCATCCCCCCATTCTCTCTGTCTTTCACATGGCTTTAAAGCTTGTTGTTTGTTCTGTTCCAGAATTGTTGTTGCGAAGACGAAGATACGGTCTTTACCTGATAAAGACTTCCTTTTTGGTCCACTTTAGTCTTCTCGTCCTTTTAACTCACCATTGTTTATTCTTTGTAGGTTCAACATATATATATATATATATATATATATATATATCTATATTATATAATCCCAAAAAGTTTGAGCATCTGGTCCTCTGAGAAAAAAAGGTTATTCAATTCATTATATAACAATTTACATATTTTAATTTCAGTGTCATATTGACAATTTGTTTTTTCCGTAAGTTATTTTTCTATTATAGATCTGTAGAAAAATACACATTTTAAGTGACGTAGATATTTATAAAACTATTCAATCAGCGTAATCAATCATGCTAGTAAGTAGTAACTCCTCAATCACGTGATTGAAAACGACATTTTAGATTAAAATAAAAATATATCCAAAAAAACAGACTTAAAAAAGCATGGGCTTCAACTAAATGGGCCTATAGAAAAGCCCAATAAGACCATAACATAGGCCTAACCGTTTTTAGACGAGTGACCTCTTTTGTTTTTCTCCTTCTCAGGTCCAATTAGCCTCTCGGATCCCCAAGCCCAAATCCCTCTCTCTCTCTCTCCACCGGCGGACTCCAAGATCGGCTCCTACCCACCATCTTCACTGTGCCGGAGATACTATTTTTGCCTCCGGAATCTAAATTTGATCTTCCCGTCTTCTTCTTGCAGGTATAGTTCCAGAAACCCTAACCCTAGCTTCGTTTTCGCCTTAGTTTGATTACTGGTGTTTTATGTTCGATTTGTTACCCCGAATTTCTCCTTCGCTGAGGTTGTAGATCTTAAATTTCGATGAGCTAAGTTATTTCCTTGCTCGATTAGAGAACAGTTCGTGTATAAATCGGATCTTATACGATTCCTGTACGTACGTAGGAGGTCTAAGCTCGTGTCGTCGGCCTTGTTTATCGATATCTACTCGTAAAATTTTCATGTTTGCTCTGTTTCATTTCGTGCTTCGGGAGCAAAAGCTTGAAAAGATTTACAACTCGTCTTGGAGGCAAACTCGAAATTGAAAAAAATTTACTGGATCGGTATTTAAATTGAATGATTCCTTATAGGCCCAGTTGTTTCGGGTCGTAAATGGACCCAAGGCCCATAATTGTAGTAAACAATTATTTTCCCCTGCAGGGAAAAAAAAAAACACAATCTGGAAATTCATGGTAGCATCGAACCGAAATACATAATAATAATATACACCAGTCTAATAAAAAAAAAAGGGTTTCCGTATTTTTCAATAGTTTTCTGGTTGTGTTTTGTAATGATGTTTGCCACTCTCCTTGTTTTTTTTGTTGTGAATCAAAACTCAAGGTTCTTGATTTATAGTTCAGAAATGGTGTTAACTTAGTTAGTTCAGGGATGCTATGCTATTCCTCATCTTGGTATGTTTTTTTCAGGATCCTAGTTTAATCCCCAGATTGTGGAGAAGTACTACATTGTTTTTCATGTGGTTGGTTCTTTTTGTCTTGCTTCTATTGAGTCCTGTTTCCGTTTTCCTTTCAGAGGACTTCAGAGCAAGAATCTGTCAGAAAATATGGAAACATCTGATGAGATCTACGATAATGATGGGACGGTAACCCCAGAAACACGAGGGGGAAAGCCTCGGAAAAGGAAGTCGACGGTGTGGGAGCACTTCACCATTGAGGATGCAGGTCCCGGATGCAGAATGGCATGTTGCAAGGGGTGTAAACGGAGATTTTCTTACAGTAATGGATTTAAAGTCTTGGGTACCAGTCATCTTAGGCGCCACATCTACAACGGGACTTGCCCAGCACGCCTTCATCTCCAGGGGAATAATCAGCTGTCACCATACACACTCGAGAATGTCACACAGAGAAGACAATACCAGACGTCTAGCACACCCTACATTCCATTCGATCAGGACCGTTGCCACCGTGAGATCGCCAAGATGATCATCATGCATGATTACCCTCTTCACATGGTTGAATGTCCCGGATTTGTGTCATTTGTCCAGAGTCTTCAGCCTCAGTTTGAGATGGTGAACTTCAACACCGTTCAAGGAGACTGTGTCGCGACTTACCTTGCAGAAAAGCAGAATGTCATGAAATATCTCGAAGGCATTCCCACGTGGCGT
>NW_010968505.1:5011969-5066032 GCF_000463585.1 Tarenaya hassleriana | reverse complement strand
CCTGGCCGGTTTGGCCTTACTCTTGACATTTGGACTTCGAAGCAAACTCTAGCCTACGTGTTTGTAACCGGTCACTTCATTGATGGCGATTGGAAGCTGCAGAAAAAGCTTCTTAATGTCGTGGTGGAACCATTTCCGGAATCTGACGCAGCTCTGAGCCGTGCTGTTGCTTCCTGCATTGCTAACTGGAATCTTGATGGAAAGATGTTCTCTGTTACATCCAACCATCCGGCTAGTAAAGAAGCCATCGAAAATCTAAGAATTCTACTCTCCGCCAAGAACCCGAATATCTTCAATGGTCAGTTGTTGATCGGGAATTGTATTGCCCGCCTCTTCAGCAACCTTGCGAAAGACGTGTTTCTTAAAGGAGCAGATGTGATCGAGAAGATCCGTGATAGCGTGAAGCATGTGAAAACCTCTGAATCGCCCGAGGAAACGTTTCAAGTTCATACAGAGAGGACACCACTTTCCCTCGACGATCAAACTCAATGGAACACGACGTATCTGATGCTCGTGGCTGCTTCGGAATCAAAGGAAGTGTTCTCATGTTTAGGGACCGCTCCATCAGCCGAGGACTGGAAACGGGCCGAGACCCTTTGCACGTTCTTGAAGCCCCTTTATGATGCAGTATCCACTCTTGAATCTAATGTAAACCCACATGCGGTTAACTGTTTCCACGAAATCAGGAAGACGCATTCAGATCTCTCTCGTGCCATCGCTCGTGAAGAGGATCCTTGCATCGGCGACCTCGTCAAAACCATGATAGTGAAGATCGAAAAGTACTTGAAAGATTCTAGCTTGGTTTTGGCCATGGCTGTGGTAATGGATCCTCGGTACAAAATGAAGCTTGTGGAGTTCAGTTTCTCAAAACTATTCCGAGAAGACGCCCGTAAGAACATCAAAGCTGTGGATGACAGGCTTCACGAGCTCTTCAACGGGTATTTAGCGCTTCCTCAGCCGCTCACTCTGGCCTACGCTGAAGGAGAGAGCAGCCTGAATCCCGATGGATTAGCAGATTTCGACGTGTATATAATGGAGACGATGGGACGGAATCTGAAATCCGAGTTGGATCGGTACCTGGACGAGACATTGTTGCCTCGCCATGTTAAGGAGTTCAATGTGTTGGAATGGTGGAAGCATAACAAGCTGAGATACCCGACGTTATCGGGGATGGCTCGGGATATTCTATCGATCCCGATGTCGGCTGCTGCGGATTTCGGTAATGTTTTCGACATAGAGTCGAGGGAGATGGATGCTTACAAGACATTGCTTAGGCCTGAGACGGTGGAAGCTCTGATATGTGCAAAGGATTGGTTTCAATCTCAATCTCAACCCCCAAAACTCCAATGTCAAAACCGGACAATAAGGGACTATTAAGTTTGTGGTTTTAGTAAAAATAACAACAACAACAAAACTGAAAACTTATTGTGATTCGTATTAGGATTCTTTGAATTTTTCATTCTTTTTAGAGTTTTACTGAGCGAAACTTTTACCCTGTACTCTGTAATTTATATATATATATATATATAAAGTGATAAACCTATACACAGAAATCATGAAGAAAACCTCAAGTTTAACCTCCTCAACCAGACAGAGTGAAGCAACATATGAAGCATATCGTAAGGCTTGGACGGTCTGTTCAACGCGAAATGCCTCTGAACTTGCAAAACCCTCTTCTGCAACACCATGTACCGTTTCCTCGACACCCTCTTCAGTATCCTCTTCATCTCCGGAATCTTCTCCGACGGAATCTGAATCGTAAATTTGCTCCAATCCAACACGTCGCTGAAGGGTAACGCGTAATGATCCGATATGATCACCGGAACGCAGCCTAAGTTTATCGCGGCCACGACTCGAGGGCTTGCGACTTCGTAGCCGCTGGGACAGAGACAGAACATTGTTCTTGACATGAGGTTGTAGTAATCCAATCCTTTCGGGAGGTACTCGTGGACTTGGATCTCATCGTCTTTGTCTTTCCAATGTTGGAGGAGGGTTTTGCGGATTTGCCCGTGAGAGCCTCCTGCGAAGAAGGCGAAGATGTTGCGGTCTCGGACCGGGAGGGATAGCCGAGGAGGGCCGAGTTGGCCCGGTGGAATGTTGATCTCGGGGATCGGTACATCTCGTCGAGGTTCGAAGCCTTCGGACGTGTTAGCGTTGCATAGTACTCGTATCAAGTTCTTCGTGCGTTCTGGATCCGCTACAGAGACGTCTGGTGCCTGTACAATATTTTCAAAATAGGATGTTTTTAGTGTTGTTAGAATCCATCGAATATAGTGTATCGATCCACAAGCAAATGAATCGGTATTAATTTAACACGAAGACATCGTCGGTCCTCCTCGAAGCTTTTATATTTCGAGTGATCTAACTCGAATTTCAGTGTATATATATATGTGTGTGAATTTTGGTCCGAGACCTAAAACCCGCCCGAAAAATGATTAGTTTTGGGTTTGAATTTGTAGGTCCGAAAAAAAATCAAGTTTTTGTATCAGGTTCAAATTGAGTTTTGGATTTGGTCGGGTTAAGTCCGATGAGTTTCGGATTGATTCGAAAACCCGATTTTTAAAAAAATACGAAAAAATAATTCAAATGAAAAAACCCTAATCTAACGGTCGGATCGGTCCGCTTGTCACTCTATATATACCACCGAATCATGTAAATGAAGATACGGGAAACGGTCGGAGAAACTCACCCAATCATGGCAAGAAACCAAGAAATGGTCGGCGCCGTCGGTTCGGTTCCAGAAAGGATACTTGGTGGAAACGGTATCGATATAATCGAGAATGACATGTTGAAGCTGCTCTCTCGAGTAGGTGACGAGAGGTCGGTAAAGGTAGTGAACGATATTGGCTACGCTGACGGGAATGAAGAAGGCGTGAGCCTCCTCGGGTCGGGCCGCAAGGTATCGGCTCATATGACTGTGGAGCTCGTCCATGAATTGGCCCTCGATGCCGTAAATGTTGTTCAGTGGCCCCAAGTGCACCAAGGGAGGCTCCCCTTCTTTGTACACCCATACCTTGAATCTCTTCTCCATCTCTTTCTGACTTCTGCTTTTTTTTTCAATAAATAAAATAAAATATTACTTTTATCCATCATTTTAGTAGTGTTATTAGTAGTGTTAGTATAACAAAAGGTTATCCAAATTTGGATAATTCAACCGGATAAAAAGGAATACAAAACGTTTGTCTTATCTCGAATTCGAACATAAAATATGAGAAAGAGACATATATTTCAAATCACATGTTTGACTTTCGATTCTAAAATTAGTTTGGATATTGATCCAAAATATTCTGTTACCGAAAAAAAAAAGTTAATGGATTTGATGTTTTGTAGTTTTTTTTATCAACTGTAATCATTTGCCATATTTTTTTAACACAAGATGCAGATATATGTCGGTATATGAATATTTGTGTACATGTATGATCATATAATATTTAAATTGAACAAAATAAAATAAATGAATAATTTTTTTTAAAAAGTTTTTCTTCGCTACCAATCTCCTATTAACGACATTTTGAAGTGGCAAAATCCAATTATATAATCTACTGTCCCTAACCATTTTACAAGTAAAAAATCATTTTGCAAGTAAAAAAATGCAATACCAATTTTGACGAATTTAATTTGGTACAAATTTTCTTTTACCATTATTTTTTTTATGTTTTTTATATTGTTTAATAATTGGTTTGAGCCACATCCCATATATTACTCTTGGTGTGGAAAATGGCAGAATCCCATATATTACTCTCCGTGTGGAAAAAAATACCAGAATCCTAATTTCCAATTTAATTTTCCAATCGGAATTAAGTGGACCGTAGATTGACCTTATTTACGACGACATAAATGCGTTAATTACGATACTATTTAATTAAATAAAACAAAATTATATCTATTAGGCGTTGTAAAAGGGCATAAAAAACATGAAATTGGTGCTATATATATATATGTCACATAGCCTAATGAAATATAAGAAAATTCTATACAGTATTTATTTGTCACATAGTTCATTTGCAAGGAAGGCTTCATGGTTGGTCAAATATGTAACACTAGTTAACCCCAGAGAAAAATACTATTTTCTTTTTTTATATTATAAATAAATAAACCAAAATAATAGATCGGGATACCAAGCCGGATCTTGCGTCGGAACTACTACAACGATGGTTTGGGTAACTATGAAGTTGGTTTGGATTTTGATTCTTGACATCTCTACTAATTTTGGCGCAAAGCCTTTTTTGGTTATTTTGGTTTTTTTCGCTTTTGAATAAGCGGAAAAAATCTACATGTACAGTTTTGAAAGTTACAAAAAAGAAACGATTAAAAATAGGGGAAACGTCTGTACCTTTTTTATTATATATATAATTAGTATCAAATAGTATTATTCAATTTGTTTCGATTCGGGTTTTATATTTTAGAAACGAAATATTCACCCCGACCAAATATTCCAAAGAAAAAGGTTTACAAAATTAAATCTCAAGTTTTTTCCCCCTAATTTTCACCGTTTTTGTCATAAGTTTTTTTCTTCCTAGTTTATTTAAAAAATTGTTTAATATATTTATAAAATTCCAACGAAAAGAATGGATTTAGCCAAAAAAAAACATGTTTCGAATCGATATGGGTAGCAATTTTAATTTTGACAATGTTATAAAATCAAACGAAGAAGTTTTGGTCAATTTTTTTTCGTACTCATCCCAAAACTTAATTAAACTCATAATGACTTTCCTAAGACAGAAATAAATCGGTTTAGCGAAAAAAAAAACAAAAATAATGGGAAAAAAAAGAGAGAGAGAGGACTCACCGATGAAATGCGAAAGGGTTTCTGTAGACAGCTCCTCGAGGAACAAGGCTTCCGCCTTTGTCCGATGCGTACTTCTTTGTCTCTACGGCTTCGCGTATCATCGCTCTTGCTTCCCCCAATTCCTCTTCTATTCTCCCTATTTTCTTCCCATTTTCTCCCTTTTAAAACCCATAAATAAATAAAAAAACTTATAAAATTACTAAAATCATTTAGAACAATTACACGATAACGATGCATTTAATCCCTTGGAAATTATTGATTCGTTCGATCTTTTCTAAACCGTACATTCTACAAAAAAATGACAAATTAAAATTTTCGTTAATTACGGGTGTCAACTACCCTTTTATATTCGTTATAAAAAAGATTAATAATGAATTAAAAAAATGATCATACCTTTTGGTGATTAGACACTGTTGTGATGTTTATCAATCCGAATCTCGTCTCTAGGGTCGGGATCGGGGTCGGGGTCGGGATCAAAGATGCGAGAGGAGAAAGAGAAGGAGAAGGAGATGGGTAAGAAATCGGGATGAAAGAAGAGAAAAGGATCAAGTTTTGATTTCCATATGCACAATAAAGAACTACAAGAGCAACAAGAAGAAGAGGTCCAAGAGAGAGTTTGATGCAAACAAAGTGAGATTTTGTCATTGTGATCACTCGCTTCTTGGTAGAAGGGAATGAGGTATTAGGGAAGACGATGAATATATAAGAGAATAAATATTGCTTTTTATTAATATGATTTGTGTTACAAAGGAATGCATATATATAGAATGAGAAATGATACAAATATGTTAATATGTCAAATATTTCTAAACTTATAAATATGTCAATATACTAATACGCCCCTCAAGATATAGAACCGTAGGTGATATCAATCTTAACATAAAAATTATAAAACGAAGAACCCAACAAAGACAAGCGAAAATCTTCCACTTAGTGGTGTGATTATATATATACGCACACCCATTTAAGGAAAACATGATATTATATATATATATATATGTATGCAATGTTGCTATATAGACTAAATCGAAAGAGAGGTTAAGGAATTAATTTGTATTTACTGCTTCTTAATTACCAATATTAAAAGTCTTTTGCCTATCGGTATGGCATGGTCTATTCTATCATCTATGCGTAATAGTATTTAATGACCATGACCTTTTTATTTTGTGTTTTTTTTTTCTTCATGCATTGTTTAATTTGGTTTGGTTATGGAACCGGTTTAGGTTTTGTTCGGGGTCGGTTAGACAGAACTCTCCCGGTTTGGATAAATTGGTAACCGTTCTTACTTAGTGTTGGTTAAGCATTGACCATTTATTGACGTCCTGTACGAGAGTTAACACTAAAATTCACATTGGTGTCGTAAATATAAATGTGGATAATATGATATTTAAGGGATTATAATGGCATTTTAGCTACAACGGACATCGAGTTTCAGTTTTATTAGTTTTCACTAAAAAAATTATTTTAAATTCAATTTTCTATTATTTTTCTTATTTGGTTTAAATCCAGTACTAAATTTAATTTAAGAAAATCAAATTAAATAAATATTCGTGTCAAGTTTGCGACTAAATATTATTCGATTCCACACTATTTTTCGTTTCCCAATCGAAATATCCACCTATTATATCGATAATTAGATGATGATCATGCTTGGTTAATTAAAGGATATGTAAACAAACACCCCGCCGATACACTATTAAATAAGAAATTATAACTTTGATTTATTGAATTTAATTTTAGTGTAGACAAGTAATTTAGTATATGACGGAGGCATTATTTTAAGCACTTGAAAGAACTTGGAGAAAGAAAAAAAAATATACAAGAAATTGGTATCCACCAAATAAAATTAAAAAAAAAAAGACATTATAAAAATAAAAATTAGACAAAAATGGCATGTGAATCAAGGAGTCAACCTAATGTTTAACCTCCTTAACCAAACCGAGTGAAGTATCATATGGATCACATCAAACGGTCGAGCCGGCCGGTTTACCACGAAGTGCCTTCTCACCCTCATCACGTTCCTTTGCATTCTCAAGTACTTCTCTTGTGAAATGTTCTTCAGAATGTTCTTGATCTCAGGTATCTTTCCCACCGGAATCTCGACGGAAAACTTGCTCCAGTCGAGCACATCGTTGAAGGGCAACGAGTAATTATCGGAAATAACGACTGGAACGCATCCCGAGTAGATCGCTTCGACCTCTCGAGGGCTTGCGACTTCGTAGCCGCTAGGGCAAAGACAAAACTTGCTCCGACCGATCAGCTCATGGTAGTTTTGGCCTTTCCCGAGACCATCGTACACTTGGACATCTTTGTCTTTGTTCTTCCAATGAGCGAACAACACTTCTCTAATGTAGCCATGAGCTTTCCCGGCAAAGAATGCCAAGATCGTCCTGTTTTCGGGTGCTTGGCCTAAGAACGGCGGCCCGAGTTTTCCCTTTGGAATGTTAATCTCGGGTACCGAGAAATCGATACTCGGTCTAAACCCTTCGGATGTATTAGCATTGCATAATCCTCGGACGAAGTCTTTGTAGAACTCGGGTTTGCTATCCGGTACATCGGGGGCCTAAAACCGCGTAACAAACTCATCAGAATCACAAAGTTTGCAACTTTATTTACAGTATTCATGTACTATATCGTTTTTACGAGATATTATCGATATCTATTCGTTACGATTATTGGATTTCGATCATATATATATGTTCGTCATATGGGTTCTGCAAAACGAAAGTTCATCACTTCCATCTCGCGAGAGAATATTAAGATATACATTATGAATATCTAGTTGTTAATGTCCGATACCACAGAAAGTTTTTACGAGTCTTACCCAGTCGTGGCACGAGACCATGAAATGATCGGCGCCGTTGCTCCGATTCCAAAACCCGTGTTTGCGGGAAACGACGTCGACGTAGTCGTTGAAAACGCGGTGGAGGCGGTCCCGGTTGAAGTCGGCCGGGGAGGCAATAGGTTTGTAGACGTAGTGAACGATGTTGGCTACGCTAAAGGGCAAGAAGAAGGCGTGGGCTTCTTCCGGCCGCGGAGCCACGAAACGGCTGTTTCGGACGTCGTTTCCGAGCTCGTCGACGAACTGGCCCTCGATGCCGTATATGTCATTCACCGGACCGTCGTGAACGATCGGTTGCTCCCCTTCTCTGTATGTCCAAACTTTGAATCTCTTCACCATTTCGATGTGACTCCTGTCGGTATATTTCAATATCATGTGTCTAAAATGTTAGTTAAACCGTAAAAGAATAATAGGGAAATGTTCTAGTCCGTTATATAATGATAACCAAAAACCAGGTTTGGTCATTTCGGTTCGGTTAGGAAAAAACCGAACATTTCAAACCGAATAATGTATAAGAACCAAATATAATATAAAAACTAAATCGGTATAAATATTGTAAAATCGAAAAATAACCAAACAGCGAATAAAATATAAAATATCATTATAAAATGAGTATTTTTATTAATAAAAAACTGAATACGACTTAAAACTGAACCTAATCTAATCTAATATGAAAATTAAATGAATTTTAAATTGAAAATTTCAGAACAAAAATAATACGGTTATGAAAGTTTGTGATATTTCCCACTTTAATATATAAAATTGGTATTCAAATGCCAATACAATAGAAATACTGTCAAGTGCTATATATATTTGGGTAATTTAAGCAACTAGTGGCATTACATAATCTCCTCAAAATTTTAGGCAATTATTTTTTTAATCAATAATATAAAATAGGATTGATGTATGGCAGATTAATGTCTCTCGAGATTGCTTCTTCTCTGCCAGACAGTTAAATGCCTTTTATTTTTTAATCCAATATATGATTTTTGGTAATTTTACAAAAAAAAATGTACCAAATTTTATTCGATTATTATGTTTAAAAGTCTTTTATTAATAGATTTAAGACTATTGAACTATTTTTTTTTTGGCCCACAAAAAAACAGTATATATAATTAAACGAGCATTAATTTAAGTTGATCCGGCATATTGCCACTGAGCACATCCACGGAAATTTCATAATGCCGTGTGAAAATGACGTGCACCAAGATTTTGAAAATTCAGAATATATACACACACACACATATACACATTTATTTTGTATCTGTTTATTTAATTATATGGTCAAACCACACATTGTTTGGAATTATTTATTTATTTTCCATTTGTTTTTGTTTCAAAATAAAATAAATTTTAAACGAAATAATTAAAATGAAAGAGAGAAACTTACTGATGGAAAGCAAATGGGTTTCTGTAAACGGAGCCGGTTGGAGCGTAGGGCTCCTCGTGGTCCGACGTGTAATTCTTCAACTTCACGGCTCTTCTAATGGCCCTTCTTGCATTTGCCAACTCTCCTTCTATTCTCTCGAGATTGCTCCTTCTCTGCCCGACATTAATCTTAATTTATCAATTAATTAATCATTAATAACCTTGATTAACTTGCCTTTATTACCATTTATTATTATTATTGCAATATATATTGTGAATTAGTTGATCCTATATTGCTACATGATATACATGTTACATGGGGATGGATTTTCAAAATTGGTTTGGGACCCGTAAAATCAATGCTGAATTTCCTTAATTTCATATGCATTAGTTTAAATAATAATAGTTTTATATTTGTCTATGATGATACACGTAGTAAATTAACGACGATTTTTATTTATGTATTAATAAGTAAATTACGGAGTTTCCATAACCCTATAAGATTAAATAAAAACTATATATTTGACAAGATATTGCAATTGCATGCTTCGAAACACAAATTCTTGTAACGTTATTTGCGCAGATACAAACGAAATACAAAACAAACAAAAGTTCTTGCAATACAAAAGGAATTGTTCATCATCTCGAATGTGGTGTTTGAGTTTATGGTCTAGGGAACAAGTTGATAGATTTAATAATCACTTTGTTTGATCTGATTTTTAATATTCTACTTAATTGTAAGCAAACTTTATGTGAATATATATAAGTTTATACCAGAAATGGATATAATTAACATAATACTCACGTTTTCTTCTGTGTCTTTGACGAGGTTGTTGTTGAACATTGGATCTTGGTGTAAGAAGGATGATGATGATGATGATGATGATGGATGATGGCGGTCATCAAGAAGAGATGACAAAGAGATAGAGGAGAAAAACTGTCGATAGTAGGACTCGTCGGGGAAAGAGGAGAAAGAAAGAAAGAGGAGAACTGTTAGAAGAAGAACTAATGGAAACCCTAATAACCAAGAAGACGAGCTCTTTGAGGAGGAAGAAGAAGGCATGGCTTCTCTTTCTTTCTTTGTGCTTTCTCCCTTGATTCTTTGTAATTCCTTGTACTCAAGATTTCTTTCTATGGCCTTTGGTGTGCCTTTATATATATATACATATATGGCCATTTTTAAAAAAAATTTGTGGGTCCAATTTAATTTCATGGTTTACCAAGAGGTCTGAAGTGGAAAAAATGTTAAATTTTAAGAGAATAGTAATAGTTTTTTCTTTGCCAATTAAAATATGCTAAAGTGGGGGTTTGGATTCTATTCTTGTTTTCTAGACGAAGTATCTCTTTGATATAAATAAAGATTTTTTCCCACACATAATTTAATTCTTTTGGTCCAACTAAATCTTTAGAGGATTGGTAAAATCCGAGTGAATATCACTCCTCACACTTAGATTTAAATCCGAGATAAAATTATGTTTTGAATATTCTATTACCATGAAACTATCTAAACTTGGGTTACACAAGTGCTTTAATTTGAATGATTAAAAAAACTGAAAGATTGTACGAATAATCGAGAGATTAGTTAATTGTTTCAAAATTAAATGGTTAAGTTTTTTATGATATACCATTAACCGATTTCACTAACCATATGTAATTCTATTATTGATATACATTTTGGATTTTGATCGAGTTATTTTTAGATTTCTTAGGTTTGAAAAAATATATTCAGTTTTTGTATCGATTTTATTTCTCTTTTAATTTTATTTATCTTCGGTTTTATTAAAATATCGTGATTTAAAGTATCTTATATTTCGCTCTATTTTTCAATTTTTTTTATATTATATTATCATTTAATTAATTTGACATAAATTTTTTTTTGTCTAATTTCTAATTGATTTCAGATTTGATTTGATTCGAATGATATTATCATTTTAATATTTTTGTACGATTTGATTTAATATTATATAATCGAACTTAAATAAAGAACTCAAATTATCTAACTAATATAATATGATTAAATTGTGAGTTTGTTTTTACAGTCTTTTATAATAGAATGTTTTTATAATGAATTTTTTTAAAAAAGAAAATAATATTAAATCTTACTTTTCAAGCTTTATAAATACGAGTACGTATGGCTGATTCTAATGAGGAAAATACAGAATTATATATACTTTATTTAGCACAAAGAATTTGAATGTATTTGATATGTATTATCTTGCATGACATAAGTCCAAATTGCCAATGTTTTTAGGTCTTCTTTCTCTTTGCCCAACGGATTCAGAACGAATTTAAATAATAATAATAATAATAATAATAATAATAATAATAATAATAATAATAATAATAATTTTAATAATAATAATAACAATAATAAAATTAAGAATCTAAAACATTGAGCTGAGGCCCTTGATGAAAAAAAAACAGGAAAAAGCAACCTATCTATTTTCGGTAAAATAAAAAAGACAATGATTTGAATTTTTTTTTGTGGTAAATACAATGATTTGAATTTTGGTATATATGTCTGGTTATCTCACTCTTTAAAAATTATACACATTCAATCTTTGTTACGCTTTTTACTTATATTCAAATTTTATAAAAATACATGTATTTTGTTAAAAGTTTCTACTCATTAGATTTTTCCATTATCTTATATTCGAGTTGAATCTAGTTAATTAAATTTTATAAAAATTAATACCCACTAGTTTCAAAATCAAAATTAATTACTTGGTTCAGTTTTTTTTAGTGACCAAATTGTCACTTACAAGATTTATGGTAATCTTTTTTGTTACAATAAAGCTTATTGCACTGTCAAAAACAGAGAGACAGAGAGTCAGATTCTGTAATGAATCAAGATGATGGTCAAAACTGTAATAAGACAAGACTCTTTAAGTACGTTGACTTTACATTGGACTTGGGTTCTTGGGTTTGTGGTCAACTTATTTACACGTTCCACTTGGTAACTCATGAGCATCTTTTTTTTTTTGTGAAAGAATATTTTTTTTCTTCTAAGTTTTGCCACTTCTGAATACTGAATACTATACGTAAATATTCAAGCATCATACTAAAAAACGAACTAGGAATTTTTTGAACAATTATTCTTAACACAACTAATCTAATAACACAATTTGTTATTTTATTTTCATCAAATTCATTATGATAGCGAGATGAAAAATAAATAACGGGCAAAAACGAAATATTTTGTCAAGAGTGACGGTATATATATATATATATATATATATAGTTACGGGTCAAACTATTGTCTCGAAGATGGTTTTAGAACAATAAATCATCGCCAAATTTCCTTAGTGGTATGATGCCACACTTTGGAAAATAATAATAGAAAACAACACTTTCCGTACATTTGCATTTATTTTTATTGTATACCTCTAATTGAACCCACCTCCTAATGTTTGGGTACTGTAATGATCATTTTTCAGCAATGGTAGATATTTATTTTCTAATGTATGATAATTTTTATGGTATGTCAAATATTCGAATTCTGATTTTTATTTTGTATGGATTAAAAATTGATTATTGGATCAAAATGGCAAAATACTATTGGTTATTAATATTCAATCTCTAATTTATCTAGACTTTGAGTGCATTAAGATGTATACCGTTTAATTAAAAAATTCAACGCATTTGAAAATAAATTATCATTGCTTTTTTGTTTTTTTTCCTCAACTTGTCTGAAATATAAGTTGGTTATTTACAGATAACGAGAAAAATCAGTCTAATCATAATTAATAATATGAAATTTAGTACAGGAAATTTACCACATGCTTTTTTTATTTGTTTATTGGGGTCTAGTAGGGCTGGGCGTTTCGGTTCGGTTCTTCGGAACCGGACCGAACCGAACCGTTAAAACGGTATTTTTTTCGACCCGAAACCGTTGTTATTTCCCGAACGGTACCATTTTTAGAGAACCGAATTTTCCCGGAACCGAACCGAACCGAACCGAACTTTAAAAATCCCGAAAAACCGAATATTTTTAAAGGAAATCTAACATTTTTTTTAATAAAACCCGGAACCGAACCGAACCGATACCGAAACCGAACCGAACGGAATACAATAAAAAACCCGATTGGTACCTATTTTTGTAAAACCGAAAGAACCGAACCGATCTATTCTGTCCCGAACCCGAATCGTTTCCCGAAACGCCGACTCCTAGGGTCTAGTATCAATCACTTTTATACTAAAGATGTAATTTTCTACAACAATATGCTGAAAAAATTAAATAAATATGAAATTGGAATAAAATGTATTAATGCCATAATGAATGCCCACGTTTCATCCCCTCATTTTTTGGTGAACTCTCACGTGGTTGCGTAATATTTTCTCAATATATATACCTACATATATATACATATACATACACATACATATGGATACATATACATACATACATACATACATATGGATACATATACATACATATATATATATATTGCACAGACTCTGATCCCAAAGGGTCCGATATTTTCGAGCAAAGCAAACTTTGGCGTCGAGAAACAGCCGCACATTGTTTTCATACAATTTTTTTTTTCCTTTGAAAATTGTGTGAATAAAAAGTATTTCGTCAAATTCAAGCTAACACATCTGCTTAGGCTTCGCCTAAATTTTGTTGAATTCCTTGCAACCGACGCTCTAACATGATCCATTAGTCATCTTCAAGATCCTGAGTTCGATTTTATAGATAAAGATGGATGTAATTTTTAGACAAAAATAGTCCATATATAAAGGTTGGTTCCGGACCTAGGGTGGATGTAATCGGGCCTTCGGCCCGAGGAACTATCCTGCTTATAAAAAACAAAAAAACATACCCCCACTTTTTTAATTTAATTTTGATTTAAAAAATACTAATATTTTTCTCATGAAAAAACTCTTACCTAAATTATGTTTGTATGGCCTAAGAGAATATTTATAGGGCGGTTTTAAGAAAATCTAATGGATAAATAATTGAGAGATGTGGCTTAAGCAGGTTTAAGGTTATAAATCGTTCATGATTTTTGTTTCCTATCATATGGTATATATATATCTAATTTGAGATTTTCAAATCTATGATTTATAAATTCGAGGATTAATGGTAGAACTAATCTTAGTATTCATAGTATTAGTATATACAGTGCGAACCGTCCTTCAAATAAACCATTAAATCAAATTAACCCTATGATTTATAAATCCGAGATATACATAATGGTTTCAAACTGGTTTAGGGAAATAATGAATATGTTAGATAAAATTAATAAAAAATAAAAGAAATAAATTTATGAATGTGTTTTGAAATCCGTAGAAATACAATGATCATATCAAGACGTCTAATATTTTTTTTTTGGAAAATTTTATATAAAATTTTTTAAATGTGTCAAATAAATAAATTTTAAGCTTTTAATTTAATCTAATTGATCTCAAATATTAAAATGTTCCAAATAAATATTTTATTTACGAAATTCAGATATATAAAATCGAAATTTTACATTGAGAAGAAAAGGAAAAATAAAATTGGATGATTTCTGATTAAAAAATGACCACCATATTTACAATGTTGGGTCTCAATTTGTATCGAAATAGGGAGTGAAATTACCACGAATCCCCTGTAACAAATACTTTATTTTACCGTCATTTATTACTATAACAATCCCTGCGCATCTTCCATCCGGATAACATTAACCATGCAGTAAAAGTAGACAGAACATTATAGTAAACCACATCAAGAGAGTTCCGACCCTGGGGCCCAAATTTCATCTTCTTCATTCTCTGAGAAGCCCTAATTTCATCAGAGCTTCACGAACATCGGATTCTGCATAATCCTTAGGCGCGTGAACGACGTTGCTGCTGTCGAAGGAGATTACGTCGGAGAGAGGGTAACTCCGGTTACCGTGCAAGGCGTTGCTTGCTCCGCAAGAAACACCGTTCAGCACGACGCTTTTGTGCAGCCCTCCGAGTAATCCTTCATAGTCCGTGTCCCCCGACTCGCCCACGAATACGACCATATTCGCCAAGTCGATGCCCCACCTCACGTATAGATACCTGATCATCGCCGCACAGAGATGTTTATCTAGTTGTTACGATTCTACATCTTGGACTTTCGGGAAAGTGTACATTACCTTAGGGCTTGAGAGCGAGAGGCGAGCACCGGAATAACGTTCATTCGGGTCCCGTTTTGGCAATAAACGACGTGGCAACGCAACGCCTGGATCCTCAGTACCTTCCGAAGCTCCCTCACCGGAGGTACCTGAGGAGAGAATCGGGTAAACGTTCTCAGAAACGAGAAGATGGGGGTAGAGAAGGCGAGTGTGACAGGGGTTTGACTCGGGTGTAGAGAAACGAGATTTTACCACTGCAGGTTTCTTGACGGAAAACGTGTAGCAGTAGTCGGTTGAGAGCTGTTCGGCCGGAGTGACTATCTGCTCGTTGCTTTCTGACTTTTTATCGGTAACGGAACCTGCCCAACGGATAAGAGTCTTCCTCAATCCCTCTCCGCCCCAACGGTATTCTATATGCGAGTGGTAGTAGAAGTCGACGACGAAAGGGCCGTCTTCGGGATTTAGGGATGGATAGTAGAGATCGCTCCCGCTGTTGCAAATGAAAGCGTCGAAATCATTAGGGTTGAAGCTTCCTGAGGCCAAGAAAGAATGGATCTCGGAAATCGTCAGTGATGTCGACAATATGAAACCAACCGATCCTTCGGCCCTCTCTTTCTCCATCGACTCGAGGATCTTTCTCGTGGGTTCGAGCATATCTTTCCGATCGTCAAAATCCACAGCGATAACGACGATGAATTTCCTTCTCCTCAGTGCAGGGAACTTTCCGGAGTTCTGCTCTGCTTTCTCTACCGATCCAATTTTTCTGTTATCTTTCGAGATACCTTTCGACCAATTCAAGATGGAATTCTCGATTTTGCTCCTCCTTTCGACGGAATTCCAATCCGATTCCAAGGAATTATCGTTCCCACCAGTTCCGCCCTTCTCTCCATCAAGTGAAAACCTCAAGTTCAAGGATATATCTTGTATATCCCTCAAAGAATCATTAGGTGACTCGGGTTCCGAATTATCGCCTCCATCGTCGCTTCTTTGCCACTGCGGATGTCTCGGTTTGAAAGTGGCGATACGAGAGAGATAAGTCCGGCAATGCTCCAGCCATGAAAACAGATGAATATTCTTCAACCCGTTCTGCCGACACCTCGCCCAGAGGTGCTTATCCGCCACGAGTTTAAGAAGAGCATTGGCAATAGATTGCTGATCATGAGGATCCACGAGAAGACCATTGTCTAGTACCTAAATGCAAAGTTTCCAGAATGTATCAGAGACCCGAGACGAGGAATATAATCGTCTCATAAATTTTGAACCGGAATCGTAAGACATACCCGATGAATATCTACCGGACCACCGTTTTTGGTAGCGACGATAGGCAAACCATGAGCTGCAGCCTACTCAACAAAAGAAATGTGATTGTAAATGTAAGGCGCATTACTTTCACTAATGAGCCACAAGATTTTTCCATAATTATCATAGCGTGTACCTCTATCAGAGTAAGCCCGAAAGGTTCAATGAAAGCTGGATTGATAAAAACACCCTGCAGAGAATCCAAATCACGACGAGAAAATTCCAAAGGGGTGTAAGATTGAAAAGGCTTCGAAATCTAATACTTGGAATTATAATCTACTTAATGAATAAAAGAAAAGAAAATAATCAAAATTAAAAGTGCCGGGTTTTCTCTGAATTCCAGAAGATAATCTTAAATGAGAGTACCTTGGTCTTCGCGGCTAGACGATATATGTCGGGAACATCTGACTGTTTGTGATGTTTGGGATATGCAACTTGCCCATACAGATCATATTTGTCAATTAGCTTCAGTACAGAGAGAAGAACCGAAGAATTCGTGCTTGACATTTCGTCAATCCCATCTCGGTTACCCATAATAAGTGTCTGCAAACCGAGAAATAAGGACGGCAAAGGGGAACTATTGTCACGGGAAAGAAACGCTACCCAAAACCGAAAGTTGAAAAACAATTTCATTACCAAACGATTTCCTTGTTCTCAAACAACGATACTTACAAGGTTAGCAAGCTCTCTCAGAGGACGGCATTCTCCAAATGCCTTCACCAATGTGGTAATATTCTTTTTTGGATCCGGTCTGGCAAGTGCAAGTATCATAGGCTTTCGGGGATTGGTAAAGAAACGCATTATCTGCATTGCATACAGAATTCGGATATCCAAGCATTATATTATAGATATCAGCTCATAACCCGTGCCACGAATATCCAAGCATGACGATGATGCAGATAAGAAAAGAAATTATTTTTGAGAAAGGAATAGAACCTCGGCCCATATTGGAGGATCCGGAGAAGCTGGATGCTCATCGTTACCATCCGCTTCTTCCATATCGCCATCGTGTGGAACAATATGATGGAATTCCATCCCGGGTGGAATTATCTGAAACAAAGGAAACCAATTAACAATCAATTACATGATAAGTAACAGATGAGTAAGGCACATTCCATAAGCATTTTTATCAAGGGTAGAGCACAAGAGGCGGGCATGAAAGATATGTGTGTTTAGGTTACTTACAACCATGCGAGGCATGAATCTACCATAACAGCTCACATTCCGTTTGATCCTTGCTCGTAGTTTACGCTCCAATATCGGGTCAAAGCCATCATACAATCTCCATTGCTCATCTATCTCCTGCCGAGTGCTAGTTATTACTATCTCAGAAGCATCGAGAGATAATTCCTCACCCTCTATGCGACGCATAATCTTGTACGTCGAATTGATTTCATCTTTTGAAAGGCGGCCTTGTTTCAAAAGCTGCTCCAACTTGTCTCGGCCAAGCGAGTGGCCAGTAAAAAGCATCGGCACATTTAGTGCACCCGACAACAAAGCAGTAGCATCACCAGCATCAGCATAATGCCCGTGGATTGCAGCCGGCCAGACGGGTTTTCCGCCATCAATTTGCTCGCCCAGAACATTTGACATCTGGATAATGTGGTTTAGAGCACCATCAACAAATTCGGGGATGTGAGGCCATAGAAGTTCTTTCGGGATATATTTATCCTTTGGACCAAACGGGATCCTCACGATATAAGCACCACTGCTTTCCCCCATCTCATCAAAGAGATCTTCAGAACTTCTAGGTGTCAACATCTCGGTGGGTTCACCGTAACTCCAGTCAACATCCGGTGAAGACACCTGCCTCGTGAGCAAATCAACCCGATAAACTCCCGGCATTGACCCCAAAGCCCGTGCAAGCTCCACTACATACTTAACCTGCAAAGTAAAAGAAGTGTGGAGATTAGCCATCAGAATCACAAAAAGTCGCCCAAATTTGGGGAAGTACCTGACATCAGGTACAAGAAACCTCCTTTGATCAAGTATAAATTACCTGGCCACCAGTATCAGAGTCTCGGCCCAGTTCCATGTTTTCACCACGAATGAGGCCATGAAGACTGCATGGATACTCAGAGTTAAAACACGATCATGGATAGATAATGTGCATGCATTTCATAAATTCCCTTGCAAATCCACAATTTGCTGAACCCATAAATAGATTTCTACTCAGGAATCAGGATGCCAAATCTGGCGTACAGGCATGAGACTAAATGAAATTAAATGTTAACAGATGCAAAAATATGTACAAGAAACAGAGAACTCTTGACCACAGAAGACCAGAGTGGAGGACATACCTTATCAGAACAAGATACAGCTTCTTTCCCTTCTGCTGGTTTGCCCAAGTCTCCATGGATTCAACAGAACTTATTCTCGGTAACCTACTTTTGGTGCTTTCACCGTGAGCTGATGCATCACCAGCCGTAGCCGATATATCACTGACCATATCTCCTTTCTCTCCTTCCGATAACTCCTCAGACATATCAGCAGTTGCTTCCCTTCGACCTTTTTCACGTTCAAGCCGGCGTTTCGCCAGCCTCTGTGCTTCCTTTTCCTCATGCTGCACAGACAAAAGAACAAGCAGACGGGACCTTGAGCCATCATCCTGCTTTCAGTTCATCGATTGATTGACTCGAAAAGAATTATAAGAGAAAAGTACTTAGGACCGTGTTTCCATACGAATGAACTCCTTCATCATTCTTCAATACTAACTCAGAAACCGATAGTCACGGGTTACAAATCACGCATTACAACCGTCGTCAACTACTACTACCTCCTGGTGTTCCAGATTTCTGATAAGCTTGGATATTCCATTCCAGATCCGATCAAGATCGATTTTTCACATGGATCAAACTCAAGAACGGATTTCATATTCCTTGTTTTCCTTCTTCATCTATTTTTTCTCTTTTTTAAAGGAGACTTCTAAAAGCACATTTTCTAAAGGTCCAAATTGGAGAAGAACCCATCAAAAGCTTTTGACTAATCAGTCAACCTTAAACTAAAGGCAAGTCCCCATCGAGATGACGCAGGAATATTTTTATGAGATTCAAAGTCTTATCCCTCGAAACCAGTTTTCGGCTCTCAGAACCCCAATCAACCACGAGAATGCAAATCGAAAGCAAGAGCATATCATTATACAAATAGAAACCCAAATGGATTCTCAAGCGAAAATTTCTAGGAATCCAAACATCAAAGCAAGGTCAACAAGGGAAGAGAGGAAATTCCGAGAAAAAAAAAAGGAGACCTGCTTTTTCTGACGAGCGAGATTCCAGATCCTCCAACACATATTCTCCAATCTGGTGTTCCTCTCCTGAGGACTTCTGGTGGCGACAGCCTGAGAAACTCAGAACAACACAACATCACTAGCACGTCAAACACACACATACATACATACATATACACGCATCTATACATACGTACATACATACCTTGACCCATGATCTGTGAAGATCAGTTTCGTCGAACCCAGTGATGACTTCCTCGACGAAGTAGCGACTGGGAGTGAATCGGCCTCTCTCCCGAAGAAGAAGTGAGGAGCGAGCGTCGTCGAGACCAGGTCCCACGTCCAGAATCGCCTCCAAGTAGCTGTTGATCCAATCGTTTCCTGCCATCAGCGACGATCGCCAGGTATGACGACGGTGATCGGTGGTCTTCCGGTAGCTTTATGAGTGGAAGAGATTGAAAATGGAATCGGATTGAGAGCTTCGATTACTCCTTGGTTATGGTAAATTTGTTCGCTTTGCTAAGATTTTTGGATAACGACAGGCTCGGCCTCTGCGTTGCGTCTCAGTGAGAGAGAGAGAAGAAGATGAGAGACACGTATCCGTCTCATGCGCGTTTAGAAAGAAAAAAAATCGCATTTTAAGCACAATATTTCTTTTTATTTTTCATTCCCTTTTTAATATTTTTTTTTGTGATTTTTAAGTTTAATTTTAATGCTGCTTTTGGGCAATGAAATTGTGACTCAAATCACGAGTCTGGCATATTTTTTTTTTTTTGAACCAATGGATTTGAATTTTATTTCATTTAAATTGATTGAAAATGTCTTTATTAAAATTAAAATAAATATATAGTTTGATTCAATAAGGATTTTGTTGTAATTATTGATCCAATCTGTAATTTTTGTCATAAAGGGTTTGGATATTTTCAGATAATTTTGTCTTTTTTTGTCTGTGTTTATTGTGATTTTTTAATGTTTTATACTCTGTTTTGTAGGTAAATTATTTCTTTGATGAAATAAGATAAAAAAAAAAGAAAGGATTTAGCAGGAGAATAAATCGTTTGAGATCATTTCCTCATTTATTTATAATTTTACAAAGTTTTGTGCAATTATTTTGTTTTTTTTTCCTATCATATCCCCAAAAAAGAAGAATTTAAAAAAGAAAACAATGAAGGTAAATGTCTATTGTGGTGGTGGTGCGTCGTTTCGTTTGGAGAAATTCTCATTTATTTATATTATTTTTTCTTAAATTAATTATTTGCAACAATACTGTAAATAGTAGAAACTCTTTATTTTACTTATAATGGTAATCCTACTATTTAAAGATATATGTAGCATATTTTATTTTTACTTTTACTGTCTATAAACATTTTCTCATTATTATAAGTTTGATTTGATAACATATTCACAAAATTGAAATGTTTAAATATTGGGCAGAGAAATTCTAGATATCAATATCATAAATTATTCTTAGATAGAATAATATCTATATACATATATATATATACACAGTTTATCAGAAAAGAATAAAATGGAATATTCTAAATAAATCCATGTGGACAGCTTTTAAATAAAATTTTTAATATTTTCAAAAACAAAAAATAAGAGAAGAGAGACCAAACAAAAGTAGGGAAGAAGAGCAAGAGACAAAGGTTGGCTGAAAAGAGAAACAAAAGCTCTTATTAGTATAGTTTGGAAACATTCAATAATGGTACTAAAACCTAATCATTAATAATGCCCACTAAATTTTTCGAATTTTCATGTTTTTAATATATATTACATATGAATAATTGAAGGGAGAAAAAAAGTTGTGAATAATTGAATAATGGTTGATTGGCATGTTTGGTGGGTATCATTTATATATTATCGGAATTGAATATTATAGTTAAAATATCCGATTTTTCGAGTTGTATAGGATAATTTTGATCATATATAATTTGTCACAACAGTCGTTAGAGAATAATGATCGATTATATAATATTTACTTCTTTTCCATTTCCACTCTTTTATTTGTATAATTATACCGTATTTAATTTTAATGACAAATTAAAGTGTCGTTTGTGACGTTAGGTACCGCAAATATCTAATCAAACTACAAAAGTATATTTGGATTTGTTTAAAAGATACAAAATTATAACTGTTTATGTCTCTATTTCCATTTTGTTTTTTTTCCTTGATATATATGCGAATATTCGGTATAATCAAGAAACCTAGTAACAAAATAATCCAAACAATTTCGCAATTGAATGTTGTATAAATCTTAAAGAATTCAATAACTTTTAAAGAATTCACCCTTGTAAACATCTGCAAAAAGCCAAGACTGAATTCAATGTGAATGCTGTATAAATTCAGACAAAAATGTTGTATGAGAGAGTCTATGAAATCTCATAACCATGCTACTACAGCAATATGGTTAGAGGAACCTGAAAATGCAACATTTCTCAGCAACTAATGGTTCAGACAAAGAAACAAAAACCCTAGGCAGCACCCTTGCCCTTCTTCTTCTGAATCTTCTTCATGTAAAACTCCAACTCTTTACCCTCCAAAATATATCTACACAAAACCACACATTGCGTCAGAGAATTTGGGGATCAAACAAAGAAATGGCCGATAAGATCGCGGAGAGATGAGATTCGAGAGATGTACCCATCAGCACGACCACACTGGCCCGGCCTTGATGAGATACAAGCCAGCAAACGACCAGTTGAGAACTGGTCATCGATGTGGGAGTCGAGAGCTCGGTTCTGTTGACGTTTCTCGAGCTTCCTCAGGACATGGTTGCTCTTCTTTGTCTCCTCGGGGGCTGCAGCTTTCTCGGCACCATCTTCACCTTCCTACGGTAGTACCAAAGAGAATATCCGGCAAATAAAATTACAGAAACCATCAATAAACAGAAAAGCTGTAAAGCTAATTTACCACATTCTGATCCCTCTGGTCACCAAATCAAGATAACTTTCTACGTAATTGAATCTTGAGACTTACTAACCATACATTAGATAGGGTAAGTGAAACAGTGCCATAATAAAATATGAAAGTGGAAGGAACCAATTCATGATTATAAGAATTGGTCTCAATTTAGCACAGCTTGATTCCTCTGGTCACCAAAATCAAGGAAATTTTATTCCTAAATCTTACACAGATGATCATAATTGAATCTTAATAGACTACTAACCATACATTTAGATACAGGGAGTGAAACAGTGTGGAACTAAAACGCCAAAGTGAAGGGATTGATCAATTCATGACAGAAGAATCAGTCTTACCTCTTCTTTCTTGCCTGAAGAAGCTGATGCCTTCTTCTTGCGGCCAACCTCAACACCATAGTGGGAGAGGTACCATTGCTTGAAGGGTGCGGCATCGATTTGAACTATAGCACTCTTAACCAATGTTTTGGTGCGGACAAGCTCGTTATTTGATGCATTATACACCACATCGAGGATTCTACTCTTGCGGGTGGCAGCCTCACTACCCCACGAGAAATTTCCCGTGTCGAGTCTCAAAGCTCGCCATTTAATGTTTCCTCCTCTAACCCTAAGCCTCCTGACTGTTTTGTTGCTTGAAAGCTTAGTGTTTGCGGCAACTCTTCCCAACTCGTACCTTTATGAGATCCATAAATAAATTTTAGCACTAATGCTTTGCAACAGAAACCAACGACATCACAACTCGCAATTAACACCAAACTGAAATACCCATAAAGGCAGTTAGAGTGATAGATGATGACATAAGATAAGAACAGAGGTATCAATCAAATTTCATCCATCACCCGCATAAAACAATTAGAAAAAAAATGCTACAGATTCTACAGATACTTAAAATCAAACATCAATCAGTGTGGGGCTTTCCGAAGATAATGTTAAGACATTTTCGATGGAGGGAACACATTGAATAATGGGATTTCCAGTAAAATCAATGATATAATCCTTACAACGGATGATAAGGAAATATTTTCCAAGTCCTAGAACATATGATTTTACGACTCTAAACATGCAAACCTAGAAGTATACAAGAACAAAGAGCCCGAAAAACGAGAAATAGATGTGAAAAAAGAAAAGAAAAAAAAACTCACTTTCGCTTCTTCCTCCATTGCTTCTGCTTGCCACCAGTTGCACGCCTCTTGTGGATGGAATCACGAGAAATACCTAAAACAAAATCAGATTATCGATTCAGATGTCACCGAGATACGAAGGATTTGACGAAATAACTCCGAAGAAACAAAGAAGCGGAAGAAACTTTCGATAGATACGCACCCATCGCGGCGACGGAAAAATCCTATGGCCTCTTTCTCCTCCAGACGTCTAGATCAGTTTCCGAAACCTAGCAAATATATACGGGTGAGCTTTTTCTAAAACCCTAGCAGCTTCTAATGAAATTACTGAATTACCCTTAATAATTGGGCTCGTGGTAAAGTTTAGGCCCATGGACTTCTCCCTCGCAACTCGGGCCGCGATTAAAAACAACCATTACTTCACAAATCACCCGATTATCCAAAATACGAACTTCATCCAAACCATTAGACCGATAGACGGATTAAAAATTTAAAACCCAGATCACAAAATTTGCTTTCCGAATTCAGTCCAAAACCCGCTGCTCTTCGTGATCAAAGTCTTCGTGATCGAGGAACGAATCTTTGGTTAAGGTTCGGTTTAATAGTAAAGGACACGAGTTGAAAGTTGGTTAACAAAAACCGGAATGAATTTCAGATAACCAAACTGTTAAGAAAATGTGAGCCTCGTAAGGTCAGTCTCCTCACACCTGCTGCAACTGCAAAGACGCTCAGCAATGGCGTCGCTTCTCGCGATGGGATCTTCTCTCTCTCATTATCGTCCTTTATTTTCGAGAACCCAGCATCTCAGACGCATCTCTTGCTCTACGGATTCCGGAAATTCAGAAATTGCTCGTAAGGTACGTACGATTTCCATGGCTGCTTTGCTTCGGTTCCGGTTGGTCTTTCACCACTTGATGTTCTTGGTAAATTCTTGCTTTTTCACACGAAATTTTAGTGTTGGGTTCCATTAACATGGCGATTATGCCGGTTTTATACTTCACTTTATAGTTTATATGCATGTTCCAGTTTGTGTTTTAGTCTGATTTGGGTTTGAAGGCCTAATATAATGGGTTTCTACTTGATAAGTAGTTTGCATTTAAATTTTTTGATAATGATTGTTATCTGGGAAGAAGTTCTGATGTTTCATATCTTTGGTTTTGTTCGAATCTTATGAAGTGATGGCTAAATGTTCACCGGTGATTTGGTGTTTTCTGGCCTTGAAATGCTTAAACTTGACATGGGTTTTTCATCAGATTCTCGAAGTTAGGGGTAGTAGCCTAATATGAGGAATTCACGGTTCTTCATTCTTCTGATCATAAACTGAGTGCATGGATATCGTATGAATAGTCAAATTCAATGTTCTTATCCGTTAACTTGGTTGTTGGTTGTGAATCTGGTGCGCTTAGGACAGTTAATCCAGAAGAGGAAGCTGACGGGAGATTTCTCTAGAGAGTCTAAACTCGTAAATTATGCTCCATTAGTTGAAAGCTTAAGTCGAAGAAGAATGCCTGATGTTGCTCATGAGCTTTTTCTCGAGATGAAATCGGAGGATTTACTGCCAGACTACCCAACCCTATCGACTCTAATGCTTTGCTTCGCAGAAAACGGGCTTGTTTCTCAAGCACGTGCTGTTTGGGAAGAAATTTTGAACAGCTCCTTTGTGCCCGATGCTCTGGTAATATCAAGGCTGATGGATGCTTATAAAAAGATTGGGTGTTTTGATGAAGTAACCAAAATCACGAGGGAAGTAGGTAGAAGGCATCCTAATCTGCTTCCCAAAATATACCCACTTGCTATATCGTGTTTTGGAAAGGTTGGTCAGTTGCAATTGATGGAAAGCGTAATAAAGGAGATGACATTGAAAGGAATCCCCATAGATTCAGCAACTAGAAATGCAGTTGTCAGATACCATAGCCTTTTTGGTACTTTGGAACAGATGGAATTTGCTTATGGGCAGCTCAAGAAGCGTAGGATTCAGATAGAGGAAGAAGAGATAAGAGCTGTGGTGTTTGCATACTTAAAACAGAGAAAATTCTATCGGCTACGTGAATTTCTAACTGACGTTGGCCTTGGTAGGATGAACATTGGAAATCTCTTGTGGAATTCTGTATTGTTATCTTATGCAGCTGATTTTAAGATGAAAAGCTTGCAGAGAGAATTCCTTAGAATGAGGGATATGGGTTTCTCTCCTGATCTTACCACCTTTAATATTCGGGCCCTTGCTTTTTCTAGAATGACCCTTTTTTGGGATCTCCATCTTACTCTTGAACATATGAGACATTTGAACATTGTTCCAGATCTTGTGACTTTCGGGTGTGTGGTTGATGCATATGTGAACAGAAGGCTTGCAAGAAACTTGGAATTCACATACAAAAGGATGAACCTGGATGATTCTCCTGTAGTCATAACTGATCCATTTGTATTCGAGGTTCTGGGGAAAGGAGATTTCCATCTGAGTTCGGAGGCAGTTTTGGAGTACCGTCCTAGGGAGAATTGGACTTACAGAAAGCTGATTGGGATTTATCTCAAGAAAAAATTGCGAAGAGACCAGATCTTTTGGAATTACTGATCAGCTGTAAGCACTTTATGATGCAAAGAAGATCACATTCGTTATCACAATTTCCATGGTAAGCACCTTTAATACTTCGAAAAATCGAGGTTAAAAATCACTCCTCGATTACATTTACGCACATTCATACGCATGTAGATGCAAATGTATTACGCGTACATATCTTTATATCTTCATTGCTGCTGGTTGGTTATCTTGGATTTGTCTTCAGATTTTTCAGCAAAAACCAATTGGTTAGCTATTTCGGGTGTATCTTGACTAACTTGGTTATTCTTTCTTGCATCATTTCTCCATATGCAGTTTATAATAGTTGTTGAATATTAATAGCATTCTTTTAAATGGCATTGAGTTATTTTTGTCCGTGCATGTCTCAGAATCACACTTATTGGAAACAGCTCTATATTTAGCAAGAAATGGTTCTCCATCCCAAAGTGGAATTTGCTGTTCTTTTTCTCTATGCTTTTTTTAAGTCTTGATAAGGCCTCATGTTGGCTCTATCTATGCGGATTCTTGTGTGTACCCTTGAGAATGCATTCCATTAGCTGTTTCCTCAATTCTTTCTTAGGTCATTTACAGCTTCTATTCCCTTTTTGTAAAAGTTTTTAATGAAATATGGGGCATAATCTGATATGCCCTGTGTAAATACAGAATGACATTGTAGCTATACCGGGCTTAAATAAGTAGGAAATGCTTCCCCCTCCGGATTCTTGTTCTTTTGAATCATTGATGCTTGGACTTTAGCTACCGACCCTTTTCTATTCTTTTGAACTTTATAGTCTGGTAACAGAATCATAAACAGCGATACCATCGGATCTGAGGGTAAAGTATGGAGAGGAATGAAATACAGGAAGGAACAATGGCTGTGGCTATCGATAGAGAAAAATCAAGCCATCAGGCTCTCAAATGGGCTGTCGAGCATTATATACCCCGGAGCAGGTCCGTAAAACTCGTTCACGTCATCCAGAGGTCACCACTTACCACCAATGGACCGTCCCTCGATGATGAATTGCCCGATAGAAAAAACAATGGCAGAAGGAGCTCTCAGATGTTTCTTGCATTACGCTGCCTTTGTATGCGCAGAAATGTAAGTCTCGAGATTGGGATTTTTGACGGGTTTTTTTTCTGGTTCAAGGATTCTGTGATAAGGTCTTTGATGGTATCATGATTGCACTTAAAGAATGGATTACATTCTCTACCTTTGTTCATGCCTTTCTTTCTCTCTAATCTTTCCTTGTTTCTTCTCTTGGTATCAGATACAAAGCGAAATAGTGTTATTGGAAGACCAAGATGTGGCAAAAGCGTTGATTGAATATATCACTCAGAATAGCATTGGTACATTTTTGCTAGGTGCCACGGTGAAGAAAAGCATTACCAGGTCAAAAACTTTTTATCTGAAATTGGTTTTTCTTTTATACACCTTCGTTTATTTTGGCTCCCGAGCCATGGATGGTGTTGTTGCTTATGCATTTCCCATTCTTTGGCTCTTTGGAGTTAACCAAGGATACTGTATTGAATTTCTTGTACCTTTTAAAATGATTCTGATCTGATTTAAAAGGCTATTCAAGGGAGAGGACATTCCCAGTAATGTGATGAGATGGGCACCGGATTATTGCACTGTTCTTGTTGTATCGAAGGGAAAGTTAGCGAGTGTACGGTCTGCAACCCGTCCTCTACCTCAAGCTTTGATGTCATCCTCTACGGGAAACACACCACTGTCACCACGTTCCACCGCCATTGATGAGGCACCTTCTGTGATGTAAGCTTGCTACCTGCAAATTTCTTTTAGCATCTATGGCATCTTTGTTTTCAAGATAGATTCGATTTTTTGGACATGAATGAATCGGTTCTCGTGGAATTTGAATAAACAGGTCGTTGTCTAGAGATGAAGATGTTTTGTTCGAGGAGCTTTCAACTTTTGAGCCTGATACCCCCGCTGTCGCCAGGATAAGCACGGACAATTCGCTCTTATCCTTCTATGAGAACCTAGGCTCCCGAAACTTGTCGGAGATTTCTAAGGTCTCGAGTATGGATTGGAAGCTTTGCGAGAAATCCAAGTTGTCGGTCGATCTTTCGAGTTCTCGTGGTTTGCCATGCATCTCAGAATGGGCTCCAGAAACAAATACATCGGTGGGAAATACGGTAACTAGTTACTACTCTGTCAATATCAATTAAGTGATTTCATTTTCATTGGCCAATAGATGTTCGGAGGTGTAGCTCGGAGAAGTAGGATTCTCTATGTTGGTAAATACTAATTAGGGGTACTCATTTTGGGTTTCGGTTCGCGAGTTTGGTTATTTAGGTTATAGAAAAACTATAACCATTTTGGTTTTTATATCGAATTCGGTTAGGTCAGTTTTTCTGTTTTTTTTTGTATTCGCTTCGTGCTTGGATTATTCGTTTATTAACGTTCAGGAGGATAACAAGGTCGAGATGAGTTGGGTAAGGATAGAGCTGAAGCAGACTATGGAAATGTATCGCGCCGCATGCAGAGAGGCACTAGCGGCTAAACAGAAGGTAGCGGAGCTCGAGATATGGAAAAAGAGTGCCGAACAAAGGCTTCAAATGGCCGAAGAAACGACTTTGGCCATCGTGGAGATAGAGAGGTTGAAATGCAAGGCGGCGTTAGAGAAGGCGGAAACGGCTCAGAGGCTCGTAGAGCTCGAGGTAAAGAGACGGGTGGATGCCGAGAGGGTGGCGATGAGAGAGGCCGAGCAGAGGAAGATGGCTTTAGATGCTCTTGGCCAGTCTCGGGCCGTCGTTAAGCACGAGAGCTTACTCCATATCTTGATCGTTCTGTTTCTCTTGTATCTCTATTTCTCCATGTTCAAATGACTTGAAAACGACCGTCAAAACTGCATTGAGCTGTCGGGTTATTAGATGTAGTGGAAATATTCTTGCAATTCTGATACTTATTCGAAGGTCTCGTTTATCATAGTTTGATATTTGTGTTCGTACCCGAGGATTTCAGGCACTCTCGAATACCCGAGATCGGTAACTGTGGATATCCGAATCCAAAAATTATTTAAAATACAAATTTATAACATAAAAAAAAAGCATAAACCAGGATAAATTGTATCTGTTGGATGGATAATAAAAAAAAAACATCTTTATTTTTGGCAATAGATAATTAAAAAAAAAACAAGACACATGCCCTGAATCTGTGAAGACAAGGTGCTCGATTTCTATTCGCCGGGAGAAAACGTATGGGTCGTTTCTTGTCACGCAAGAAACGACTTCAAAACTTTACTCGTCGGTTATAAGCTTTCATAGGGTTCTGGAACTGGAACGTTGTAAGAGATTGCGATATTCCCCGAGTGCCCAGATCGGGAAAATGTTTCTGTAGGCTGAGTAACTAATCATGCAATTCCTGTTGAACACTCCCATGATTTCCTGAACATGAACACGACAAAAACAAACATAAACTGATCGTGATCCTGAAAGACAAAACCTGCTTCGAAACAACTGTTTTGTATGATTCTCCGCGTGTCACCTGTTGCGGGAAATCTCCGTCTTCCATCTGCGAATTTATCAGCAGTTTCGCCCCGCGGTGCAAAGGCGTCCAGTCTCTACTTGCCTGTACAGAAACGAGATCGGAGGTTATCATTAAACGCTAAACCCTAAACCGTTGTTTCACCCGAAAGGGCATGTATCTATACTTCCGAACTCACCTGTCCTGCCTCGATAAGCGCCAGCATCGCCCACGATGTGTTCACGAGATGCGGTCTGTTCCCGGGAAGATTCGTATACTCCTTTATACGCATACAACAGATTCATTATAATGTACATTATGCAGATGGATACTCGTTTTTTCGGGATTTATACTCGGAGTGGAACCTTGTTTTGGCATGAGAGGTAGCTCTCCCCCCATCCACCGGAACTAAGCTGCCTCGAGAGCAAGAAACGGCACGCCTTTCTTATACAATTGCTGGTTTCGTATACTTTGCCAGCAGCTAATAGAGCTTTTATCCCGAACCATGTCGCGTATGTGAAGCAAACTCCCCACGAGCCGTACCTTGAAACGTCGTACGATGAGTTCGAAGAAAATCGGTAAAAGATAACTTGCCATTATG
This sequence comes from Tarenaya hassleriana, assembly GCF_000463585.1. Classification (NCBI taxonomy): domain Eukaryota; kingdom Viridiplantae; phylum Streptophyta; class Magnoliopsida; order Brassicales; family Cleomaceae; genus Tarenaya; species Tarenaya hassleriana. The sequence continues at coordinate 5,035,741 of NW_010968505.1, read as the reverse complement.
TGCAGAGATCACTGACCATGACCCGTCAGGAAGTTGCGTTTTCTCGATGAACTCCACCGCCTTTCTGATGCATTTTTCTATCTCCATTTTCCGATACCCCGGAAAAAGTTTCGTGAATAACTCGAGGCCTTGGATTGCAGCGGACGTGCATTCTACATACCTGCGGGTTTCAGTCTCGGTGTCAATGAAAAGGAAGTTACTCGGAGCAAAATTTCCTCTGTAGTAGCCTTTTGTTCTTACTGGTAATCTATGATGATATCGCCGAAAGTTTCTGATGGATTAATAACCTGAAACCGAGATAGAAAACGAATCAGAACTCGAGTATCGTTCGTTCCTTGAAGACGGAATCAATTCGAAAAAGGAATAAAAGTTTACCTCTAACCAAGGATATGATCTAGTAAGCTCGTATGAGGCAAATCCTCCATTGCTGTTCTGAAATAGGTACAAGGAACAAAGCTTTTCAGCAATTGTGTATGATCACAAACTGCTGAATTCGGTTATACCTGTAATGACAAGATGAAGTTAACGGCATCGAAGAAATGTTCTTCGGCCATTGCTTCCCCGACGAGTTGTCTTGGCATTTTCCAGAGTAACAAAGCTGACTGCAGCAAGAAAATACCGTCTCACAATTTGCAGATTTCGGGTAACCTTCTCGGGAAAGTCTTGCCAAACTTCAGAAGAGATAAACATTGAACAAGGTGTTCGATATTTCTCCCCGAACATGAAGAACTACAGATCAAGATTTCACCTTCAAGGCTTCAGCAGTGCAGTCCGAGACGGGCCAAGGATTATCGGCGGTGGAGAATCCCCATCCTCCTTTGCACGGGTGACGGTACCACGCCGCGGGATTTCCATATGTGTTTTCCCTAATCTTTTTTTTTTCCAGATAACCGAATCCCTAGGGTCAGATACACTGATCAAGAGAACAACTGAATAAGCAAGAAGCCAGAGATAGTGATAAAGAGGGTTACTACTTGAGTGTTCTTGATGTACTCATTTGATTTCCTAAGCGTTGATCCGTATTCATCCACCAGATTCGTCGCCAATATTGCTTGGACCGCAAAGGCCACGTCCCAAAGCTGAGATCCGTTGTATCCCTGCCGTCGTTTTCACAAAAATTTACGTCAGAAATGATACTGAAATATGTAAATGAGATGAACAGATGAAAAAAGCTACCTGCATTTTCATGCCATCTTCAGCGATCCATAGATAGTCTTTAACCCGAGAGAGATGACGTTTAAACTCTTCGGAACTCGGGTCCTCGACCCAGCAACAAACCATATTCAGAACCTTAAATTCAACGCAAACCCGAGAACTCGTTAACGAAACTAGGGAGACGGATTCAGCGCAGAAACGTAAAACGAGACAGAGAATACCGGTCGAACCTTGCTCACGGGGCCGAGGCAGATATAACGAGTGTTGCGATCTTCGTAGCGGATATGATCCATCACTGTCTGAAGAGCCCTGTTCCGGAGCTTGGACAAGGGCCATCTCCCGAGAAGGGGTTCGGTTATGTTCTTCAGAGACCACCATAACATGTCCTGGATCATCGGATGCGGATAATACAAATCCTCCTGACAAAAAAAAAAAACACGACGGACCAAACGTTAAACTCGTGTTTTTTCATATATCCAATGATGATTCTGTCCGGAAAAAAAAAATCTTTCGTTCTGAGAGCACTGACTTTGGCACATAGGTTTCTTGCGATATCCCAATCGATATGGTGGTATGGGACGGTGTAGAGCTCTCGCCTGAGTGAAAGAACGACGCCGTTTACGCGGCACACGTATCTTTTGCCGTATAAATACGACATCGGAAGATATACCATCCTGCAATGGCACCACATTCGACCTACACACAAACATATATATATATATATATATACATGCATTCACCGTTGTGTTGATTCATCAATACTGATGATGGCCAACTTGGTTTATTAACGAATAATTGAATCAATCTGAACCGAATAACACATAACCGTAATCCAACTGTCTAGCATATAAAAACTGGATGATTATGACGTCTCTAAAATGGAAAAACTGAATTCGTACCGAACCAAACCGTGTAAAAAATGATCAAACTCGATTGTATGTTCATGCAATTACACATATAAAGGAAGAAGTCGAATTTGAACTGGAAACCGAACCCGAACCTGGATGAAAAGGAAGAAGATCCGGGAGGAGCCATAACTCTGGCGGTAAAGGATTGTTCCCACTCCATTCATACACTCCAAGAACCTGTTTTTTGTTTTTTTCACACTTGAAGTGATTCACCACTACAAAACCAAATCAACCTTCCTTTCACGTTCATATACGAATCCGTACGTACCGACAGCCATAACTTTCCCCACGACGGGACGTAGGTGGCGCCACCGTGGCCGTGGATCCAACGCCTGGACATTTCCATGGCTCCATCTCCACCGTCCATTTCTTCCCCCATCAATCTCAAGGCAACGTACGAAAGCACCGTACAGAACATTGTACTGTTTCCTTCTATGTGTAGGCCCCATCCTCCATCCTCGTTCTAACAATTAAACAAAACGTGGTTCTTGTCGGTTTTCCGCAATGTTTGGATTGAGGGTTGGAAAAAGTTGCAAACTTTAGTCGAGTATATGTGATTCTTTTTTAAAAGATTATTTGGATGTTGTTATATATAACCAACGGACCATATTATTTACATAAATATGTGATTATTTAAAAACCTGATGGTTATACAGATAACGTCGCATTTCCATCTGATGCTGCTGCGTTAGAGTTTTGTCCAAAGCTCCTGTCACATATAGTCCGATAATCTGCGACCGGATTATTACATTGTTAGGAGGAGAAACCATATTACATAAAAAAAATGTAAGAAACAAAGCATATATATATATATATGTATTATGTGCATATCTCCGATAAAACCAAATTGATCTTATCTATATTTTTTTTCCAAAAAAAATAATTATTTTCTTTGTAATCCGACAATAAATTTTTGTAGGCACGTTTATATTAATATATATATATATAGTATGATCATATGACGATGAATTATATGTAAATTATACAACGACAATGTTTTCATTTTAAGAACGAAAACTAGCTTATAGGTGTCCGTATTTTATTATAATTAGCGAATTAACCCCAACACTTTTACTCAAATCAATTAAGCCCAAGCTGACACAAACTTCTCAAACTGACAACTTGTAGAAATACCTGGAGTAAATCGTCAATAAAACCTCACACAAGTTGAATCGCGTTAATTTTACAGTCATTGCAAAAGTATGTGATATTTCAAGATTCGGATCAATTGGTGAAATGTGAGAGAGGGAGAGAGAGAGAGAGAGAGAGAGAGAGAGAGAGAGACCAAAGGAGGCAAGAGGAAGAGAGGGCCACCATAGTCACCAGGCCAAAACCCATCATCTGATTGAAGAGCTGAGTAATACCTCAAAGCCCCTCTCAGTGCAACACTCACCACTTCTTCATTCCCTGCCCCTTCTTCCTTCACCCTCACTTGTGGGAGCTTCTCCATTGGTTTCCCTTTCTCCCTCAACATCTGCTCAAGTAATTCAACAACTGGTCTATAGATAGACTGCAAGGATCTTCAATCTTTCTTACCATATTTTTAGACCGGATATATATGTATATATATATAGACAATATCGATATTATAAATCACGCGTATTATATAGGATTAGTAATAAAGAAAGGCCACCTGAAAACGAAAGAGAAGATCGGAACTGTGTTTGGAACGAAACCGGCCGATAGTGAAGTTTCGACGCAATTCGGAGATGTGTTTGATGTCTTGGGGGCTTCCAAATCGTTCGTCAAACTCCCAAAACTGTCTTCCCAAATTCCCATTCACACTCTCTTCCTCTTCTTCTCCTTCCGACAGCTTCACTCTCCACATCTCTCTCTCTCTCTCTCTCTCTCTCTCTCTCTCTCTCTCTCTCTCTCTCTCGTTATAGTATGAGAATATATATATAAACCCAAGAGATTGTTTATTTTATGGTAGATGGAGGAGTTGAAGACAAATTACAATTTAAAAGGATCTGTCACATATTTGAGAAAAGGCATCTAGAACATTTGTTTACTTTATTCGTACACAAGATTCTTTCGTTATACCATACAAATTCTGATCGTTCTCAATGGTATGGAAGCTGAAATTTTTTGGCAGTTGGGCTGTTTATATCACATAGGACAATATAAAGATTTATCAATTATTATTATTATTTTGAAATATATAAGTCGGTTCATTATTCAGGTTAATTGTAGGAGTGGACCTTGATAAATGATGCAGTCCACGACTATAATGGATATCTATAATATATAATATAATATCGTTACGAAAAAGTGAATTATAGATTAGTTTCTTTTTTTTTCTTCTTATACGGCAATTTTGTTTTATTTCTATGAATTGTGCATGAAGGTGGATGATTCAAATATATATATATATAGCCTTTCATATGATCCTTTGCCTATATTATTGAACTCCATATTTCTCGTTTTTTTCCTTTCTTTTTGGTATATATATATTTTAATTACATTATTAATTAGCGTAATCGATAAAACAATAAGAGATTGTTAAATAGTTAAAGTTTGGATTTTGGTTTGGGGGTTCGGTTTCAACTTGGTTCGTTCTAGTGTCTTGAACCGAACTTAACCGCAAACGAGGAGTTAGTTATGCTTGATAGCTCATCAGCCTTTGTCTGAAAACTGAAACGTAATACTAATTACGCTATTTTTGGAAAAAAAAAATAAAGGCGAAATTACAACACAGGAAAAAAAACAAACACATGCAAGAAGGACCGGAGAATCGGAAACTGTGGGAAACCACAAACGGGGAGGAGTGGACAAAAATGGTTGCCGAAATGAACGAAGGATCGATAATTAGGGTTATAAGTGTAAAGAGGACAGAGCGTCTGTTCTTGTTTCTTGTTACGCACGTTTCCTCCCTTTCTTCTCCCTTCCCCTCTCTCTCTCTCTCTTGTAGCATCCTCCTCTTGAAGAGCCTTAAAGAGGAGAGCTCTTGAGAAGGAGAAGAGGGTAGGAGCCCAGCCATCCTTCGGGTTTTTTCTCTCTCTTTTCTTTTCATCTCTCTCTAAAAGAACAAAAAAAAAAATGGCGTCTGATATATCGTGGGATGAACTCAAGAAGGAGAACGTGGATCTCGTAAGCGATTCCCTCATCTCGTCTCTCGTTCAAATCTTGATTCTGTCATGGGTTTCGCCATGAATATACGAATATGGAAACTGTTGATCCGCTAACAGGGGTTTTATGTATGAATGTAGGAGAATATCCCTGTCGAAGAAGTGTTTGAACAGCTGAAATGCTCGAGGGAAGGTTTATCGAGCGAAGAAGGGAGGAAGAGGCTCGAGATTTTCGGGGCAAACAAGCTCGAGGAGAAATCGGAGAACAAGTTTCTGAAGTTTCTAGGGTTCATGTGGAACCCTCTTTCATGGGTCATGGAATCTGCAGCCATCATGGCTATTGTTTTGGCCAATGGAGGAGGAAAGCCACCGGATTGGCAAGACTTTGTCGGTATCACTGTCTTGCTTATCATCAATTCCACCATCAGTTTCATCGAAGAAAACAACGCTGGTAACGCCGCAGCCGCACTCATGGCTAACCTTGCCCCGAAAACTAAGGTACAACGACACTAACTCTGTTTGAATTCATATATACATATATATATATATATATATGTGTGTGTGTGTGTTAGAGTTCGTGTTCGTACCAGTATATATGCATGAACTTGGCTCAATGTTTCGTGGAATATAGGTGTTGAGGGATGGGAAATGGGGCGAGCAAGAGGCAGCGATTCTGGTTCCGGGTGATCTGATCAGCATCAAGCTAGGCGATATCGTTCCCGCTGATGCTCGTCTTCTCGAGGGTGATCCTTTGAAGATCGACCAATCTGCTCTCACCGGTGAATCCCTTCCCGTGACTAAGAACCCGGGCAACGAGGTTTTCTCGGGCTCAACTTGCAAGCAAGGCGAGATTGAAGCAGTTGTTATCGCTACCGGTGTCCATACCTTCTTTGGAAAAGCCGCTCATCTTGTTGACAGTACCAACAACGTTGGACACTTCCAAAAGGTGCCCATATATATACAAAAACACATTGAATCTTTTAAGCAAATCTCTCTTGTTTTACCTCGGGTTTTTTCATCCTTTCGCATCATTGTTTCAGGTTCTGACAGCGATCGGTAACTTTTGCATCTGCTCCATCGCGGTGGGAATGCTCATTGAGATTGTGATAATGTACCCTGTCCAACACCGAGCGTACAGAGATGGTATCGACAATCTGTTGGTACTTCTGATCGGAGGAATCCCGATCGCAATGCCAACCGTCTTGTCTGTGACAATGGCCATTGGTTCACACAGACTGTCTCAACAAGGAGCTATCACCAAGAGAATGACGGCTATCGAAGAAATGGCAGGGATGGATGTTCTCTGCAGTGATAAAACCGGAACCCTAACCCTAAACAAGCTTACCGTAGACAAAACCCTGATCGAGGTTGGTGCTAAAAGTGTTTGTGCCATCCACTTTTGGCCATCAGAGCTCAAAAAACTTGGATTCCAAACACACAAGAATGAATGTGACAGCCCTTATGGGGGTGGTATTTACATTTTGTAGGTGTTCCCAAAAGACTTGGATGCAGATAGTGTTCTCCTGCACGCTGCCAGAGCCTCCAGGGTCGAGAACCAGGATGCTATTGACGCTTGCATTGTTGGAATGTTGAGTGATCCAAAGGAGGTACTCATCTTTCTATCGATAAACATATTTTCTTGTTCGGTTGGATTTGCCTGTATAGTAACCAGTTAGTTGATTTTCAGGCAAGAGCTGGAATCACAGAGTTGCATTTCCTACCCTTCAACCCTGTAGAGAAACGTACGGCAAACACATACGTTGATGCTAATGGTGACTGGCACAGGAGCAGCAAAGGTGCTCCTGAGCAGGTAATGACAAACTAAAATTGATTATTCTCCTTCGTTTAGACGCGGATTTCTCTCGTACTTGACTGAACAAACCTTCTCTCGAAATCAGATCATTGATCTCTGTGAGCTCAAGGGAGAGACACTGAAAAAAGCTCATGAAGTCATTGATAGCTATGCTGAGAGAGGACTCCGTTCTCTTGCAATAGCACGCCAAGTACATTACCAACAACATCTCCTTCAATAAGATTCTTTAATGCATGATTCTTTGACATGCCGATGATGAATCGCTTTGTCAATCCAATTACAGACTGTGCCGGAGAAGACCAAGGAAAGCGTTGGAAGCCCATGGGAATTCGTTGGGTTGTTACCGCTCTTTGACCCACCAAGGCATGATAGTGCAGAGACGATCAGGCGTGCCCTTGAACTCGGTGTTAATGTCAAGATGATTACAGGTGATCAACTCGCCATTGGAATTGAGACTGGTCGTAGGCTTGGCATGGGAACCAACATGTACCCTTCATCTTCACTTTTGGGCACATCCAAGGATGAGTCACTTGCTGGCATCCCAGTCGATGAGCTCATCGAGAAGGCTGATGGATTTGCCGGAGTTTTCCCTGGTACATACATTCACCTCTCCAATATGAAAATCCATATAAAGATTCATCCACATGACCGTTTTCCCTTCGTGATATTTCCTCTGTTCCTGCAGAACACAAGTATGAGATTGTGAGAAAACTCCAAGAAAGGAAGCATATTTGTGGTATGACTGGAGATGGTGTGAACGATGCTCCAGCTTTGAAGAAGGCAGACATTGGAATTGCGGTGGCTGATGCAACTGATGCGGCTCGAAGCGCCTCAGACATTGTTCTTACAGAGCCGGGATTGAGCGTGATCATTAGTGCAGTGTTGACGAGCCGTGCCATTTTCCAGAGAATGAAGAACTACACCATCTATGCGGTTTCAATCACTATCCGTATTGTTCTTGGGTTCATGCTCGTGGCATTGATCTGGAGATTCGATTTTGCACCTTTCATGGTTTTGATCATCGCGATCCTTAATGATGGAACCATCATGACAATCTCCAAGGACAGAGTGAAACCCTCTCCCGTCCCCGACTCTTGGAAACTCAAGGAGATTTTCGCTACCGGTGTCGTCTTAGGAACCTACATGGCCCTTACCACAGTTCTCTTCTTCTGGCTTGCTCAAAGCACTGACTTCTTCTCGGTAAGCATATCATCATGTCAAAACCGTGATTTTTTGTCACTCGTCGTTGGTAATGACCCTATCCGAATGAACTTGCAGAACAAGTTTGGCGTTAGGTCAATCCAAGGGAAAGAAGAAGAGCTAATGGCGGCTCTATACCTTCAAGTGAGCATCATCAGTCAGGCCCTTATCTTCGTCACCAGATCAAGGAGCTGGTCATTCGTGGAACGGCCGGGGCTTTTGCTCCTTGGAGCCTTCATCATTGCTCAGTTGGTTAGTAGAATATCCTCTCTTGCATCTGCAATTCCTGTCCATTTTTAGTGCACTTTGTTATGAGACATTTTCATTCTCACAGGTGGCTACGGTTATTGCTGTGTATGCACATTGGGAATTCGCAAGGATCGAAGGTTGTGGTTGGGGATGGGCCGGAGTCATCTGGGCATACAGTATCGTCACCTACATTCCTCTCGACATCCTCAAGTTCATCATCCGCTACTCCCTAAGTGGCAAGGCCTGGGACAACATGATCGAAAATAAGGTAAAGTACACGAGGAGAAGACTTTGAAAAAACTGAAAACAAGGAATCATAGGTTCATATTTCAACCTGTTTCATTGTTGCTTCTTCTGTTTTCACAGACAGCTTTCACGACGAAGAAAGACTACGGAAAAGGACAGAGAGAGGCTCAATGGGCATTAGCTCAACGTACCCTACACGGCCTTCCTCCTCCAGAAGCAATGTTCCATGATCACAATCACGAGCTATCAGAAATAGCCGAGCAAGCCAAGAGACGTGCTGAGGTTGCAAGGTAAACAGTTTCTTCCTGCATATTCTTGTAGGTCATGAAATTTTCTGGACCAACTAACAAGGTGAAGCTTTCTTTCGGTTTGTTGTCAGGCTGAGGGAGCTTCACACTCTTAAGGGCCATGTTGAATCCGTGGTGAAGCTGAAGGGACTTGACATCGATACCATTCAACAACACTACACTGTCTAAACCAGTTCAAAGGCTTTCTAATGAAGGTTTATTAGTAACCATAATCTTTGTATTCTTGTTCTGCTTTTTTTTTTTTATATATTCATCAAATTAAAATTGTAAGAGAGCTAAAATGAGAATATGTTTTTCCCGTTGGACTGAAAATATCGCCTAACTACGTAAAAAGTAACCCGCTTGAATTTTCTCTGTTACTGTAACACCTGGTTCATATGACTGTATAATACTATGCTAAAGCTCTACATTTCTATAGTAAAAGCACGGTCACATCATCACAGCAAAATGTAATTCCAATACAAGAGTTATATAAGCAAAACTCCTCCACCTCCTATGTTACTTGGCCCAACATATAGTAACCAGAGATTAGTGAAGGTATCCAGCATGTAAAAGGTACCATAATGCCGCATCAGCAGCATGTTCTGCCGCACCTTTCTTGGTTGGTTTGGCCGCACCATAGCACTCCAGGGTCAGACCCGAGGAATCTGCTACTTTGATGATAACCTTATAAGTGAATCTGTATACACGTAATGGACTACATGAGCAAATATAACCGGAATGCAAGTGTTGAAAATTGATAAGATTCAATTATAGATAACAAAAGTAGTGATATGGGCAAAAGCCATGGAAACTGTCCAAAGAGCCATGTGCTCGGTTCATGTTCATGTCTTCAACATGAAAGAATAGGGTATAAAATTTCATTGCAAATATTATACATCAGATAATCAAGAGAAGAATTGAGCACTGTCATTACTTACGATTTTATATGGTCTGGTCCTTCTTCCTCACAACATTGGAAATCTGGTGGTTTCCAGCAATTGGCAACACACGTTTCATATAAGCGGGATCTTGCTGTTTTGTTGTTTAATCCACCTGTTTAGTCATTTACATAGATAACTCAGGTAACGAACCCAAATCTACAACCATTAAAATCAATATAGATAATGGATAATAGCAGTAGGACAATAGAATGCAAACCTTTCATATCTGAAATTGTCGGAAAAATTGCTTCTCCGTTTGCCTGCTTAGAAAGCCATTCTCGTGTTTCTGATAAAAGCCCACTGATAATTGGCTCAACGCTGCATGAGGAACTTGCTTCAACAACCCTACAATCAGTCCCGGAATCATTGTGAAACGAGTCTTCCAAATTCAGCAGTCCAAAGTCTATGCCATCAAGATCTGTAACATCTACAGATTCTTCATTGTAGCCAATGCCATCAAGATCTGTAACATCTACAGGTTCTTCATTGTAGCCAATCAATTTAGCTTCCATTCTGCTGCTATCCTTTAAAACTTTCTCCAATGGGTTAGTTATTGTTATGCAGATATGAGCCTGCATATGAATACAAAAAGAGCTCCTTAACAAACAAGTTTCCACGCTATTACATGGTATATCAAATAACAAATATACGTGGTGGTAGATAACATTGCTCTGATTTCAGATTACCTTAAGCTCCTTAATCATCATCTCTGCAGCCTTCCTTGTGCTCTCTCTTTTGCTTCGACCAGTTGCGGAAACATTAAGACAGGAATCCTCCTTAGTCAGTTTTACTTCAACAGAATAAGCACCATCCACCTTTTTCTTTGAAATTTCCTGATTCCACTTCAGAGACTGGCTAAGTTCAAGCAGCTCCCTAACAGGACTAAGTTGCACATTCGACGTGTTTTTCACTGGATCTAGAAACAATAGCATCGTTTTCCAAACATTGTTCAAGTTGAACCCTGAGTCTACAAGCATAGCCCCAAAATAAGATTCGATCAAGTCACCGAGAACCTGCATATCAATACAACAGCAATAATAAATCTTCTTGTGATTGCCAAGGTCAAGATTTTTCATTATGTTGGTTCAGCCGATCAAAAATGAGAAGTCAAACAAAAGAGAAAGGCGTAAAAGGCTTGAATGCATTATCATCTCGATTAGAATTTATCCAAAATGAGAAACAGATACAGAAACTAAGAAGAGAACTCAAAACAGAGAGGTTTAGCATTATTGAGAAATGTGAACTGAAGTATATTCCGTCCTAAATTTCCTTACACATTTAGCCATGAGAAAATATAACATATTTCAACATCAGGGAAAAATTTATGCTATGCCTAGCATATTCATAAGCAAAAAACCAAAACCCAGACAAGTTGTGAGTATGATTTCCTGATAGCTCAAGTTCAAATATGGACACACTAAAACATGAAACAGAAGCTACCAAAATTTACTTTCTCCCGGACAAAAGAAATAACCAAACATACCTTTGGACATTTAGGAACTTCAGATAGTCCACTTTCAGGTGGTGATACAGCCAAGAAATCAGTATAATCTTTTATAGCTTCACGGAGAAAAACAGAGTCACACAAAAGAAATCTGTCAAGGGAAAGACTGATGGCAACATTAGCAAATGCCTTATTATTTACAGAGAGCGACCGCAAATCTGTCAGTTGACCAGGTTTCAGATTTGGATAGACTGTGAAAAAATAGGACGTGATTAAGTAGTCCAGAACAGCATCGCCGAGAAACTCCAATCTCTGGTAAATTTCATGAACAAAATATCGGTTACCATACAGGAGTAATAAGATAATAAAAGGAAGTCACCAGAGGAGAGAAGAAAAGAAACCTGGTAGCAACCTCCCCCATGCCTGTTGTAAGAAGGATGGACAAAGGCTTGTAGAAGAAGACCTTTGTTGAAAAACTTATAACCAAGAATGTCCTCAAGGGCAGCCAAATCGATGTGAGAAGTAAGCGGCATGTAGATATTGCTACCAATGCAAGCATCTCGTACTTTCGAGGGTTCAAAACCAACATCTATCCCTATCCATCTAAGAAATGCAGTTGCACCTTTGAAGCCACTGTCAACTATGAATGCTCCAATAAGAGCCTCAACCACATCTGCTATCGTTTTCTTGTGCAACCAATGATGGCCTTTGCTGCATCGGATTGCATTAGAACAACAGGCTGGAGTTCCATGCAGAGAATTAATTTCTTTTGCAGCTCCCTCTTCACAGGTTACTTTGCATGGATGGCCCAAAGCAAAGAACTGACCAGGATTGAAAGTTTGGTCACGTATGTAAACCTGAAGGAGTCATGAGGACAAAACATGATTATAAACTAGAGACGAGTCATTTACAACATAAAAGGCATTCTAAAATCTAAGACAAGTGATTTAGCATGCCTGAGCAGTATACATGAGCATAGGTTCCAACTGCATTTTATGCATTAGTATTGGTATCTGTCATCTATTACAGACTGAAATAGCTTAAATAAGGGCCAAAAAGCAAAAGCCCTAAGAAAGAAATATTAAAAATCACCTGCAGATTGCTCCTGATTGCAAGGCTGAACAAGTTGGAATTGTTAACAATATTAGAACGTCTCCGAGTTAGTTCTCCCTCGTCGAGGTTATGATAGAGTAAGAAAAGGCGGCGACTGACAGCAAATTTCAGGAATGCATCACCGAGCACCTCAAGCCTTTCAAGAGAAAACCGCTCCTGGCACTTCTCGGTCGTAAGTGCCTCAAGCACCTGTAATAATTCACTTAGTCAAAGACAGATAGAAAAAAGGCCCATGCTTTGCCAGTTTCCGCGAAAACCAAGCATATGAATTATCAGGTGAGGTGAGGTTATACTCTGTGACCAGAAACTTCAGCAGCTTCAGGGATTGAAGCAGAAAGCATATCCCTCAGTTCAATTGCTACAAGTAAATTCTCGAGGCGATGCATGAGAGATGGTAGCAAGGACAACGAACTTCCAATTTCTTTAGAAAATCCTTTTATCTTTAATTGACAAAGCTCAGGAGGAAGCTCGATGAAGTATTCCTCAAGTTCCTGTGGTTCTGTGTTTGGCAAAGTGAGAATAGTAAGCAACAATTGAATACATATATATATATATGTGTGTGTACATGATATATAAGCATGTACGTGCATAGGAACTTGAAGTCATATAAACAGAGTGAGAAAGAAATTACCTAAATTGCTCAGGTTCCGATTGTTCAGCAAGTTCCGCAAATGGAAAACTGGTTTCACAAGTAGGAGAGGTTGGTTGGGGTGCTTGAGTTCTATGTCATACCTATTTTTGCACATATAGATGAGAACTTCTTGAAGTTCAAGAATAATCATGTGGAAATAAAGGCTAAAATCCCAACCAACTTTCTAAAGTAATTTTTGAAACTATAAGAAAGTTATAATGCTATGTAAGTTATCAGGAAAAAAAAACAAAAAATAGAACATATAAATACATAAACTCCCCAAGTAAAATTTCAGTCAAATCATTAGTAAAAAACAGTAGTTTAGTAGCTTACGTTTTATGCACCCTCTCCACATGGCTTTGGGAGCTTGATTCCTTAAACTGACTGAGAATTTTTTTTATGGCAAACATCAACAACAAAGTAAAAATGTTTGTTGTGTGTGGCAAAAACCAGGCTGTTCTTCACATTACCAATGCTCCAAAAACCATTTGCAAGATTTAAGTGAAAGCCCGTTGGAGGAACTACACCTTCAACAAGATCAGATGGAGCCTTGAAGATTGGAGATGACATAAATTTTCTGAGAGTTTCCCAATCTACAGTTATACCGCCTTTAGTGTCATGCACATGAACCGGAAGCAGAAGGTAGAAGGTACAGATACTTGTTACAGAGGAATCCTGCATTCCCAGTGGAACAAACTCAGGAATGAGCTCTCGTCGTTCAAGAATAGCCTTTAGGGCAACCTCCTGGAAAAGCTCCGCTAGCCTTATCTACATGGCAGTAAACAAGTAAGATGAGTTGTTCAGTCAGTACAAATTATTCAATTAAGGCAACAATACCTCATTGCCGTTGAACTCAGTGATTCATGCTGCGAGAAGATTCACATACACAGATCTACGATGAGCAAGGTGAAGATCAATTTCCATTCTCTCACCCTCCACAGGGAGAGGCGATTTCAGGAAGAGACCAAAATTTCTGTAGACTCTATCCTCAGGAACAGGCACAAACTTTATATAGTATGAATGAAGGTTGACACAATCCATTGATTTATCCCATTGTTGTTTAAGCAAGGTAGGAACCAGCATCTCATACAGTCCATCTCGAGAACTTTCTTCACCTGAAAAGAAAAAGAGAGAGAATGGTTATCTAAGACACCCAAATAGCATAGGCAACAGATGTTTTCAACATAAACCAATTACTCACCTTCACTACTATCAGAATCAGATTCATCATCTATAGATTCTTCCGCAATCTCATCATTCGACTGTGGCAAGAGAAAGGTGTTAAGTACGCCCAGTTTGTGCAATTCTTCCACTGCCTTCAGACAAGCATCCTTCTTAGCAGCTTCACTAGAAGGTTGCAGCGAACTGACAATCTTGCGTAAAGGAGCATTGGAAGGTAAAACTATGTGACAGATGGTTCCACTTAAATCATCGATGAAAAAGAACTCTGGCTTGGGCTGAAAAAATCTGGAGAGAAGAAAATGAAGAGTCATGGGAACTGAATTAGGACACCATTCTAACACACCCAAATATTTATGAGAAGAAAACAGTTTTCCCAACAGAACTAGGAGACATACTCATCATGTGGAAGCCTGGAACAGTAATGATGTAACAGGGAAATGCTAGATCCAGCAGTGACTGAAGCCCCAGTTTGATCAACTCTGTAGATCCGCTCATCAATACTAGGAAATGTATCTTTTGACGTTCTGGCAGAAATTTCCACATTCATTCGCTCTTCTTCTATTTTAAAATTTTTAATTAAATCCAATTCTTTTTTGTTGGCCCTGCATGACAAACAATAGTGATCTTAATCGGCATTGGAAAGGAAAGAGGAAAATTATACACAAGGTCTTATCGGAATTCACTCCAGTGCACCTGTTCACTAGAAATGCATATTCAGACTGAGGCATCCGAGCACGGCCTCTTGATTGAATGAGGCTGGCAACGGTTTCTGGAAGATCGAAACGTATCACAAGACAACATGTCTGAATATCAAGACCTTCTTCACCAACTTGAGTAGCGACCAAAAGATTCAGCTACAACAGAAAAAGAATTAACAATAACTATTGGTTAAGCATGTTAAAGAGCAGGCGTCTCCTCACACTAGCTATCGGTTAAGCAGTGTTAAAATGTCACCTCTCCAGATCGGAACCTTTCGAGTATTGCATTCAAGCCCATTCTTGAGATGCTTTTCAGTCCACAGTTGACTCCAACAAGGAAATCGGACTTCCAAGAATTTAGGAATTTCATGTTCTTTAGTATGTAGGCCAAAGTTCTTGCGATCACAATCCGTTTGACAAATATTATGCACTTCATGTTTGGCTGTGACCTGAAAGAAAATGAGAAAAAAAACTTACCACAAAACATATACTTTTGTTTCTCTTTCTCGGCAAACTCATGAGCATGCCTGAAGAATCAAGCAACAGGACTCGACAGGTGATAAGAAGTTACAAATGGCCATGGTCATAATAAATTTTCAGCACTCCATTTAAAAGAAACTTAAGTGCCCATGCCACCACAAATTAAAAGTAAAAGGTTATTTTGCCTATTACTTTGAGAGAAGAGATATGATAACTTCTGGACATAGCTCCACTGATGATAGGATAATTCCATCCAGTATATATAATCCCATCAGCGTTCTATCTGGTAGGTTCTATATCAAATCTTAGAAAAACTGAGAAACCTAAATAAAAAAGAGATAGGTCATCCTGGACTAGTGCTTCTTCCATAAAGCATGCTTGTCATTTATATGGAAAATGAAATGGTAGGATTCAGGCTTGCAGCTGTATAGTAACCGCTCAAGAGAATCAATGGCAGCCCATAAATTCATTCTTGCACTTACTCTCTTTGAAATGTCTAGAGAACATGGTCTAACAAAAAAAATTGGTCTTGCTATTTATTTAACTCAAATACCAACCTGTATGTGGAAAGTATTCCAATCAACCTTTGAAGCTTTCCAGAGAAAAATGGATCCTGTAAAAATTCTACGCTGGATACTTTGGATGCAATCTCATCTAAAATCACAGCGAAAAGGAAAGGAAACAGATATTGAGCCAACCACTTTGGTTAATAGAGCATCCACATGCAAATAATAAATGAAGAGAAAAGTGAACAACTTGGTGGACCACAGCTTACGCCATTGCAGAAATAAGAAGGAATATTTTAATGACATAATCTTCGGAAGATAATATGGTAGAGTACCATGGTGTCTTACCCTCGTCAAAATCAGAAGAGAGGGCTCTCGCAGCTAGAGGAAGGTACATATTACACAGAGAATAATCGTTGGACTTTTCATCCTCTCTCAATAGCTCCCCTCTCACACTTTGATCGCCATTCAGTAGAATTCTAGTAGCCTATGAACCAGTAGCAGAACCCATTAGCAGATCACATATTTAATCTACACAACAAAATAACAGATAAAGGCCACAAGATGGAAAGTTGCATCTTGTGGCCTTTATTCTGGATACTGTTCATAAATAAACAAAGAAAAACTGCACAGTGCACATGACCTCTCTCGACTTTGTCCTCCACGAAATATTCTCATATTCATGAATCAGAAGTTATCTCCAGCATCCCAGTGAACATTTCACTAGAACAATTCACTTTCTCCTCTTTTTTCAAAATTTTCTCTGTTCTATTCCCTCTTGTAGATCTAGTACTATTAGTTGTAGGTTCAACAACGGCAGGACTCTGCTATTTCTTAACTTGCATCTCATTGGCAATTAAGATTATTAGGCTACACTGTATCAGTACCAGAAAACGGGAATTTGAATATGACTGCATAGTGAAAGAAATGGAAGTTATCAAAGCTGCAAACCAGCTAATACAGGTGATCAACACCAATTGGAAACAGACAAGAAAACAAACACTATCAAAGAAACCTGATAAGGTGGCAACAGAATATGAATACCTGAAGTGCTCCCCAGAGGCCAAGATTCTCCAAAACATTAATGATATTATCATGCGTTCTCTTGAGAAGCTTTTTCATGTTCAGGAGGCTCTTATGACTGAGATTGTTATCTGTCTTTGTTTTCAGTGATGCAAAGACCTCCTGTTTGATTTCCTCTAGCTTATATTGGTATACCAGGTTTGAGCAAGATGTATCATTCAAAGCTGAGCCATAATAATATACTTTGACCATAGGAGATGCTACAAAACTTTCCAGTTCATCATTGTTTTCCACTGAACAAACCTATAGGATCAAGGGGAAAAAAGGGATAGACCATTGTTTGAGAATTCCAACTGCATGATGGATATAATATATAATTAAGCGACAAAGAGATATGACTGCTGCCTATACAAATAGCAAAAGCTATTATTCTCAGAATGTTTCTTTTCACTGCAGAAACACCCAAATTAATATCCCATGGGAAACTTATCTTGTACAGCAAAGCAAAGAAAATTCCTAGTTCTGATTGCCACTGCTAGAACAGAGGATTGCCAAGTTCTAAAAGTAAAATTCTCAATGAAAATGGGTGCAGAACTAATAAACCTTTAAATCAGGACTTCTGATAGCATACCTTGGCATTGAGCATAATTTCAAGGCTGTTTATGCTTTTTGCTAAATTCTCTTGCTGAAAAGCTCCTGCCAAATAGGTATACCGGTGAAAACTAACCATAAAGAGAAGGAAGCTGACTAAAGATTACGCCCATCAGCAAGAGAGCAACAAATTTCAATTGAAAGCATATAAACCAGCAGCAACCAACGCATATGTCCTTTGCTGAATCTCTGGAATCAGCGAGAGGAATTAAAGTTGGGACTACCTTTGCCTACCACTGGAGAGGCAGTCATTCCAAATATACGAGGAAGCTTTGAACCATTTGTTTCATAGAACACCTGTATTTTATGAACCAACTTAAAGCTGATTTTTGTATGCCAATATCAGTTCAGAGAATATGATGCTAAAAAGAGTGGATTAAATTGACCTTCATGATTTGTGCATAGGGATGGTTGCTTTTGACTTGAGCATGGTGACACTCATCAAAAACTAAAAGGGAAATGTGGTCCATCCTGATGAAACAGTGTTGTAAATTATGCAGAAGTATTTGAGGCGTCATTACAAGAACCTGCAGGAAATGTTCAGCCACAAGGGAAAAGAAGCAAAAAAAATTGATTCCTCAATGAGCAACCGATCCAAGTTAACTGTTAACCAAGTGAAACTTTTTACAGAATGCCTCCTAACCTGCAAGTTCAAATAAAATGTCAAAAATAAAACAAGCAAGTCACCTCCTTGTCTGAAATCTCTTTCTCCCAGTCAGAATGGGTCTTCAGATGCTTGGTTCCACCACAATGAATCCCAACATTGAAGTCTATTGACTCTGCTATGACCCGGGCTTGCTATAAAGTAACAACAAACTTTGAATACGCAAAGACAGCATGAACTTGAAGGAAGAAAATGGATCATTCACAATAAAATTCTCACCTGTTGCACCAACGCCACGGTAGGAGCAAGAAATATACATACGCTTTTTTCAGGGCTACGAATCAGGTGACCAAGCTCATATATAAGCAGAACCGCGATATGGGTCTTCCCACAACCCGTACCCAAATACACGACAATGTTTTCCTCGGTCGCTTTCTTGCACAGCTCGATCTGATACCTTTAAGACAAAACCAAGATGCATTATGATGTTTCCCATTTAAACACAGGAACTCTACAACACTGAAAAAAAAAAGAAAAGGATTCTCTTGGAGAACAACGTTTCTGATCATCTTCTTTGTCTTTTCTTTTCTTCTGCAACCAAGACGATCGGCCAAAATTATACATCTACTGTCCGGTTTTCGCCATTAGACAAGATTTCGCAAACCTTTAGCAGCAACAACAAAAACCCAGAAGCAAAAATGTCTTCCTTCCTCGTAAAGAAAACCGAAAAAGATTCCAACATTCAGAATGTACCTTCTTGCTTTTCTTCTGGGATCTTTCTCCATGTTCAGTGATGGATCATCCGGGTAAGTACCCACTTCGACCATTGCAGCCACCGGCGAGGAAGAAGTAGAAGCACGGTGAATGGCGGAACCACCGTCACCAGCGACGGCGGCGGCGGAGAGAGTAACGTCACCGGACTCGCCGTCAGGCATGGAGGAAGAAGAGGGGAAAAGGAATGGAAAGCAAAAGCTGAAGTGGGGAAAGTTGGCAGCGTTAGATTCTTTTACAAAGAAATAAAACCTGGTCGCGAAGTAAAGTAATTCCCCGCTGTTTGGTATTGGGAATTTTCTGGCGTGTTTTCCTCTCTTTTTCCCTGGAAAATTTCCCCCTCAGATAACATTCACGCCCATTTCCACGCCACTTATATAAAACAAACAAAATGATATGCAAGGAAAGTTTTAGTATTTATTTCTGCTAGGCTACTCAGATATTTTTGGTAATAAAAACATCAATTTCAAAATATATACTATACAAATATATTATCTTTAAAATTTCTAAGTAAATATACCAATTTTTCTAAATTTACGAGATTCTCATACGCGGTAACGGTGTTATATTTAACGGAATCTAATAATGACGTATAAAGTAATTCATAGACGGTAATTGTGTTATATTTGACGGAATCCAAAAACGACGTAACGTGACTTAAACTTCTATCTATAGTGTTTTTTATAAAAAATCATATATAAATATCTAAACTTTTACAAAAATCACAAATAAATATATTAACTATAAAATTTTTATATAAATATCTGAAATTTTTAAAAATTCTATATAAATACTTCGATTTTTGAAATTTTCCCAAACAAACTCAAAATTCAGGTATTTCTCGAATAAAAATAATCGATACTAGTAACGAATTTTTTGTTTATTTGAAATTTTTTTCAAAAAATTTAGGTATTTTTGTAGAATTTTAAAAAATTCAGTTATTTATACGAAAGTTTTATATTTCAGGTATTTATTTGAGATTTTTATAAAAATTTAATTAGTTAAATATTATTTTCTCGTTTTCTTACGTAAAAACTCGTAATCACTATTTTTTTTAATGTGCACCGGATAAATCTTCAATTTGATATAATATTCTTTAAAACACACGAGAGTTGTAAAACCAGTTTAAATTGTTTTCCTCTTTTCTTTTCCCACGAAAATTCTCTCTTAGAGAAAATTCACACTCATTTTCACGCCACTCATATAAAACAAACAAAATGAATACAAAATGGGTCATCGATGTGCAATGAGAGTTTTGGTATTTATTTCTGTTACACTACTCAGGTAATTTTGGTAATAAAAACATCAATTTCAAATTATGTACTATACAAGTATATTATCTTTAAAATTTGTAAATAAATATACCAATTTTTCTAAATTTACGAGATTCTCATACGCGGTAACGGCGTTATATTTAACGGAATCTAATCATGACGTATAAAGTAATTCATAGACGGTAATTGTGTTACATTTGACGGAATCCAAAAACGACGTAACATGACTTAAACTTTTATCTATAGTGTTTTAAAAAAAATCATATATAAATATCTAAACTTTTACAAAAATCACAAATAAATATATTAATTATAAAATTTTTATATAAATATCTGAAATTTTTAAAAATTCTATATAAATACTTAGATTTTTGAAATTTTACCAAACTCAAAATTCAGGTATTTTTTGAATAAAATAATCGATATTAGTAATGAATTTTTTGTTTACTTGAAATTTTTTTCAAAAAATTTAGGTATTTTTGTAGAATTTTAAAAAATTCAGTTATTTATATAAAAGTTTTATATTTCAGGTATTTATTTGATATTTTTATAAAAATTTAATTATTTAAATATTATTTTCTCTTTTTTTACGTAAAAACTCATAATAACTATTTTTTTGAATGTGCACCGGATATATCTTCAATTTGATATAATATTCTATAAAAAACATGAGAGTTGTAAAACCGGTTTAAATTGTTTCCCTCTTTTCTTTTCTCAGGAAAATTCCCTCTTAGAGAAAATTCACACCCATTTTCGGACCACTCATATAAAACAAACAAAATGAATACAAAATGGATCATCAATATACAAGGAGAGTTTGGTATTTATTTCTGCTATACTACTCAGATACTTTTGGTAATAAAAACATCAATTTCAAAATATGTACTATACAAGTATATTATCATTAAAATTTTTAAATAAATATATCAATTTTTCTAAATTTACGAGATTCTCATACGCGGTAACAGCGTTATATTTAACAGAATCTGATAATGACGTATAACGTAACTCATAGACGGTAATTGTGTTACATTTGACGGAATCCGAAAACGACGTAACGTGACTTAAACTTTTATCTATAGTGTTTTTTAAAAAAAACATATATAAATATCTAAACTTTTACAAAAATCACAAATAAATATATTAACTATAAAATTTTTATATAAATATCTGAAATTTTTAAAAATTCTATATAAATAATTAGATTTTTGAAATTTTCCCAAACTCAAAATTCAGGTATTTTTTGAATAAAATAATCGATATTAGTAATGAATTTTTTGTTTACTTGAAATTTTTTTCAAAAAATTTAGGTATTTTTGTAGAATTTTAAAAAATTCAGTTATTTATATAAAAGTTTTATATTTCAGGTATTTATTTGATATTTTTATAAAAGTTTAATTATTTAAATATTATTTTCTCTTTTTTTACGTAAAAACTCATAATAACTATTTTTTTTGAATGTGCACCAGATATATCTTCAATTTGATATAATATTCTATAAAAAACATGAGAGTTGTAAAACCGGTTTAAATTGTTTCCCTCTTTTCTTTTCTCAGGAAAATTCCCTCTTAGAGAAAATTCACACCCATTTTCGGACCACTCATATAAAACAAACAAAATGAATACAAAATGGATCATCAATATGCAAGGAGAGTTTGGTATTTATTTCTGCTATACTACTCAGGTACTTTTGGTAATAAAAACATCAATTTCAAAATATATACTATACAAATATATTATCTTTAAAATTTTTAAATAAATATACCAATTTTTCTAAATTTACGAGATTCTCATACGCGGTAACGGTGTTATATTTAACGGAATCTAATAATGACGTATAAAGTAATTCATAGACGGTAATTGTGTTATATTTGACGGAATCCAAAAACGACGTAACGTGACTTAAACTTCTATCTATAGTGTTTTTTATAAAAAATCATATATAAATATCTAAACTTTTACAAAAATCACAAATAAATATATTAACTATAAATTTTTTATATAAATATCTGAAATTTTTAAAAATTCTATATAAATACTTCGATTTTTGAAATTTTCCCAAACAAACTCAAAATTCAGGTATTTCTCGAATAAAAATAATCGATACTAGTAACGAATTTTTTGTTTATTTGAAATTTTTTTCAAAAAATTTAGGTATTTTTGTAGAATTTTAAAAAATTCAGTTATTTATACGAAAGTTTTATATTTCAGGTATTTATTTGAGATTTTTATAAAAATTTAATTAGTTAAATATTATTTTCTCGTTTTCTTACATAAAAACTCGTAATCACTATTTTTTTTAATGTGCACCGGATAAATCTTCAATTTGATATAATATTCTTTAAAATACACGAGAGTTGTAAAACCAGTTTAAATTGTTTTCCTCTTTTCTTTTCCCACGAAAATTCTCTCTTAGAGAAAATTTACACTCATTTTCACGCCACTCATATAAAACAAACAAAATGAATACAAAATGGGTCATCGATGTGCAATGAGAGTTTTGAAAATGGATCATCAATATTCAAGGAGAGTTTGGTATTTATTTCTGCTATACTACTCAGGTACTTTTGGTAATAAAAACATCAATTTCAAAATATGTACTATACAAGTATATTATCATTAAAATTTTTAAATAAATATACCAATTTTTCTAAATTTACGAGATTCTCATACGCGGTAACGGCGTTATATTTAACAGAATCTGATAATGACGCATAACGTAACTCATAGACGGTAATTGTGTTACATTTGACGGAATCCGAAAACGACGTAACGTGACTTAAACTTTTATCTAAAGTGTTTTTTAAAAAAAAACATATATAAATATCTAAACTTTTACAAAAATCACAAATAAATATATTAACTATAAAAT
Organism: Tarenaya hassleriana; assembly: GCF_000463585.1. Taxonomy (NCBI): domain Eukaryota; kingdom Viridiplantae; phylum Streptophyta; class Magnoliopsida; order Brassicales; family Cleomaceae; genus Tarenaya; species Tarenaya hassleriana. Next base: position 5,012,622 of record NW_010968505.1, on the reverse strand, counting down.
TTTTATATAAATATCTGAAATTTTTAAAAATTCTATATAAATAATTAGATTTTTGAAATTTTCCCAAACAAACTCAAAATTCAGGTATTTTTTGAATAAAATAATCGATATTAGTAATGAATTTTTTGTTTACTTGAAATTTTTTTCAAAAAATTTAGGTATTTTTGTAGAATTTTAAAAAATTCAGTTATTTATATAAAAGTTTTATATTTCAGGTATTTATTTGATATTTTTATAAAAATTTAATTATTTAAATATTATTTTCTCTTTTTTTACGTAAAAACTCATAATCACTATTTTTTTGAATGGGCACCGGATACATCTTCAATTTGATATAATATTCTATAAAAAACATGAGAGTTGTAAAACCGGTTTAAATTGTTTTCCTCTTTTCTTTTCTCAGGAAAATTCCCTCTTAGAGAAAATTCACACCCATTTTCGGACCACTCATATAAAACAAACAAAATGAATACAAAATGGATCATCAATATGCAAGGAGAGTTTGGTATTTATTTCTGCTATACTACTCAGGTACTTTTGGTAATAAAAACATCAATTTCAAAATATGTACTATACAAGTATATTATCATTAAAATTTTTAAATAAATATACCAATTTTTCTAAATTTACGAGATTCTCATACGCGGTAACGG
>NW_010968505.1:4993204-5011690 GCF_000463585.1 Tarenaya hassleriana | reverse complement strand
CTAGTAACGAATTTTTTGTTTATTTGAAATTTTTTTCAAAAAATTTAGGTATTTTTGTAGAATTTTAAAAAATTCAGTTATTTATATAAAAGTTTTATATTTCAGGTATTTATTTGATATTTTTATAAAAGTTTAATTATTTAAATATTATTTTCTCTTTTTTTACGTAAAAACTCATAATCACTATTTTTTTGAATGTGCACTGGATACATCTTCAATTTGATATAATATTCTATAAAAAACATGAGAGTTGTAAAACCGGTTTAAATTGTTTCCCTCTTTTCTTTTCTCAGGAAAATTCTCTCTTAGAGAAAATTCACACCCATTTTCAGGCCACTCATATAAAACAAACAAAATGAATACAAAATGGATCATCAATATACAAGGAGAGTTTGGTATTTATTTCTGCTATACTACTCAGATACTTTTGGTAATAAAAACATCAATTTCAAAATATGTACTATACAAGTATATTATCATTAAAATTTTTAAATAAATATATCAATTTTTCTAAATTTACGAGATTCTCATACGCGGTAACAGCGTTATATTTAACAGAATCTGATAATGACGTATAACGTAACTCATAGACGGTAATTGTGTTACATTTGACGGAATCCGAAAACGACGTAACGTGACTTAAACTTTTATCTATAGTGTTTTTTAAAAAAAACATATATAAATATCTAAACTTTTACAAAAATCACAAATAAATATATTAACTTTAAAATTTTTATATAAATATCTGAAATTTTTAAAAATTCTATATAAATAATTAGATTTTTGAAATTTTCCCAAACTCAAAATTCAGGTATTTTTTGAATAAAAATAATCGATATTAGTGAATTTTTTGTTTACTTGAAATTTTTTTCAAAAAATTTAGGTATTTTTGTAGAATTTTAAAAAATTCAGTTATTTATATAAAAGTTTTATATTTCAGGTATTTATTTGATATTTTTATAAAAGTTTAATTATTTAAATATTATTTTCTCTTTTTTTACGTAAAAACTCATAATAACTATTTTTTTTGAATGTGCACCAGATATATCTTCAATTTGATATAATATTCTATAAAAAACATGAGAGTTGTAAAACCGGTTTAAATTGTTTCCCTCTTTTCTTTTCTCAGGAAAATTTCCTCTTAGAGAAAATTCACACCTATTTTCAGGCCACTCATATAAAACAAACAAAATGAATACAAAATGGATCATCAATATTCAAGGAGAGTTTGGTATTTATTTCTGCTATACTACTCAGGTACTTTTGGTAATAAAAACATCAATTTCAAAATATGTACTATACAAGTATATTATCATTAAAAATTTTAAATAAATATACCAATTTTTCTAAATTTACGAGATTCTCATACGCGGTAACGGCGTTATATTTAACAGAATCTGATAATGACGCATAACGTAACTCATAGACGGTAATTGTGTTACATTTGACGGAATCCGAAAACGACGTAACGTGACTTAAACTTTTATCTATAGTGTTTTTTAAAAAAAAACATATATAAATATCTAAACTTTTACAAAAATCACAAATAAATATATTAACTATAAAATTTTTATATAAATATCTGAAATTTTTAAAAATTCTATATAAATAATTAGATTTTTGAAATTTTCCCAAACAAACTCAAAATTCAGGTATTTTTTGAATAAAAATAATCGATGCTAGTAACGAATTTTTTGTTTATTTGAATTTTTTTTTCAAAAAATTTAGGTATTTTTGTAGAATTTTAAAAAATTCAGTTATTTATATAAAAGTTTTATATTTCAGGTATTTATTTGATATTTTTATAAAAATTTAATTATTTAAATATTATTTTCTCTTTTTTTACGTAAAAACTCATAATCACTATTTTTTTGAATGGGCACCGGATACATCTTCAATTTGATATAATATTCTATAAAAAACATGAGAGTTGTAAAACCGGTTTAAATTGTTTTTCTCTTTTCTTTTCTCAGGAAAATTCTCTCTCAGAGAAAATTCACACCCATTTTCACGCCACTCATATAAAACAAACAAAATGAATACAAAATGGATCATCAATATGCAAGAAGAGTTTTGGTATTTATTTCTGCTATACTACTCAGGTATTTTTGGTAATAAAAACATCAATTTCAAAATATGTACTATACAAGTATATTATCATTAAAAAATTTAAATAAATATACCAATTTTTCTAAATTTACGAGATTCTCATACGCGGTAACGGCGTTATATTTAACAGAATCTGATAATGACGTACAAAGTAACACATAGACGGTAATTGTGTTACATTTGACGGAATCCGAAAACGACGTAACGTGACTTAAACTTTTATCTATAGTGTTTTTTAAAAAAATCATATATAAATATCTAAACTTTTACAAAAATCACAAATAAATATATTAACTATAAAATTTTTATATAAATATCTGAAATTTTTAAAAATTCTATATAAATACATTTTGAAATTTTTCCAAACAAACTCAAAATTCAGGTACTTCTCGAATAAAAATAATCGATGCTACTAACAAATTTTAGTTTATTCAAAAAAATTAGGTATTTTTGTAGAATTTTAAAAAATTCAGTTATTTATACGAAAGTTTTATATTTCAGGTATTTATTTGAGATTTTTATAAAAGTTTAATTATTTAAATACTATTTTCTTGTTTTTTAAATAAAAAATCGTAATCACTATTTGTTTGAATGTGCACCGAATAAATCTTCAATTTGATATAATATTCTATAAAACACACGAGAGTTGTAAAACCAGTTTAAATTGTTTTCGTATTTTCGTTTCCTAGAAAAATTCCCTCTTAGAGAAAATTCACACCCATTTTCAAGTCACTCATATAAAACAAACAAAATGAATACAAAAGAGGTCATCAATGTGCAAGGAGAGTTTTGGTATTTATTTCTGCTACACTACTAAGGTACTTTTGGTAATAAAAACATCAATTTCAAAATATGTACTATACAAGTATATTATCTTTAAAATTATTAAATAAATATACCAATTTTTCTAAATTTACAAGATTCTCATACGCGGTAACGACGTTATATTTAACAGAAACTGATAATGACGTATAAAGTAACTCATAGACGGTAATTGTGTTACATTTGACGGAATCCGAAAACGACGTAACGTGACTTAAACTTCTATCTATAGTGTTTTTTTAAAAAAAAACATCATATATAAATATCTAAACTTTTACAAAAATCACAAATAAATATATTAACTATAAAATTTTTATATAAATATCTAAAATTTTTAAAAATTCTATATAAATACTTAGATTTTTGAAAATTTCCCAAACAAACTTAAAATTCACGTATTTTTTGAATAAAAATAATCGATGCTAGTAACGAATTTTTTGTTTATTTGAAATGTTTTTCAAAAAATTTAGGTATTTTTGTAGAATTTTAAAAAATTCAGTTATTTATACGAAAGTTTTATATTTCAGGTATTTATTTGAGATTTTTATAAAATTTTAATTAGTTAAATATTATTTTCTCGTTTTTTTACGTAAGAACTCGTAATGACTATTTTTTTTGAATGTGCACCGGATAAATCTTCAATTTGATATAATATTCTATAAAACACACGAGAGTTGTAAAACCAGTTTAAATTGTTTTTCTCTTTTCTTTTTCCAGGAAAATTCCCTCTTAGAGAAAATTCACACTCATTGTCATGTCACTCGTATAAAACAAACAAAATGAATACAAAATGGGTCATCAATGTGCAAGGAGAGTTTTGGTATATATTTTTGCTACATTACTCAAGTACTTTTGGTAATAAAAACATCAATTTCAAAATATGTACTATACAAGTATATTATCATTAAAAATTTTAAATAAATATACCAATTTTTCTAAATTTACGAGATTCTTATATGTGGTAACGACGTTATATTTAACAGAATCCGATAATAACGTATAAAGTAATTCATAGACGGTAATTGTGTTACATTTAACGGAATCCGATAACGGCGTATAACGTGACTTAAACTTCCATCTATAGTGTTTCTTATGACAGAATTGCCATCTGTGTTCCGGATAAACCTCCACTTCCATATAATAGTTTATAAACAAAATAAGTTATATAAACCAGTTTAAGTTATTTATAGTTAGCAAATTCACATATGAGAAGATTAAAAGGATTCGAACTCCGATCTTAAAATTAAAGAACTTAGTATTCAACTAACTCATTTGGGTTTCTCCTCCGTCTACAGTGTTATGTAATTGTAGGCAAAAAAGCTTTATCACCGTTCTTTACCAAGTGATACTTTTTAACATAATTCTTTTATTTCTCTTAAAAACATTATATCATACGTGTTAAAAATATATATATCAAACGCTGAAGGTGATATGCTTTTAATAATAAAAATACATACAGTAATAAAATTCATTACGAAGTTTCTATTTTATTTTGGAAAAAATACCTAAAAATTCATAAACTTATAATTTGGTTTAATATTAATTCATGAACATGTAGGTGCGCCTATTTATTCTCGAACTTATATTTTTTAATACAATAATTCTTAAACTTGCTTAACAATTCATAATCGTCTATACCACTAATTGATCAAAACAAAGTTTAGGAATTACTATGTTCAAAAATGCAAGTTTAGGAATTATTATGTTAAAAAATACAAATTTAAGAATTACTGTATTCAAAAATGCAAGTTCGGGAATAAATAAGCGCAACTACGAATTCAGGAATCAATATTACACCAAATTACAAGTTCATGAATTTTCAAGTATTTTTTTCTTTTATTTTCAATAACAATAAAAAATTTATAAATTGAGTACAATGTTAAAACTATATAATAAAATAAGATTTATTAAATGTCAACATTTCAGATTTAATTATAATTCCGCTTCAAATGCAGACGTTTCGATACAGACTCTATCTTTTAGAAAATAATGGTTTAAAACACTAATATTTTCATTTTAAACATATCGTTGATGTTTTTTTGGTAACATTTAATTTGGATCCAAAAAAATAAAAATTTGATGACATAGACATAGAGATAAATTATACCGTTTTTTACAAATAAAATAATATAATTTATCATAATTCTGAAAATAGTATAAATCAATGGAGTATCGTTAGTATTGTATTCGTAAATTCAACTGCAAAATTATGGTTTTCCTCCTGTGGTACACATTTGCCATAAAATTGGTGAAAAAATGAATGATATTCCGATATTTTTTTCTATACAACATGTTAGAAACAATAGAATAATTTTTTTTTATAAAATTCAATATTAGTAAAAGAATGTAAAATCTCTGTGTCGTAGCAATTTACATGTTAATAATGTTATTTCAAAATATACATTGAATGGTATCATCCATATATGTAATTTTTTTATAATGCGAAAATTCGGGTTAATGCTTCTCTTCGTATTTGGATTTGAATTCGGGATAAAAAATATTTTGCGTATTTTTTTATTACTAGTTCACCCAAACTTAGTATCATATATACAATTTGAATGTGAAATAAATATAAAATACATTTTTAAATGTATTAACATATAGTTTTATATGAACTTGATTCTAAAGTGTTTTGAGTGTGCTATTTTCATTATTGTTATCACTAAGTTAAAATAGTTTTCGTTTATTATGTTATGGTAATTAATAGATTAATTAATTTTAAAATTAGACTTAATAGCTAATAGTGTGGAATTCACTTGTTTTTCTTACAAACAAAGCTTTTTGCTTGCAGTTTTTTTTTTTGAAAAATCTAATTAACTCCATTCTATATGTGATGATTGTATTATGTTTAAATAATAAAGGTAAAGTATAAAATGCCAAATTTTCTTTATATGCATCGTCAAATTTTATGATATTTTTTCCAACAAATTTTCTAATAATTTGCATAGCAAAATATTGATTTTTTTTTTTGTTGGAAAAATTAGTGATGTCAATTGGGTTGGTCTAACCCATTTGGGTCCGACCTATTTAGATTTGAAAGATAAACGGGTTGGTTTGAATCGATCCGTTAATAATAATAGGTTAGGTCGGGTTGATCCATTAAACCCGTGTAAATCATATAAATCCATTTATATATTCACAAACAACTTATACATATGTATAACTATTAATATGCATACTCATATAACCTAGTAATTGTCATTTTAATATTCGATTCGATTTATTCTATTCAATAAAAATATATACAAAATCAGATATTATATTATATTCGATAGTTTATAAAAAAATTATACATTTTTTTTAAAAAAATCAGATTTTTTTGATTTTTTTAAATTCGATTTGATATTTTAGAAATATTTTTCGTTTAGATTTTTTGAACGGTTCGGTTCGAAAACGACATCGGTTTTTTCTATACGATTCGATTTGGAAATGGTGTCGAGTTTTCCGTTATGATTCGAATTTTTCGATATGATTCGATTCAGAACGGTATACGTTCGAATTTTTCGGCATGATTCAATGCAAAAAGGACACCAAGTTTTTCGGTACGATTCGATTCGATTCAGAACGGTATCGAGTTTTTTATACGATTCGAATTTTTTGGTACGATTCGATTCGGAAACGAAAATGAGTTTTTCGATACGATTCGATTCGGAAACCAAACCAATTTTTTCGGTATGATTCGATTTGGAACGGAATCGAGTTTTTCGATACGATTCGAATTTTTCGATACGATTCGATTCGGAAACAAAACCGAATTTTTCGATACGATTTGATTCGAAAACGATAACAAATATTTCGATTTAATTCATATACATATATATATGTGTATATATAAATATATATATATGTTAATTTTTATATATCTAAATATAACAATTTTAATTAGTTATAAAATGAGTTTAATTTTAACTAAATATATAATGGGTTTAATGAGTTAACTATTTGATCCATTGATTTAATGGGCTAAAATCCATTTAATCCATTTTAAAAAATTAACCCATTTAGGTTTAGAAGTCATGTATTGAGTTATACGAGTAGAGCCAACCCGATCCATTTGGTTAATGGGTTCAAAAAAAAATTATAGTCATGTATTTTGTTGATAGTAATTACTTACAATGAACAACGTTGACTCGTATTATAACATGTACATACACCCCCAACCGCAACCGCACCCCAAACCGCAATCGCGATGGCAACCGCAGCCACCGCGACTGCCACCGCAGTTTCATGTTGACCGGACCCAGTGGAAAGACTTCTCTTTTCCAAAGAAATTAGTATGTATGTGTGCATGTATCTATAGATGTTATGCAAGATGAAGAAGATACGAATTGTTTCTGAGTCTAGACGGTAGAGCCATTGTATCATGTATTTCACCAACCATTGTTCTTCGTTTTCATCCCCAGAAAGACTCTAGCCGCCTCCTTTTCTTCCCCTAATTCCAAAGACAAATTAATTAGCTTTTAGATAAAAGAGGTCAACCCTTGAAATTCTTAATCGATTCCTTCGATACCCAGAGTCGGGATCGATCTCGTCGACCCTTTTTCCCCCTCCTGTATAGCTAAGAACCCAATAAAGGAAAAATGTCGTCGGAGATTGAGGTGGTGGAGGAAGAGGTCCAACCGAATTCAAGGGAAAATGGGCAACCGAGTTCGAAAGGGAATGAAGAAGAGAGCTTGAGGAACGATGTTTATACTGCGGCTGCGTATGGAGATTTGGAGAAGCTTCACAGATTGGTGGAGTGTGAAGGGTGCTCTTTGTCGGAACCTGATGGCCTTGGTTACTACGCTCTTCAGTGGGCTGCTTTGAACAATCGCACCGCCGTTGCTCAGTACATTATCGAGGTTTTAATCCTTTTCCCAAATGGATTTCGTGCTTTGTCTCCATTAAGATCCGATGGATTGTAAAGTTCTCGCTTTTTATGGTCCCGAGGTTCTGTTTAGTGTCTATGGAGCTTCCATGTAAAGTTTGTTGCCATTGGTTATTGTGTTATGGTTCGCAAATTGTCTGAGTACCAGCTTTGAAGTTTAGTTTTGGTAATGAAGTATGGAGTGATTTGGGTTGTTCGGATTTGGGTTTTTCCAGCATGGTGGAGATGTAAATGCGACAGATCACACGGGACAGACTGCATTGCATTGGAGTGCTGTTCGTGGTGCTATACAAGTTGCAGAACTTCTATTGCAAGAGGGTGCAAGGGTAGATGCTGCGGATATGTATGGTTATCAGGTTCATCTCATCTACCATTACTCTTGTCTCTCATGGCGATTGCGCTTGGATTTTGAGATTTGTGTTCGGTTCTTTTTGTCCTTTTCTTGAGACCGTCACTCCATGCTAAGGCTCAAGTTAATAACTGGCATTGCTATGATTACATTTTCAAGTAAGACAGACAATTTGAACAGCAAGAAGTTGAGTTTATGTCCAGTCTATCATTGCAAGTACTAGGTCCTCTTCTTGAGTCAATAGATCTGGAGTCTTGAGTTATTGTTGTTGTACACTCTCATGACTTCCACTATCAAATTTAAGGTCTAGGTTGAATGCCATGGGTTGGCTTCCACTTTAATCTGTTTTTTGCTAGTATTAAGTGTTAGGAGATTGTGACACTTATCAGTATTCTCAACTTCGCTTCAAAATCTCAATAAAGTCTTGGTTTTACACATACCTTCTATGATTTCTGATAAGAATTTGGTCCCGCACCCTTCTTAATTTGTTAAGGACGTTAAATAATCTAGGCCCTGTGTGCTGCATCAAATCATTTTGTTTTGTTATTCGCCAGGATTGCCACCCATTTATGCTGGGTTTTCTTACTTGTCTGTGGAAATTTCTTTATGCAGTATGACTTCAGTGTAGTCTTTGCCTTTGAGGCTTCATCTTTAGTCCTACATATTGACTTAAGTTAATTCACATCTGGAGTTTCTTGTAGACAACACATGTTGCTGCACAATATGGCCAGACTGCGTTTCTTTGTCACATTGTCTCAAAGTGGAATGCTGATCCCGATATACCTGATAATGATGGAAGAAGCCCCTTGCACTGGTAATATACAAACTTGTCTGCTATACTGTTACTAAGGTTAAGATTGTTTTAATTGGTTCCTTTCTTTTTTCCTATCTGGAGATAAAATTTACTTGTTCCTATGGGTACTGATCGTTGGTTTTGTTGGTTCTTCTTTGTGAATTTATCTTGCCAGTTTCATTTTCTCTGTACGGTTCATGCTTCTGGGAACATATGTGGTGCTTTTTAATAAGCTCTTAGAACAGTTGCCCTATGTGCCCAATAAGACGTCTGGTTCTGATATTTTGCTTGGAGCATTCTTTCACAACACAAGTCCTTACCCTGTTGGAGCATTCTTCCTGTAAATGTCGAGAGAAGTTAGAATTGGTTATGTTCTTTGTTCTTGTTCATCCGGGTGAACTCTCTAAGAGGTTATCATAGAATATTTGGGTGGCTGCATTCATTTTTTTTTTGCTTCTTGATTTTTTTTGTATGGTATAGTTAATCTCAAAATTCACTTGTAAATTTTCTTAATTTATCAGAAGACAGTTCTTAATTTTTCTCTCTTTTCTCGCATGTTTGGGGAAAACAGGGCCGGTTATAAAGGTTTTGCTGATTGCATCCGCCTTCTTTTGTTTCTGGATGCATATAGAGGACGACAGGACAAAGAAGGTTGTACTTCATATATAATCAGCAATTTCTTGAAAAAGCTGGTTATTTCTTTATTATCTGAAATTAGAAACTAGAAATTTTGTGAACTATTTGTTCCATTTCGTTGATCATGCTCTCAGGCTGCACTCCTCTCCACTGGGCTGCTATACGGGGTAATTTGGAGGCGTGCACAGTCTTAGTGCAGGCTGGGAAGAAAGAGGATTTGATGATAACTGATAATACTGGGCTTACCCCTGCACAACTTGCTTCTGAAAAGAATCACAGACAAGTTGCTTTTTTCCTTGCAAGTATCCATTATCTTACTGGTTTCTAATTTCCTTTTACTGGACAGTTGATATGACACTTCCATAATGGCACGCTGTTGCGAGAAAGAAATGGCAATAGAATCATGCACTTGCCCTGATCTTTCAATGCTAGGTTCTATAATTATATAAAGATAGAAAATAATATGCATTCCATTAGCCTTAGCACCAACGCCCATAGATGTCTTTAAACGAACTGTTATGGCTAACTGTGTCCGTAGTTTGTCCTAGTTTGGTTTCGGCAAGCCTATAGACTCCTTATGTCTGTTAACATTGATGAACAACACTATTTTAGTGTTCTGAGAAAATTCAAATTTGGTGAATTTATCTTGAACTTTGGTCTTGACTATTATATGCAGGGAAATTCTAGAAGAATGCTTGAAAAGCGGTGTGATGGAAACAGCACCCTTGGGAGATTATCAAAGTTGGGGCTTGCTCCAATACTTTGGTTCATCATTCTGCTTCTTCTTCTCATCTATACCAATTCTGTAGTTTTGGGTATCTGCTTTGTCCTGCTTGGATCTCCTACATGGCACATGCTCATATTAGCATTATAAAAATTCATGTTAGCATACTTATTGTTAATTCGTAAATCCTGTTGTCCTTCTTGCAGCATCCAATCTGCCAAAGCTAACAAGTGGGTTTGGTGCCCTTGCATGGCTGGGTTTCTTTCTAGCAACTGCAGGGTTATTCTTGTTTTACCGGTGTAGCAGGTATATATGCTAACTGTTCTTGCCGTCTTCTCCTTTTTCCTTTTGTTTCTCTTTTAAGAACTATCGTATGTGTACTTTTCTATTGTCCTTTTAGCAATTCGATATTTCAGTCTGTCTGTGTGCTGTTCTTCAGTCTGTCTGTGTGCTGTTCTCCAGTGGAATGTTTCTCTATGAAAGCATTCTAAGATCAGTTTCTTGTTAGTTTCTTCCAAATCGACTATTGCTTACTAGTACTGATAATGTTTGAGTTTGACTTTGACCTACCTTTTATATCCACTGTGGTAGTGGCTATCGTGTTAAGTTTTTGCCTAAATCAGCATGTTGTTCATTGCTGAATGCTGGGAAATTTTGACGAAAATCCATGATTTCTGTTTTGTTTTCAGTAATACCTCGTGTAACAGAAATGGGGTTTCTTATTCTTAGCTTTTATAATTTTCTTTTGCAGCAAGGATCCCGGTTACATCAGAATGAATATCCATGATCCACAGAACATGAAAGATGATGTGGGTATCATTAGCTTTTATATCGAGCACTCTGCTTCTTGAAAGTCTTGACATTCTCTCTTCCAGAAATTGCATTGCAGTTCTTCCTAATCATTCCGGGTACTCTTTCTAGGAACCATTACTGAAAATAGAGCTAAACAACCCTGTTTTGCTTGCTGGGAATTGGACCCAGCTCTGTGCGACATGCAAGGTACCTAAAACCTCCATGAAAGTTTAGCTTCAAATTTATCTATGCACTCATATTGTATTATGGACATTTTTCGTTTCTTTCTAACTACTTGCATTGCTTTGCAAGATCATAAGACCCCTTCGAGCTAAGCACTGTTCTACCTGTGATCGTTGTGTAGAGCAATTTGATCATCACTGTCCTTGGGTATCAAATTGTATCGGAAAAGTAAGTGCAGTGCCCGCTGTCCCGTTTTCGAAGAATATAAGTTGACCTGTCATGAACCTAAATAAACCAGTCTCGAGACACTTTGATTTCATTAAACTTGGAATTGGTCACGGGACAATCTGTCCAGCCTCTTTAATTTCATCTGCTATTTCTTCCAAATATCTTAATTAACTGAACCTCAAATACCTTTTGTATTCAAAGTTATTCGAGGGGATCTGATTGTTTAAATAAAAAGTTAAAGTTGCCTTGTTTGGGTAAATAGATCTCCCAAGATTTCTTTTTTACTGTTTTACTGTGTCTTCTATTGTTTAGCTTGATTGTGATAAACATAAGTCTCCCACTATTCTGATGACTCTTTAATTCCTCAATTTTTTTGCCACTTCTGCAGAAGAACAAATGGGAATTTTTTCTTTTCCTTTTCCTGGAAGTAGTAGCAATGCTGATAACTGGCGGTGTCACTCTTTCAAGTATGTTTTTTTTTGTTAGTGGAAATGGATTTTAACGCTGATCCTCAAATCTAATCCCGGGAAACAAAACTTTCTCGGCAAAACTTATGAACAAATGATTCTTTTCATGCAGGAATTTTGACGGATCCTTCCGCTCCGTCTTCATTTGGAGCATGGCTGAGCCATGTTGGTACTAATCATGTCGGTGCTATGTCCTTTCTGATTGTGGAATTCTGCCTATTCTTCTCTGTCGCCGTTTTGACTGTCGTACAAGCTTCACAGGTGTGTCTTCCCGCCTCTATTTCCCTTTCTTCCCCTTTCTCTTTGATCGTGGATATTCTCTGCTGTAAATGGTCCGAAGCTGTTTTTTAATTCTTCCGGCCACTGCCCTGATATAAGCTACTCCAGGAGAGGTAAAATCTTGTGAAAGTTTCTTAGTTGGTTGTAAAAAATGCTCGTTAGACAACAAGATAAACCCTATTTCCATGGTTTTTTACAGTGTCTATCTTGACCTCTTTCATGGGTTTGGCCAGTGCTTGTTTTGTTAACCAACGTTTCTCATATTCTTACTATTGACAGATATCAAGGAACATAACCACTAATGAAATGGCAAACGCAATGCGCTACAGCTATTTGAGAGGCCCGGGTGGTCGGTTCAGGAACCCTTTTGACCATGGTTGCAGAAGAAACTGCTCAGATTTCCTGTTAAAGGGCTATAATGAAGATATCGAGTGTCGAGAAGAAAGCCCTTCACCTAGAGAAGAAGAAGAAGGCGGTATCAGTATGGTCCAAATGCAGAGAAACTTGAATCTTGAAAACGGAACTAGCATTAGTTCCCACAACACCAATGGGAGCTCCCATGTCGCTATTGATGTTAACAACATCGATCATCATGGTCACCATCATGTTCATTCTTCAAACTGCAGCCATGGTAGTAAGCATGTCAAGTCAAAGAGTGACAGTGTACCTTTGGGTCTGGGTCTAGGTCTTGGCCGTAACCCTTCTCGACCTGTTGTACCTCCATGAATACGGATCTCATGTTCCTCGTTCCTCTGATTGTGCATTTTGTGTTGTATGAAAGCACTTGATTCCTCGTTATTTGGTTCATTCAGATCGATTAAATGGTATTGATAGCCTTTTCTTTCTGATTTTGTTTGTCCTCTGGGGTTCTGGTAATGATGCTGCAGCTGTTTCTTCAAAGACAGGCCACAAAAGGGCATGTTGTTTTGGTGATTTGCACATGGAGGCCATTGTTGGAACTTCAAGCACAGATCAAGAAAGTTTAGCCTGAGATTTTTTGGGTCAGGATCTTATTTGTTTTAAAATTTACTTGTATTCAGGTGGTAATAACAAATGGTATGATTTCCACAGGAATTGTGCAGTGAAATTATTATGTTTTCTTTTTTCTCCCCTTGTATCCTATCAAATGTGATTTAAAGACATGACTGCAAATAAAACAAGCAGGTGTCTCAAAACTTTCAAGTTTCTATCAAACTGAGTTGCACCAAACAATATGTTAGAGTCCCACATCGACCATATGTGTGGATGTACCTGTGGGACTCTAACACAAAACAAAAGAATGCCTATCTCAATATATCTGTTTTCAACTTCACACTATAACACAGTTCTGAGTCAAAAATCCAATGAAGAAGCCATCAAAGCTCTACTATGTATCTCTGTTTCCTTACACAACTCACCGTATGTAGTAGAGACAGTGAAGCTGAAGACAGTATAAACCTCGGATAACCTCTGATGCAAGCACCCGCGAAATCAAACTGGTATTACCATATGATCATTAGACAGGAAAAAGTCGAAAAAGGTTGCTGTGTGTGATAATCAGGATCCGAGGTTTTGTACTGGCAAAAAAACCTGCACCGAAGTGATCCCTTTGTTAGATTGTGTTTACTGGTGATTTCACAACTAAATACTATTCATTCGCCTGGGTTTATGCAATTAGATGAGGCTCTTTGATTATTCTTTCAACTTATCGGTTACTGCCTATTGGAAATGTTTGTTACTATTCCCGAACCCGACTAACAAAGAGTTGCTGCAATAGGTAATCGACAAAAACCATGGCAAAACCTGCACTGAAAAATGCTGAATCCACTAGGGGGCCAAGACACAGATAAAGGCGTTATGCAGTTTCAGTAGCAAATGCAAGAACTCGTCTCGGAAAATGGCGTATATCTGATTTCGCAATGCATGTGAAAAGGCTAAGATCATATAGTTTACTCGGGGTTTTCCACAACCAAAACCTATCATTGTGCTCTCTTTCCCATACTAAAAATATAGCAACAAGAGATTCTCGGGTTTTTGGTGGCGGTAGGAGCAGCTTCTAAGCAAAGAAATTTAACAAGAAAAGAGCAAGCATGTAGATTTTCCATGCACTCTCACTTGAAGCATACTCCAAAACCGAAATCAAGAAATGTCGTGATCGGTTGCATACCTTAAAATAGAAAATTGGCCTCAGAGAATGAACAAGTGTCGTTTTTCTCTTTCGTCGTTTGGATCCCCTCTTCAACCACACTGGATTCCTGTCTCTGACACATGAAAAATATTGGCAATTCTTCTCTTAAATATCGTTTGCAACTGGTCGGAAGGGATATGGGTTCTCCATGTTTTCGCTTCATCTATCTCGTCACACATTTGTACTATATCTTCCATTTGAAATCTCAGATCTGCAGTACGAAAAAAAAAGCTTCGAATGTATAAGTCATGGCAAAATCTAGAAAGGAAAAAACTATAGTTAGATCAAGATCCTCTACCTCTAAGAGTATTATTTGATTCCTTAATCAAGGCAGCACAGGTTCCAGCCACCTCAAACTTCTTCATCGCAGCTTCTAGACATTCTTTCCAGACCGGAAGGCCGATCTTGTATTCCATAACCGATCTCTCGTAAAGTATGGCACTCCATAAAACATTTAGCTGACACGAATCATCTGATATCTTTTCACGTGGCTGGGAGTTGATTTCGTCTACTTGAGAAGAAACTTCTTCACGTGATGTTTTCGCAACTAACTTTCTCCACATTTCTAAACTCTTTGATATGCTGTTCTCAGCCTTCTCATAAAGCTGTAACACAACTTCACAAGGCCATGAACTCAAATCAACATGGCTGAAAATTGCATAATACCAAGAAAGATTTGCCTCCTCAAAACTGCTGCAGGCCGCATGCCAGGAAGGTTTCATAGAAATCTGGCTTTATTCTCATGGCTTCTTCATACTTCTTTCTTGCTTCTACGTGCTCCTTCCGAGCCCATTCGTAAGCGGTTTCGGTCTGCTCTGATACGGATTCTCCATAACCACTTTGTGAAAGGCTCAACCTTTTCCTTGCTCCCGACATGTGGACATGACCCAACTTTAGCAAAGATCTTGCTGCCATTTCTTGGAATTGATCAGCTGCTCTGTCGAAATGTTCTTGAGCATCTTTCGAGGTTACTGCCTCCTCCATAGCTTCGGAGTAAACTTTCTTACCAAGTTCTTGAAAGATTCAAGCATGCATGATGAGCATCAACTTTGACCTGGTTCTTAAACAGCCGGCCAAAATCCGTAATCCAATCTTCGATTTTACATGTACCTTTTCTTTTTACCGAGGATATATGAGTACCAGTCGCTGTTTTGAGCTTCTTACTCTCTATTAATCTTCCGAAAAAGTGGTCCTTATCAGAAGTAACCTCTACAACATAGAACTTCATCGTATCCCGGGTCTTTTCTGATGCATCAGCCATCCTTAGTTCTTCATCAATTGTGATTGTTACGTTACCAAATCCCCTTCGGAGTCCCTGTACTTTATATGGACTGCCATTAAGCTCGGAAACCTCTCATGAATAACTTCCTTAGTTGAAAGAGTACAATTTAACGGTAACTCGGCCCATCTCACATCTTCAGCATACACCAATTTCACCATCTTCTTTACCTCTTCAACGCTTTTATCCAGTACTTCCTCTGAAATGATCTCTTTATCATGTTCGTCTCTTGTTTCTACTCCCGCATCTACCCGTTTCTCTCTTACTTTCTTTTTATTCTTCTTTCCAATAACTCTTTCCTTGCCCGTTTCCTCATCCTTACTCTGAACCTGAATCTGGTTGCTACCCTTCTTTTTCGTTTCTCGTGTTTTGTCTTCTACAACCCAAAGTGCAGCAGAAGCTTTAGCAGGCTCGACGTAATCTGGAGGCAACTCTATCACCGAATCTTTCACCCGTAAACCTTTGCTCTCAAGGGTACTCTTTAACTTATCCGAGATTTCTGATGCCATTGGATTGTTTTGATCCATCTCCAAAACCATACAAACGTCTCTTAGAGCCAAATCTAACTTATTCAACACCTCATAGCACCTTGCTCTCTTCAACAAGGCTTTGCTATGATTAGGAGTAACCTTAAGTGCAAAGTCACATTCATGGATTGCTTTCGGGTATTCACTCGAACCCAATTGCATATAACAGGAAGCCATATAGGCCCGGATATGAGAAACTTCTACGTGATCCCTCGGAAGTACATTGATCGCTTCCTCGTACTTAGACATTGCCCCTCTATAATCCCTCTTCTGAAAGAACTTGTTCCCCTCCTCTTTCAAACCTTGTCCCCTTATTACACAATCTACTGTTTTCTCCAAGTTATTATTATCTCTATCACCACCATAATCAGCCACTTGATTTGTCTTCGTTCCGCCATCTTCAGATTTCCCTGCATTCTGCAACGTGTTCTTCCCCATGGCTATTCCCAGAAAGAATGCACAGATGGGGAGATTCCAAAATCAAGACTTAGCTCGCGCCCAATTCAAAACTCTACTTTAAATGATAAATACAATGAAACCCAAAACGAGATTGATGTTGAATTCGTGTGAGCTTCAGAGAAAAAAAAAACTATACAGATCAATTCGAGAAATCTGGCGATGGAACAGTTTGCACCAGAGAACCTATACAAGTGTTGGAATGCCTCTCTCGGAATCGAGATCCGTAATGGGTAATGGAACAAAATTAAGGAAACGCGCAATTTCGGCTCCCCTCTGGAACAAGACGAAGCTGTGTCAGGAAATCTTATCAGGAGATGGTGGTTTTCTCGGGAAAAAGCATAGAACTTCCCGGGAAAAATTCGGGGAGCATGTGAAGAGAGAATTCGGTGGGGATTTGGGGGAGAGATGATGGAGAAGGATTCGAGCATGTGGGCTTTGTGCATCTGAAATGAGAAAAGATTTCTGACAAAGCTTTCATCTAAAAGAGGAGACAAAAGCTGTTGTGTCACAACAAAAAGCTTCATCGTTGTGGGTTACGACAGAGACAAAATCTCAAAAGGTAACTCATTGTTTTTTCTGTGGAAGTCGAATCGGAAACATACTTGCAGTTACATGAACTATAATTTAGTTGTCGGTTTCTGAGTTTTGGTTCGTCTTTTTTTCGATTTATTTTGCTATAGAAAACATTTACCAAACAAAAACCCGATAATATGGATGACTTTTATTTTAAGTTTTTGGCTTTTAATTTTTAGATTTTGGTTTTTTGATTCTATAATATTTTTAAACCCAAAATGTATTTTTTGGTTTTTATTAACTTTTTCACTAAACTAATTTTCCAATTTTTTAACTTTAGTTTGAATGGTAGTTTTCTTGGTTCCATTATAGAAAAATCGTACCAAATAGAATCCAAATAGATTTCAATTTGGTATGGTTTGGGCTACAAAACTATTCATCGATCATAAGCCTCTGCGGCAGTCCGAACAAACCGGTTCCGGTTTGGCATATCGGAGTATAAAATATTTTATCTGGATTTGCGATTGTCATCCAAACCGCTCGTCGGGAAAAAAAAGAAGGTATTAAGATGTGATCTCAGTCGTTGGTATTATGATTCAATATGAACCGTTTGATCAACAAAAATCATCTGAACCGTTGATTTATGGGAAACGATTAGGACCGTCCGATAGAGAATATGCGATGACAACCATCGACGGAATGTAATTGATATCAGCCGTCCGATCTACAACAACAAATCTCAATCATTGATTATTCAACAAATCTGATCGGCCGACAGTGTGATTCGATCATGTCTGTCCATTATTAAGGTTAAATCTCGATCATCGGTTTTCCTTCCTACACCGAAATAATCAAAATCCAAATAAAAAACCGAACTAAACTGTACATCGTCTCTAGTCCTTGAAAGGGCCAAGCCTGTACAGAAGATTTTTTGACATTGAATTTTTGCATAATCACAAAGTTTTTCATTCAATATCATCATTTTACCACATCGACATCATTTTTCATATAATGCAAAACATATCCCGGTTTACTTACAGTGATTAACTTTCTCTCCGCGTCTGAGATTTTACAGTGCAGTCAAGTATTGCTGTACTCATTTGGGACGAAGCCCAGAATACACACACATAAGGAGATTGTTGGGAATTAGACATAAGAACTCTCGCTGTATAAATATTTTATGATGACAACGTCTATTGCAACGATATCATAATTAATGAAATCGAAAGAGAACCAATTTTAATGTGGAAAACTCTTCCGATACGAGAAGTAACAACTACGGAACCATAGTC
>NW_010968505.1:4988591-4992883 GCF_000463585.1 Tarenaya hassleriana | reverse complement strand
TCTTCCGATACGAGAAGTAAAAACTACGGAACCATAGTCAATCCAAAAATCCAATAATTGGGTTAGAAAGTCCACACAACAATCCACCGTATAAAAGAAACAAAACCTGAGATTATAAGAATATGCAAGTCAATATTCTAATATCAATACTCCAAAGAGAATATAATTTAACAAGATGTAACTTAGACAACAAATCAACCCCGCAACTTCTGATTCTCATAACCGATGCAAAATTCTACATATAAATAAAAGAACGAAAGGTTTAGAACGAGCACACCAATTTTCACAGCAATCGGAGAGGAATCGACGGTTTGATTTTCCCACCAATTAGACATATCGTAGTTTGGTACCCTTGTACGAACAGATTCAGTAAAACCTCTGTTTTTTCAATTCTAACGGTTATAATCAAATTCCAATGGTTCAGATTACAATGTGTAGAAACTCTCCAAAAAATTCCAGACTGATCAGATAAGAGATCAATACCCGATCAATCGTTTGATCAAAAATCGCACAAAACTGTTTTTCTCTCTTCTTCTCTTTCTCTCTCTTTTTCTCTTGTATTTATTCTTCTTGTTATTGTGATATATATCCACATCTAAACCCCTCTATTTATAGGGGTTCTACTACCATTTTAATCAATAAAAATGGGTATAAAATTTTAAACAAAGTGGTATCAAACTTGGTGGTTCATATGTTCGAAGGGATGTGCCTAACTTTGATTTTTTTTTTCTCCATCAGATTTTGTCACCCATGTGAACAAAATTTGGAGGAAGCAAAATTTTTCTTCAATGTTAAGCACATTCTTCACCGAACAAGCCATTTCTTTTGAAAATATACTTGTTTGAAAACTTTGCAGTCATTTTTGTTGATTAAAATGGTGTTAGGACTCCTATAAATAAAGAAGTTTGGATGTGAAGATCTAACACACCAACAAAAAGAAGAAACACGCGAAATGAGAGGAAAAAAAGACAGTTTTGTGCGATTTTGATCAAATGGTTGAACAAGTATTGATCTCTTATCCAATCGCTCTGAAATTTTGTAGAGGGTTTCTAACTTTTAATTCTTAATTCTAAACGGTTGAAATTTGATTTCAACAGTTAGAAATGAAGAAACAGAGGTTTTACCAAAGTTATTCGTCCAAAGGTACCAAACCCGGCAGGTCTCATTATTACGAAAATGAGATGGTGGATTCTTCTCCAATATAATAATAATTGGTATGCTTGTTCTAGACCCTTTATTCTTTGATTTGTATGGTGAAATTTTGCATTGATTGTCGGGATAAGAAGTTACAGAAGTTACGAAGTTGACTTGATACCTAATTTACAATTTGTTAAGTTGTGATCTCTTTGGTATATTGAGATTAGAATATTGACGTGCATAATCTATAACATAGGGTTGTGTTTTTGTACACGGTAGGTTGTTGTATGGACGTTATAACACAATTATAATGGATTTTTTGGTAGACTACAATCCCGTGATTTTTATTCCTCGTACTGAGTGAATTTTACACATTAAAATTGGTTATCTCTTTCTATTTCAATAATTGTGGTATCATTACACTAGATATGATCATACTCGTAGGTTTACACAAGTAATACGTTCTTGTTACTGATTCGTGATATACGATCGTGGTAACGTAAAATTCCCAACAGATATCTGTTCTCTGAAGTCAAGTTAAAATCTGAGTTGGGCATTCGAAAAAATCCTCGAAAACATGATAAGAAGTGCCCGAAACGGAATTGCTTAAAGTTTACATCATATTACCTGTTATGTGTGAGGAGAAAACATGCATCCTTATGAGCAATCACCGCTCCTCAAACATCGGTATAGATCCAAGTAACCTGCCGATTCTGGTCTGATGAACCTGCAACGATAAACCACAAAAGCCAGAAAATCTCTTTGAAATATCTATTTCTAATAACCCGAAAGTATAAATATCAGTGTTCAGCCATCTACTACTTAACAGTGAACTATAACAACATTATTTATTACAAGGAACTATTACAGGTGTGTTATTACTGAGGCGTTCCTCACCTTAGACTGGCATATTATTCAACCCATCTTGTTCTACCAATCTGACAGAAATCCATGTCCAAATTCTCCTAATCTCTTTGGCATCACATTCATATTCTAAATAATCTTTACTACCGGAACTAAGGAGTCAGACTACGCAAGGTGTTCAAGAATAAGAAAGATAATTGCAAGTGCTTAAGGTCTTCAAGCTAGGGAAGTTAGCTCAAGCTGCAAAAATTTATAGCCAAAGAAACTACGCCTGGCTCAAAGGTTTTCCATCAAGGAATTCTAGGAAAATAAAGGGAGAGATAGAACTAGTACCCATGGCGAAACAAGAAGTCAATAATGACAAGGGAACAATTTGTTTTGAAAAAGGTTGTCTTCCTAATCACATTAGCAACTTGCATCACAGGAATCAACTTGAAGCTCTCAACCTCTCCATCTGCAATTGTATTTGGAGTAGAAGCTACGATTAAATTATCTCTGAGAAGTAATATCGGTTTCCTGAGAAAGGGGTACCTTCCTGATAGAAAGAAATGTCTCGCTGGTGAGTGCCTAACCTTGATTTCTTGGGACAAAGTCTTCAGAGAGTTGCAGATCATAACAAAACAGAACATCGCGTTTGAAACGGTACTCATTGATATCCATGTATGAGACAGCACCAACTGGTATGGCCCTGAAGTGGCATAAATTGCACGGCATTCAAACATCAAGAGAAAATTTGTTAGAACGACATGTACCGTTCTAAATGACAGCAGAGAATGACATACTTTTCGGCGATGGTTTTGGGTATCCCAGCCTCCTCCTCACATTCCTTTACAACGTTCTCACCACAGCCAATCCCATGAGGCTACAGTTACCAGCTTTGATTTCAGTACTAGAACAAATCCAACAAGAAGAATCATGAAGAAAACTATATGCCAATTCCATCTTCTATTATCTTTCTTCCCTCTATGATATTAATCATCAACGTAAACTCTTTCTATGCCATGATAATTACATCCACCATCTGCCGAGGAAAGCATGGTCAAGTACGAAAAGGATACAACCCAGATACCTAATGCCACGACAGATCTAAATGCCTATTAAACTTTTTAGCTGTCACGCACCAATCCTCCAGCGACAAGATGATCAAGCTTTCCAGGATATGTGGATTTTGCATGACTTCTCTTTCCTATCCATAGAAGCTTTTGTCCATCCCTTTCAACATACCCATTCATATGAATTCCATAAGCCTAAATCGAAAAAAAAAAACATAATCATGTGACGATTTTGAACAGAATGCATCTAAATCAATGTTCATAGAACCATCCATAGGGAACGACATAAACCTAGATCAGAAACCAAAAGCAATGACAATGTATCATTCAATATGCATCCAAATAATACATAGTTACAAGCTTCTTTCAAGCCCAGAGGCCTTATGCCAATATGATTTACCTTCAATCCGAAATAAGGAGCAGCAGCACGTTCCAATGAGAAATAGACGGGAGCATCAAATGAAGGTTTCACAGGATACAGCTGGTGGAAAAACAAAAGGAAAAGGGATCTAAGTAAAGACAACAGATCAAAATGCTCTAAAGTACAGATACCAAGTATCATATAGATGTAATGGGGGGACTTCGAAGCAGGACTACCTCATCTCTTATTCCCGGGATGAGTCCTTTGTCACCCAAGATTTTGATCACATTTGCCACCGCACGCGTTCTATCTTCAGGATTTTCCAACAATGGGTTTAATGAAAGATGGCCATCACAGGAATCATCTCGTGGAAACATAAAGATGTCATCAAAGTCCCTCAAGTATTCTGTGAATCTGTTCATCGGAAATATTCGAGAAGTTTAAATTTCTGGAGTTTGACAGAGCTAAAGAAGAGAATAAGCTCTCAAACAAATCATTTAACAAACAAATCATTTAACAAACAAATCAATCGAATTTTCAGACAAAATTAACCAAAGAGACAACGCAAGTTCGGACTACAAAAAACAGCCCAAAAGATTTGCTTGAGTTCAGCAAGAAGACTTACCCGCTATGAACATAACCAATGATATGATTTTCAATAATGAATGGGATGAATTCATTTAGCTTTTCCTGTAAAGCAGAGAATTCGAATCACAAGAAGAAAAATTTACAAAGCAAAATTCTATTCACTTGCCGAGCAAACGAGAAAATTTGAAGCTGAACCCTAATTCATTGAAATCTACCGACAGAGAAATTCTGTTTCCATTTCCTTTCACAACTTCACTTTCTCGGGAACCAACCAAAGAAAACAAGGGAAA
>NW_010968505.1:4980096-4988497 GCF_000463585.1 Tarenaya hassleriana | reverse complement strand
GAAGAATCGCTGGGGACGTATTCCGGTCGACCGATTTCCATGACGTCGTTCCAAGTGAAAGAGCTGTCGGAACCGACATTCGCAGTTACAGTGGACAAAGCGCAGGAAAGACGAAGCAGAGGACGAGACGACCGCCATGGGAGCGTGGTTAAGACGCGCTTTGAGAGAGCGTGGGACGTTAAGGAGAAGGTGAAGGCGTGATTCAAGAAGCAAGCTCCATAGGCCATTTTGATAGACATGTCCTGTTTGAATTGTAACGGGTGGTAATCACTTTTTGTTGAGAAAAAATTGTCAATTATATTTTAGGATATTTAAATTAATTTAAATTTTATATATTTATATCAAAATAATCACGATTTATTGTTATAACTCCATATAAATAATATATTCTTATCTAAAATAATAATAATTCCCAACTGTATCATCTTCGAATTTCTATCAATGAAATTCATCTCTCTAATCTCTATTAGCAAAATGTATTATATATTTTTATATAATAAGAATCTCTAAATACATTTTTCTATTAAAGAGCTCTCTTATTTTTTATTAATTAATTAATTATAATAATATTAGGACAATAGATTAATCACAATATCTAAGCCAAAATTGTGAATATAGGACGAATACCAGTACCATCATTTAGGTTTAATTATTATCGAGTTTATCTTTTATTCAATTTTTACTGATAAAAATATTATTTAAACCAATTATATCTTAATATTAAAATTTATTCGGTTTGAATCCACTTTGGTTACATATAATGGAACCGAAATGTCAAAGGAACCAAAAGCTGAATAATAACTATTTTATAATTAAGGAAAAACCAAATGTTAAGAATTCAGACACATGAAGAAACAACAAGGAAGACCAAGATTCTTAACTAAGACAAGATCAAATACAAAAGCTTGAATTATAACACTTATCAACTTCATGCCCCTTCCTGCTTATGATTTCAATACGCTCTCTTCTCTCCAAAATGTTCACAATCTCTTGAACTGTTGAAAGTATAGGTGGATTCTTCTTCAATCCAGCTTCACAGAAGAAAACAAGTAGTGGACGAACCAGAAGGAAGAGAGGAAACCGACCGAGCCAGTCACGAACATGATGGCAAGAACCATCAAGAACGAGTAGCCCAGGTAAAGAGTGGCCGAGACAGGACCGCTCAGGCTTTTCAGGTCGAAGACCAGATAGTTTATGGAGTATATGAAGATGTATATAGCCACTGAGCCTGAAGCAAAGAACGACTTCCACCACCATTTCCAGTCCTCAACGCAGAGATGCATGTATGTCAACACTAGGGATACCTCAGCGCACACAACCACTAGGAGGATCAGGACGATGAATAGGAACCCGAAAACGTAGTAGACACGGCCCATCCAGATGCTGGACATGATGAAGAAAAGCTCGATGAAGAGGGTTCCGAAGGGTAGGGTTCCAGCCCCGAAAACGAGAAGCCATGACGGGTATTTCTGGGCCGGGATTTCTCGGGGGATTTGATTGGTTCGAACTGGGTATTCGATGTGAGGAGCCTTGGCACCAAAGTAACCGCCGATAAGAGTGAGGGGGACCGAGATGCAACACCCCGCCGATAAGAGTGAGGGGGACCGAGATGCAGAACCAGAGGAGGAGGAGAATGACAAACAGAGAGAAGGGTATGGCTCCAGTGCTATGACTGCCCCATAGAAGGAAGTTCAGCGTTGTAAGGATCGAAAACGCTATGCCCGGGAAAAAGCAAGCGGCTTTCCATGCAACGGATACCCATCCATGGTGATTACCGCAGCTGATTGTCCTCCAAAGTCGAACTGCAACATAACCAGCTGCAATACCAAGAATCATGTAGAAGAACAGCATACCTGTGATAAGTGCTCCACGAGAAGCTGGTGACATGAACCCAAGAGCAGCAAACAAGATAGTAACAACAGCCATGCCGAGAATCTGAACACCATCACCAACCATTACACACAAAAGCGACGGATTTGATGGAGCCCGGAAAACATCCCCAACGACAAGCTTCCACCCCGATAACTCCTCATTCATCTGAGCTTGAGCCTCCTTGTCAAGTTCCTCATAGTGGGTCAAATCCCGCCTAACAGTTCTCAAGAATATCACAAGAACAATGCCAGCCAAGAACGTGATAACCATAAGAGAGTTCAAGATTGAGAACCAGTGAACCTTCGCTCCCTCCATCTTCAAGTAAGCATCCCATCTAGACGGCCATTTGATATCGCTCAGCTCAAAGCTGACTTCATATGTAAATCCAATCGACTGGCCTTCCCTGATAGACATAGATACACTGGTGGAATCACATTTGATTGGGCTTGTGTATCTGTCATACATTTTCAACTTCTTTGTGGTGTCCCCATTATGTGCGAAGCTACAAGGAATCACCTCAAACCCGACAACCATGTACCCGGGTTCATCTGAATCCTTCTTCCCCATTGTTGGAATCATCTCAGCTGCATCCCCAGTACCCATGACCCGCGCCACATTTGGGTCTTCGTATTTGTGGACAAGAACCTTGAACTTCAAGTGGTTGAAAACGTAGTAGACGCCCTGCACCTTAATCCCGACTGGAAACCCCGTCCACCTCAGAACGTAACCATCTTTCTCCGTGTACCGAATGGCGGGTAAATTGTCGAGGATCAGATTAACTTGATACATCTCATCAATCCTCTTCTTCAAAAGCTTAAAGGTATCAGCATTCAGCTTTTCAGTCTGACACATGAAGATCTCGCTCTCATTGGTGAACATCTTAAACTTATAAGGCGAGTTCTCGATCCGATCCCCCATGAGAAGTTCACCAAGATTCTCTGCACTATCTTTAACACCATCGGGGGGTTGGCAGAATGGCAAACTGTAATAGCTAAACGGCATCTCCGTTTCGATCGAAGTAAGTGAATTCACTTTCACATTCAACGGATCACCGACCTTATACTTATGGGGATAACTACCAGGAAGATAAAATCCATACGCCGATTGAGCAATGAAGACCATTGCAAGCACCCAGATTCCGAATCGATCCATCGAGCTCAAATCCGAACAAACCCGCATAAACTTCGACAGATCTGGATGACCCAGATCGGGAAATAACCAAAAGAGCACAGATCTAAACCTTCTCCGCAACAAAAATCTTATCCACGAAGTGATGCGACACAGAAACAGAGTCGAGATCGGGACTCACCTACGTGGAGAAGAAAAGACGAGTTTGTGGAAGATCCGATCAGGGAGAAAGGTTTGGTCCCTTCACCGGAGGAAACGACGGCGATTGACGTCGATCGAAGTGGGGAATAACGTGAAGATGATCGGCGACGAGTGCACCGAATGAAACGAGTAAAATGTTGCTCGGGGCCAACGATGGCAAAATCTCGAGTCCCGTCTTATAACATCGAGAAGCGAAATTAGGCTGATTCTTCATTACTTTGGCCCGGATGTTTATGTTAATTACCGTTCTTGCCACTATGTCGGTGTGAAAATTGTGTTTGATCTTTGATTGGTTGAGTTTATTTTCATGAACACAAAAAAAAATCTTTAAGATGCTTTTAAGAATTTCCTGAAAATAAAATATTTGGAGCTTTCTAATTAATTTTTGTCATTACATTGTCATTTCTATTTGATCACCAATCAATTCAAATCAAATACATTATAATTCCGAATAGAAATTTGATTTAAATATTTTTTAAAAAGGAATAAATCAAATTCAAATCAAAATCATCGGAAAAAATAAAAATATATTTAGAAATGAATATTTTTATTAATAACCATCGAATGGAAATAGAACGCGTATCCACCAACCCTAAATATTTAGAAGTAAATAATATTATCTTAGCATATATACGTATAGACAGGGTTTTTTTTTTTTTTTTTTTTTTTTTTTGCTAAAATGATTTAATGAAACATAAATACAATATTGGATAAAATATTTTATTGAATCTTAAAATCATGTTGAAAACAACGTATGAAGTTTTACCTTCAAGAATTCTATAAACGTATACAAGGAACAAAAAAATTTCTGGGACGTGAAACTTTACTAATCAAAAGGTAATGAAAAAATGTGGGTAGAAAAATTAATATAAATAGCTAAATGGCCCATTGAAAATTAAAAACCATTGATAAGATAACTCCGCAAGGGTAAGAAAATATATTTAACAATTAAAATAAGAAAATGGGCCCAACCCAGTATCAATATATGGTCCAACTCGGTTTAAGAGTACACAAAATTAAATAATTAAAATTTGTCTGCACGGTTTATATATATATGATGCGTATATGTGTGTATATTTAATTATGTCTGTGAAGTCTGTATACATATATACATATACATACTCGCACGCTTACACATAGATACACACATATATGTATACGTGTGTATATATACATGTATATATACTCGCACGCTTACACATAGATACACATATATGTATACGTGTGTATATATACATGTATAAATGTGTACGTGTCTATATGTACATGACTACATGTATATGTGTATAATATGTGAAAAATATATATATATATATATATATATATATTAATATGTGTTTGTATATATATTTAATTTTTTAAAATTGTTGATGCGATGATTTTTTAATGACGTGACATTTATATTTAATGAAAAAAAATAGATTTTAGAAGAGTTCGTTTCTTTATTTAAAAGTTTAAGAATTTTATATTTGTGTGACATATTTTGTACAAGATGTTACATAGCAGTATTCTATCAAAATCAAAAATAAGATTTGAATCATTTTTTCTCTAAAATTTTGTTTTCAATATATTCCTAGTGGCTAACTATTACATTGATTTTTCAAGATAATAATAATAATAAATAATAAATAATAATAATAATAATAATAATAATAATGGTACAACGTTTATAAGATATGTGTCACGGTTGGGCCAAATGGAGGCCTAGCCATTGACCACAACTACACGAAAACCATATCATTTAATTGAATATGGAAGTGTGCCCATTCGAACCGACATTTCTAAAAATGTGCAAACATCATACGACGACCAAAGAACCCTCTGATTCAATCCTCGGTTTCACAATATGATATAACAACTCTCTTTTTTTTTTTGTTAACGCGTCAATTACATGTTAATGCACCAATGATGGTGATAGTGGATAGGGAACATGTTATGGATTTTTGCTAAGAATATTGGATTCCGACGGCATAACTTAGATGATCCATTAAAGACATTAATCATTATCAAGTATCAGGTACAATTAAAAAAAACCATAATTATATTTAGAAACTGTTGGTATTTTTAGAGTAAATGAATGGGGTTTATTAATAATCTCTCAAGAGATTCATAGTTATATGTATTACGGATATGGTGGAGGAGTTAAATGTTCGTAAATGATATAATATGGATCGGTGAAACACATATGTGTTTGGTAGTAAAGTTGTTCGGTTTGTGAGTGAGGTATACCTCAAATCGGGTGAAGTAGAACTCCGTCTTCATGACGAAAACAAAATTTTCTTTATAGAAATGTAACTCGGTCCGTGTTAGATTTAACTCGGACCGTGTTGATTGTCTGAGGAAAAAATTCGTGTTGCACAGAAATTTGACACGGCCCGTGTCATGTGGAACTCGATCTGAGTCAAAAGTCTGTGAGAAGTACTTCATGTTGTGTCAAGTGTAACTCGAAACATGACAGTTATATACGAACTGATGCGATTCTTCGCGTAATAACTGCAGATTTTGCAACTTTTGGTGATGTTCTTTGGTGTTTATATACTAAAGACGTCAGAATAAGTTGGTCAAGAGATTAATTCGATTTTTGAGAGATTTTGAGAGCACTTTCGGAAGTTTCTTGCAAAAACTCTCCCGAAAGCTTTTGTTCATCTTCTTCTTCACGTTTCCTTGTCTGTGCGTTCTTGAACGAGCAATTCTAGAACGTATTTCTCTTCATTGTATCTCAGAATCGTATTCCGGTAGTCCTTGCTCGTAACGGACGGAATAACGGTTTTAGGAAAGTGTCTACACGCCTTGAAGAGATATCCGGTCCCTCGATTCGATTTCATTCTCGTTTTTCCGTTGTTTTTCCTCCAGATTTCTAACAATCTAAAACCGTTATACACTCGAGGATGACATCTTATGTGAGGGATTTGGCTATGAATTTTCACAAACTCGACAAGTTCGAGGGCGTGGGCTTTAGGCGGTGGCAGAAGAAGATGCACTTCTTGTTGACAACGCTGAAAGTCATCTACGTCATCAGCACACCCAGACCGGAAGAGACCGAAGAGGAAAATTTAGCGCAGGTATGTATACAGAACAAATGGGACAACAAAAACTATGTATGTTGCGGTCATATTCTCAACGGTATGTCAGACGAACTTCTTCTTCGTTTGTTGTTGATGATTTCGATGTGTCTATGTTGTGGCATGCAAGACTAGGACATGTTCATTACAAACGTGTTAACTTTATGTCGAAAATGGATTTAATTCCACCATGCACGTTGAATGAGGAAAATGTATTACATGCATGAAAACAAAAATAACCCGTCATTCTTTTTCTAGCATAGAACGAAGTTCAGAAATGTTAGAACTAGTACATAGTGATCTATGTGACTTGCATGGTACACCATCTTTAGGAAATAAGAAATACGTAGTAACGTTCATAAGATTCTACTCGTTTTGCTATGTGTTCTTGTTGCATTCGAAGGATGAAGCTCTAGATAGATTTAGAGCGTATAAATCCGAGGTTGAATTACAACTCGGGGTTAAGCTTAGGATTGATAGGAGAGGGGAATACTATGATCCTAGGACGTATGATGAGGCCATGAAATCGCAGGATGTAGCTTTTTGAAAAGAAGCAATACATGATCAGATGGACTTACTCGTTTTGCTATGTGTTCTTGTTGCATTCGAAGGATGAAGCTCTAGATAGATTTAGAGCGTATAAATCCGAGATTGAATTACAACTCGGGGTTAAGCTTAGGATTGATAGGAGAGGGGAATACTATGATCCTAGGACGTATGATGAGGCCATGAAATCGCAGGATGTAGCTTTTTGAAAAGAAGCAATACATGATCAGATGGACTTCATCATGAGCAACGATGAAGAGGGTTCCGGAAAGAAGCGATAAATGATGAGATGGACTCTATCATGAGCAACAACACTTGGATCTTAGTAGATCCTCCTCCGGGTTGTAAACCGATTGGTTGCAAGTGGATCTTCAAAAAGAAGATGAGAGTCGTTGGAACTATCGATAAGTTCAAGGCTCGTCTAATAACTCAAGGCTTTAGGCAAAAATAGGGTATTGATTTCTTTGATACGTATGCACCAATAACTAGAATAGCTACAATAAGATGTTGATCGCTCTTGCAATAATAAACAATCTTGTGATCCACCAAATGGATGTCAAAATGACATTCTTGAATGGTGATCTAGAAGAGGAGGTGTATGTGAAACAACCAAAAGGTTTTATACTATCGGGATAAACACACACAAAATGTGCAAGCTAGTCAAATCGTTGTATGGGTTGAAACAATCACCCAAACAATGACATCAAAAGTTTGATGACATCATTTTGACTAACGGTTTTTATCTAAATCAATCAGACAAGTGTGTATATAGCAGACTTGATGATAACGATCATTGAGCTATAATTTGCTTATACGTGGATGATATGCTCATATTCAGTACAGAATTAGAGCAAGTCGAGAAAACAAAAAATTTCTTGTCATCGAAGTTTTCGATGAAAGATCTAGGAGAAGCGGATGTTATCCTTGGAATTAGGATAATGAGAGATCGCGGTACGATTTCACTCTCTCAATCACACTACATTGAGAAAGTGTTAAAACGTTTTGATCTCTACGATAGTACTCCGATTTCTACACCGATGGATTGTAATGCTAAATTAGTAGCAAACAAAGGAGAACCAGTGTCTCAACTTGAATATGCTAGTGTCATTGGATGCTTAATGTATGCTATGACTAGCACTAGACCCGACATAGCATCGCAGCTCCACCTAGTAGGTACAGCCAACCACTCACCGAGGCATGATCCTCTTCACTAGAGTTCCAACTCGCATCCGTATATCCTTCTAACACCGATATTAGAGGATTTAACTCATTGAACTCAAGATCTAACGTTGTATTAGACGTTGAGTTGAGATTCCTCTAATTGTGATTTAATCAATAGGCCCAAGACCCATCCCTATAGTCATTTTGTGCAGCATGTCCCTCGACAAACTCTTGGTAAGAGCATCAGCCAAGTTTTGTTTCGTACGCACAAAATCCACCACTATGGCCCCGTCTTTTATAAGACCGTTTACATAGCTATGTCGTAAACCAATGTGTCTAGACTTTCCGTTATATACATGGCTATATGCCTTAGCCAACGTTGCTGCACTATCGCAATGTATTGTGATAGGCGATACCGGTTTAGGCCATAA